>NW_012148086.1:1923095-1961939 GCF_000956105.1 Propithecus coquereli
AATGTATTAATTTTTAAATTAAGTTAAAATTCACATAAATTTTACCATTTTGACCATTTTGAATTTCTACAATTCAGTGCTTTTGGCACATTTCTAGTGTTGTATAACCATCACCACTACCTAATTTCAGAACGTTTTCATCACTCCCAAAAGAAACCCTGTACCCTTGAGCAATTGCTCCCCATCTTGTTCTCTTCCAGTCTGTGGAAACCACCAATTTATGTTCTGTCCCTATGGATTTGCCTATTTTGAACATTTCATGTAAGTGAAATCATCATACATCATGTGCCATTTTTGTGTCTTGGTTTTTTTTTTTGTAGCATAACATTTTCATGTTTCTCTTAGGATGTAGCAGTACTTCATTTATTTTCATGTTTGAATAATATTCTTTCATATGGCTACACTACATTTTATTTATTCATTCATCACTTAATGAACATTGGGATTGTTTCTACTCTTTGACTTTTGAAAAAAGCAGCTATAAATGTTTATGTACAAGTTTTTGTTTGAACACGTTTTCAGTTCTCTTAGGAGTGCAACCGCTACTCAATCATATGGCAATTCTATACTTAACTTTTTGAGGAACCACCAAACTGTTGTCCACAGTGACTGTACTATTTTACTTTACCACCAGAAATATATGAGAATTCCAATTTTTTCAAATTCTTGCCAATATTTATTATTTTTCATTTTTTACAGCCACTCCAGTGACTGTTAGGTGGTATCTCATTGTGATTTTGATTCACACATCCCTAATAGCTAGTGATGATTGGCATCTTTTTGTTAGTTTATTGACCATTTGTACATCTTTGGAGAGATTTCTATTCAAGGCCTTTGAAATTTTAAAATTGAGCTGTTTGTCTTTTTGTCGTTGAGTTGTACTAGTTCTCTATATATTTTGGGCACTATACTCTTATGAAATACATTATTTGTAAATATTTTCTCCCATTCTGTACATTGCCTTTTCACTTGCTTGATTGTGTCT
This sequence comes from Propithecus coquereli, assembly GCF_000956105.1. Classification (NCBI taxonomy): domain Eukaryota; kingdom Metazoa; phylum Chordata; class Mammalia; order Primates; family Indriidae; genus Propithecus; species Propithecus coquereli. The sequence continues at coordinate 1,924,081 of NW_012148086.1, forward strand.
TTTGATATACAAATTTTAAATTTTGATGAAATTCAATTTATATTTTTACTTTTGTTTTCTTACTTGTGTTTTTAGTGTCATATTTAAGAAAGTGTTGCCTAATGCATGGGTTTGAGTCCTATAAATTTTTTTTTTCAAGATCATTTGGCTATCTGGGTTCTCTTGCAATTCCATGTGAACTCTGGGATCAGCTGGTCAATTTCTGCATAAAAGGTAGTTAGAATTTTGATAGTAGATCAATGTGGGGAATATTGCCATCTTCCATTCCATGAATATAGATATTTTGCCATTTCATTAGGTTTTATTTAATTTTTTTCATCAATGTTTCATAATTTTCAGTGTAATAGTATTTTATCCATTTAAAAAAATTCATTTATACGTATTTTGTACTTTTTGATGCTATTATAAATGGAGTTATTTTCATCATTGATTTTTGAATTGTTCATTGCTAGTATGTAGACATACAACTTTCACGTGTTACTCTTTTAACTGTGCTAAACTCATATATTGTCTCTAATAGTTTTTACATGTGTGGATTCTTTAGGTTTATATATATACACACACACACACACACACACACACATATATATATATATATATATAAAATACATGTCACCCGTGAAATGAGGTAGTTTTGCTTCTTCCTTTCTAGTTTGGATGCCTTCTATATTTTTTTCTTGATGAATTTCCCTGGCTAGAACTCCTTCAGTGCCATGTTCAATAGAAACAGCAAGAGGGAAAATCTTTGTCTTTTTTTTTGCCACTAATCATGATGTTAGCTGTACATTTTTTATAGATGTCTTTTATTAGATTGAGAAAGATCTTTTTATTTCTTCTTTTAGTGTTTTTATCATGTAAGAATGAGAGATTTTGTCAAAAAACTTCTTTGCATCGAGATGATATTTTTTCTTCTTTCTATTAAATATGATATACTGATTGATTGTGATTATTTTGTATATTGAACTACCCTTGCCTTCCTCGAATGAATCCCACTTGGTCATCACAGTGGTTAAGTTTTGATGTCAATCTGGCTAGACCATAGCATCAAGATGCTTGGTGAAACACCAGAATGGATGTTAACATGAAGGTATTTTTTACTTGAGATTATATTTAAGTCAGAAGACTGAGTAAAACAGATTACCATCCATAATTTGATGGGCTGCATTTAATCAGGTGAAGGCCATAAGAGAAAACAGACTGAGATCCCATCGGAAAGAAGGAATTCTGACTCCAGACTGTCTTTGGACTTGAGCTGCAACATCAACTCCCCCCAGGATCACCAGCCTGCTGGCCAATCCTACAGATTTTGAACTTGCGAGCTTTATAATTATGTAAACTAATTCCTTAAAATAAATCTCTCTTTTTCTACATATGCACACATCCTATAGGTTCTATTTCTCTGGAGAATCCTAATACGGTCATGGTTTACAATCCTTTTAATAAGTTGCTGGATTCAATTGGCTAGTAATTTGTTGAGGATTTATGCATCATATTCCTAAGGGGTATTGGTTTGTAGTTTTCGTGCAATATCTTTGGCCTTGGTATCAGGGCAATAATGGCTTCATAGAGGGAGCTAGAAATGGTCCCTCCTTTTTTATTTTTTTGGAAGAGTTCTGAAGGATTCATGCTAATTCTTCTTTACACATTCGGTAGAATTCATTAGTGAAGCCATCCTGTCCTGAGTTTTATTTCATTGGATTGCTTTTCTTTTTTTTTTCTTTTTTTTTCTTTGAGACAGAGTCTCACTGTGTTGCCCTGGCTAGAATGCTGTGGTGTCAGCCTAGCTCACAGCAACCTCGAACTCCTGGGCTCAAGCAATCCTTTTGCCTCAGCCTCCCGAGTAGCTGGGACTACAGGTATGTGCCACCATGCCCAGGTAATTTTTTTTTCTATGTATTTTTTAGTTGTCCAGCTAATTTTCGTTCTATTTTTAGTAGAGACGGGGTCTCGCTCTTGCTCAGGCTAGTGGATTGCTTTTCTTTTCTTTTCTTTTCTTTTAATTACTGATTCAACATCTGGCTATAGATAACAATTTCTTCTTAAGTCAGTTTTGGTAATTTATTGTGTTTTTAGAAATTTGTACATTTCATCCTAGTTATCAAATTTTAGGCATACAAATTGTTCATAGAATTCTCTTATGATTTCTTTTATTTCTACAAGATCTACAATAATGTCTCCATTTTCATTCCTTGTTTAGTGATTTGAGTCTTCTCTCTTTTTGTCTTCATTAGTCTAGTTAAAGTTTTTCCAATTTTGTTGATTTTTTCAGAGAACCAGATTTGGGTTTTGTAGGTTTTCTCTATTGATTTCAAACTGTTTGCTTATTTCTGCTCTAATCTATTATTTTGTTGCTTTTTGTTCCTTTGGCTTTAGTTTACTACTCTTCTACTTTCTTAAGGCAAATGGCTAGGTTAATGATTTAAGATATTACCTTTGTACTGTAGGCATTAACAGATGTAAATTTCCTTTGTGCATTGCTTTCACTGCACCCCGTGAGTTTCTTATGATTTCTTCTATGGCTCACTGGTTATTTAGGGGTGGATTGTCTTATTTTGACATATTTTTGAATGTCCTAAATTGCCTTCTGTTTTTGACTTCTAATTTTATTTTGTTGTAGTCAGAGAAGACACTTTTGTGTGATTTCAGTCTTTTAAAATTTATTGAGACTTGTATTGTGGCCTGTTATATAGTTTATCCCCAAAAATGTTCCATGAGCATTTGTATGTGATTTTGCTAGGTGAAATAGTCTACAGATGTCTGCTAGGTTTAGTTGACTTACAGTGTTGTTCTAGTCCTCTGTTGTCTTGTTGATTTTCTATTTAGTTGTTCTATTCATTATTGAAAATTGTGTATTGTAGTCTTCAACTGTTGTTGTATAACTATTTTTCCATTTAATTCTTTCAGTTTTTGCTTTATGCATATTAGGATACTGCTATTTCATTTATATATGTTTATAATCACTGTATCTTCTTTCTTTTTTCTTATTTTATTTATTTACTTTTTAAGAAAGAGTCTTGCTCTGTCACTCTGGGTAGAGTGCAGTGGTGTCATTGTAGCTTACTGAAACCTCCAACTCCTGGGCTCAAGCAATCCTCTTGCCTCAGCCTCCCAAGTAGCTGGGACGGTAGGCACATGCCAGGATGCCTGGCTAATTTTTCTATTTTTAGTAGAGACGGGGTCTTGCTCTTGTTCAGGCTGGTCTGAAATTCCTGAGGTCTAGTGATCCTCCTGCCTTGGCTTCCTAGATTGCTGGGATTACTGGCGTGAGCCACTGCGCTTGGTCCCACTATATCTTCTTGATGAATTAATTCTTTTTTCATTATAAAATGTCCTTTTTTTCTCTCTGAAAATTTTTATTTTAAAGTCCATTTTGCCTGATATTAACATATATTCTCTAGCTCTCTTTTAGGTGCTATTTATATGCAATATCTTTTTCTGTCATTTTAATTTTAGCCTGTTAGTGTCCTAGAGGATCTATTTTAGATAGCAAATATTAATAGTTTTATTTTTTTATAGTGATATTTACCAATGTTTTCAAATTCTTGTATGGCTTTGAGTTAATGTCTAATGTCCTTCCATCTCATTCTGAAGAACTTCCTTTAGTATTTTTTTCCAGTTAGTCACTGTATTTTATCGGAAAACATGGATATATATTTTTTTCTTCACAATTGAACTGAACACAATATTGCCTGGTTTAAAATGAAAGTCAAACTAAAAGCTCCCCCAAATGTCCACAGTCTTATACTTGCCTGCCCTTACCCGGAGCTCTTGGCTGGGTCTTCTTGTCTGGGTCTCCCCCTATGCCCCATCCCTCCCTCCATCCCTTTAGCATTTCTTGTCATAACAGGTCTGCTAGCAATAAACTCTATCATATTTTATTTATCTGGGAATGCCTTAATTTCTTAATTCTAGATATACAAAACTTACTTGACAGTATTTTTTCCCCAGCACTTTGAATAAGTCATACTATTACCTTCTGGTCTTCATAGTTTCTGATGAGAAATCCATTTTTAACATTTTTGAGGATATCTTGTATATGATAAGTCACTTCTGTCTTTGGCTTTTGTCAGTTTGTGATATATCTTAGTATGGATCTTTTTTATTTGATCATATTTGTAGTTTTAAAGTTCCTTGGATGTATAAATCAATGTGTTTAGTCAAATTTTAGAAGCTTTTGGCCAGTATTTCTTTAAATATTCTTTTTCCACCTTGTTCATTCTTCTCTCACTCTGGAACTTCCATTATGCATATGTTGGTATGCTTGATGGCCCTACAGGTCTTTTGGGCTCTGTTCAATTTTTTAATTAATTCTTCTTTCTGTCTTTCAGACTAGAAAATTTCTGTTGCCTTGTCTCCAAATTTAAAGATTCTTTCTTCTGCCCTCTCTCATCTGCTGTTGAGCTTCACTAGTGGATTTTTGATTCCAGTTATTCATAACTCCAGATTTGTAGTTTGCTCATTTTTCTAATTGCTATCTCTTTCTACTTGTAAAATACAGAAATTTTTATAGTCTGTATCTCTCAAGGGATAGAATTCCTCCTTGATGTGACACCATTCTTTGGTTTAGGTCTTGGGCCACAGTTTCCTTTCTAGTTCATTAAACATGTTTAAAATAGATGTTAAAATAGATAAATAGTAAAGTCTGCCTAGTGAGTCCACTGCCTGGCCCTTCTCAGGGCAATTTCTGTTGATAGACTTTTTCCTGTTTATATTTCTTATTTCTTTGAATGTTTTATAATATTTTGTGGAAAACCATACTTTTTGAATATTATAAGGGGGTGACTCTGAAAATCAGATTTTCCCCTAAAAATTCTAAATCAAGAAGCATTTTTGAAAAGAAAATCCATTCCAAATTCAGATCAATCCAGGGCCATTTCAAAATCTCTCTCAGCATTTTTATTTCTAATTTTCAAGAGGGAAAAGGATTTTTTTGTACAATTTGTGGATAATTTTAATTTATGGGAGTATTGTGCCACCAGTGAGCATTTAACGAAAGTCACATCAATTAAGAACCCTTAAAAAACTGGGAAGATGTGCAACATAAAATTGTCAGTAAATAAAAACAATTATTCTGTGTGTCCAGAAATCCACCTATGAAAACCAAGTCCAGAGCGGGAAGGAGCACAGTGTTTTAGTGCTTCATTGACGGGGATGATGAGGAAGGAGACCAAGATCTCTCTGGCTTTATACTGACCATGCTTAGCATCAAGAATGGATCTTCTATAGGAGTGGTAGATGAAGACTGACTGTAATCACAGTATATAGTGGAAATTTTTCACAATTCAAAGCTTAGTGTTAACTAAAGTTAAAACTTACAAACATTATTAATACCCTATGAGATCAAACTGGAAGGTATCTGCCATTTTTTGATAAAACCATTAATCAAAATTGCTGGAACACATTGCACTTCTGCTATCACACATGCAGGGTGCAGCATGTTGCAGCAACTCACAGTAAATTTATTTCATGATGTTTATTCCTATAACTTGCCAAGAAAGACAAATTTTGGTAGTTTGTTTTCCAATTCCTATCAGGGACCTGGTTGAGAAGGTTGATACTGGAGAGAGGTAAGGACAGAGACTGGCCAACCGTCCATTCTTCCATCTCTTCTGGGCACATTTTTATAACTTTGAGTTTCATTAGTTCAGCCTCCTTCATTTGGCCAACATAAGCAATATACTTTTATTGTACCTGTGAGTGTTTTACATATTTGTAATCTTAGCTATTTGGAAAGTTAACATAAAGAAAAGTTGCATCTCTACATTTTTGCATAATTCCTATCAAAGACAGTGGTCAGAAGCTAGCTAATGAAATGGTGTAAGGTCCCAATATCAAACTGAGTTTGGAATTTATTATAAGCACAGTGGAAAGGTATTGAGATTTTAAGATCATGAATCTATGCTTGAGTCCATGCTCTGGCACTTGGAAGGTGTGTAATTTTAAGCAATTGTAATTATTCTCTCTTATCTTCACATTTTTTAAAATCTGGAAAATGGCAATACTGTAATGTTTAACTGACAAGGTGTTGTCAGTATTAATGAGAGCTTATATGTGGATTTTGTAAGCTTTACTGCTTTTTTAAGCAGAGAATTCTTACTTACCGCACAATATCAGAACATCTCTTATCTTTGCTGAGAAGTTTACCTGCTAAATTTTATCGAATAATGAAGTTCAATAACCTATAATGTTTTGCCTTTGCTTCTCAAATACTAAAACTGAATTTAATGACTATTATGGGCATTGTTAGCTTATTACCATATGATAGCTATATCAATATGAATTTTGGTGTATATTACCTCTTCTGTGTTTTCTTTTAAATTTATATCTAGAAAATGTATGCATAGTGTTCATTCCTTTTCAATGTGGTCAGAGTACATATTATGAATGATACATCATTTATATCAAGAAATTTAAGTTGTGAATGTTACATATCCAATAAATAAAATACGTTAATGTAACCATTAGCATCCAACCTCTTGGCAAATCCTGGAAATGGAAGTTCTGAATTGAATTAATAAGTATTTGACTTCAAATTACATGATTACCAGATTGAACTCATTTACAATTAGAGACAATTGAGCTGAGTAGAAAACTTGTAAGTTATTGAGTGCAACATAATGGCTTTGCAGAGAGAAAACCGGGACCAGTGAAGTGACTTGCAGAGTCAGTTAGGGAAATACTTACCTGGCGAAGCACATGTTCCTGCATCTCAGGCTTGTTGTGGTCTGTGCTTCTGTCCACATTAGATCCTCCTTCAGTGCCACTTAACAGGTGTCCTGACTATCTATTACAGCATAATAAACAACTCTGAAACTTAGTGGTACAAAACAATTCGTGAATATTTTTCTTATACTCACAGATTCTATAGGTCAGGAATTTGGATGTAGTCTACTGTGGTTAGCTCAGCTGGTAAGATTTAACCGCTAGGAATGACTAAAAGTTCCTGGGGTTAGAATTATTCTGGAGAATTCTTCTCCCCATTACCTGGCATCGGGCATGGGATAATTAAAAGACTTGGACAGGAATGCTTATATGTGGTTTTTCTATGTGGCTTCGGCTTTCACCATGGTGGTCTTGGGGTAGTAAGATCCTTATGTGATGGTTCAGGGCAGGAGTTGCATCGAATGAGGCAGAATCTGCTTGGCCTTTAATGACCCGGCATCTCTGAAGTCACAAGTGTCACCTCTACTATATCCCACTAGTTAAATAACCACACGCTCTCCCAGGTTCAAGGAGAGGGGACATAGGCTACACCTCCTGATGGGAGATGTATCACATATTAAAATAGCCAGAACAGGTATTTACTGAGAGCATTTTATGTGTCAGACAATAGGCTCTTCTTTGGGAGACAGAGGCAAATGTGCTTTCTGTCTTCAAAGAGCTCTCAGTTTATAAAGAAACAAAGGCAGATACTACCCAGGTGGATCAAGTTATGATGATGTAGCAATTAATATTTTGATTTTTGCAACAGGGATAGCAAATGAATGAAAGAAACAGTATAGAATATAAAAACAGACTGAAGACCATATGGAATTTTGATAAATGATGACATGTTATGGCAGATCATTTTCTAAAGAAGGCATTATATAATATATGGAGCTAAGAAATTGTATTTCTACATGGAATTAATTAAATAGATTTCTGCCTCCCACTATTGAAAAATTAAGTCCAGATGGATTAGAAACTTAAATGTCAGAAGAAAAGCTGTAAAACTGGTAGAAGCAATGAAGATGAAAATCAGTCTGACCTTGGCGTTAAGAAGGATTTCTTAAGCAAGCCACAAAAAACACTAATCACAAAAGACATGATTGATGAAGTCTACTACATTAAGGTTAAAAACATCTGGTTATTGCAAACTATCTTAGAAAAAGTGAAGAAAAAAAAAAGTAAAATGGAGAGAAGATATTTATAACACGTAACACATATAGCTGAAATGTGACCAGTCTCTATATCTGTCTATCTATCTATCTGTCTATCTATCCGCCAACATGTACAAATAGAAAAGACAAACTGATCAATAGAAAAGTGAACAAAGTATACAATAACATTTCGCTGCCGCCAAAAACATGAATAGCCAATAAAAAATGGAGAGCAGATGCTCCAATTGTAAGTGATTACGGGTATGTAAATCAAACAACAATGAGATGACATTTTACACTGATTTTATTGGCAAAAACTAATATGTAAGGCAATACCAGCATGGACCAATGGATCTTCTAGTGTGAATAAAAACTGATAACGTGACCTTCGACGAAAAGGGGCCTGAATCCCAGTCCCACGTGTGATCCTCTAATGCCTACTTCCTGGCCTGAACTGGCACCTTCTCTCCACTCGGCTTTCACCAGCAGTTGCTGTGTGCACAGCACCTTCAGGGGAGCACCGCCCCTTTGGTAGCCAGCCCCCGGGGGAGAGATGGCCAGGTGACTCCAGTCTAGCCCCTTCCTTAGAAGGTATCAAACCATGGGTGTCCTGTCTGTGGCATCGCTGTCTCTCCTCTCCACGCCGCTGTCTCTCTTCAGCTCTGCTCTTCGCTGCCCATGGGTGGGCACAGCCTATGGCAAACCAAGTGCCACACCTGAGCAAAGTTTACCAAAGAAGGAGATTCTTCTCAGAGGGATGCCCCATGCCAGACAAATTCTCTGGGCACCGTCCTAATTTGGCTGTGTTAGGGGACGGCTGGTAAAGAAATGCACTGCTGTTCACAGAGAGAGCAGAGGCTCGTTGCCGCCTTCTAGGGGACTGGGGACTTATTGTCCCTCTCCCCCTTTTCCTGCTAATTAAGACGGGTCCAACAGGGTGGGCAGAATTGGGTAGCTGGTGACTAAGGGAGGTGGCCTGTTTGGCCAACTCCCTGAGTAAGCGTCAGGGGAGGGGCTGTGCACCCCTGATTTTCATGTCTTCCTTGAGATTGTTGGGTAACTAAGACCTGTTCCTTTCAGCGAGAGCCTCAGTGCTTCATTCATCCTGTGCTTCCCATGAAGTCAAGATTCTCCTGAAGCAGCAGCTCACGTCTGTCTGGCCTGGGAACTTGGTGTGGATCATTCTCCTGTGGAATCAGAGTCCTTCCCAAGAGTGCACGGGGACGGTATGTTTAAAAGAAACATGTTGGATGAAAAGAAGTTGATTCTCTGTGGAGCCTGCACTAAAAATCAAACCCTTCTTTCTGCAGCAGGCTGATCACGGCCCCTCCACTCCCTGCACAGGAACATCAGTTGCAGATGTCCACGCATAGTCCAGTGGTTTCTCACCTCTGCATTCCTGCTTCCATTCCATGGGGTGCTGCCAAATCTGAACAATGGTTATTCTTCATTTTACTTAAACTTTTCCCCTATGGTGTCCCCATGGAGAGAATGTAAATGACGTGTCCACATTGCTCACTGAACAGGTGCAGTTCATCCTCCCCATTACAGCTCTGAAGACACTGGGGTCAACGTCACCTCCAGAGAGACTTTCCTTCTGGTAAAATTTCCCCTGATTCTAACTAAAGAGTCATCATTGCTTACCTGGATGCTTATAACATCTAAGGCCATAAATCTCAAATTAAGTGCCAAGTGTAAAAGTTGCCGCAATGGGTCAATGACTCATAAAACGTATTCTTGATGGATTACCCAGAGCAAAATATGCACCGTTCACTAGATTTTCATTTGACTATCGGCTACTCAATGGGCAACTACTACTACTATTCAGTTAAAAGTGATTATAAACTGGAACCAATACCCTACTAGAATTTATTAAGAACTTGAGGATGCTAATTAAATGAGTAGACCCAACATGTAACTAAGTCACAAAATCCTCACTGTGTAAGTCCATGTGCAGAAAGTTGAATTTCCCATAATGGATTATAGAGCATCCATTTCGGAGTAGGTAAGTACTGCGTCTTCACGGTTGTCTTATCATTTTCAGTTACTGCTATTCTTTATTTTTAACATTTAACACAAGTGCATACAATTTAACTTTATTTATTTATTTATTTATTTATTTATTTATTTATTTATTTAGAGACAGAATCTCCCTCTGTAGCCCCAGTTAGAGTGCAGTGGCATCATCATAGCTCACAGCAACTTCAAGCTCCTGGGCTCAAGTGATCCTCCTCGTCTCAGCCTCCCGAGTAGCTGGGACTACAGGCATGAACTACCATGCCTGACTATTTTTTTTCTATTTTTAGTAAAGGTGAGGTCTTGCTCTTGCTGAAGCTGGTCTCGAACGCCTGACCTTGAGCAAGCCTCCCACCTCGGCCTCCCTGAGTGCCAGGATTACAGGCATGAACCACCGGACCTGGCTGTGAGTTAACTCTACCTAAGCAATTTTGTTATTAATTGCTTGATTAACCCTATAATGTATAGTGATGCACAATTTTATCAATGGAAGTTTGTACAGTAATAATATCTAAAAAGATTTCAATATGTTTACGTTATAGTTCAAATGCAAATCATCTCTGGAAATTAAAGTAAATTTACACACTATTCTCCCACCTACAATATTTTGTAATTTCTCTTCGATACTGACCTGCTGCCTCTATGTTCTATTAAAGCAGTTTTTATTAATTATCAGGACAATCTAAACAGCATTGTTGTTTTTAATTTTCTATAAGCTCTATAAAAACAAGTACATGAAGTATGTATGGTAAGTAGTTAAACAGGGAAGTAGAACAATGTAGGAGGCCACATAATTCTAAGATTAGAATGGCATTGAAAACTGGCCTCACTGTTGGAGCCCAAATGACCTGAGTCTTGGAAACATCAGCAATTGACTGGGCCAGTGGTGGGGAGAACGTGGAAAATGCCCGTGCGACACACGTGCTGCTCAGCAGGGAGTGCAGCAGTCCCAAGAACATGGAACTCATCTGCAAGAGCCATACACCACTCAGCATGGCACCTGCTGTCTGTGGCACCTGCAAAGCAGCTGTGCACCCTGCATAAGGCATGTGGCACTTGGCAGGGACAGCGGTGGCCTAGAGAGAGAAAGTGCATGGGCAGGAGAGACACTTGTGCCCAGCACAGCCTGCTGCAGCAGGGTAACAGGAATAAGGGACATGGCTCGTATTAGGCAGAAGCAGCTCAGAAGGCACAAGGTAAAAACCTACTGCTTGGCAAGGTGGGTGGCAGCTGAAAGAGCAAAGGAGGCCAGGAGACATGTGCTGCTCAGAAGAGCTGGGGCGGCCAGGGGCCATGGTGGCTTTCTCTAGGTACCACACACTGCTCCTCACAAGTCAAGATGTCCCTCCAAAGAGGAGTACAGTCTGCAGGGCTATGTGATGTCAGCATGGCCCAAGGCAGCTGAGATAGTGGGGTACAGACCGCAGGTTTTCCACTGTGCTCAGCGTGGCCTGCTCAAACCCAGAGTGCTTGGGGACAGCTCAGGAGTCATATGCTGTCATGGCCTGGGACTGCCTAAAGGTCAGGGAGTGGCTGTGCAGTGCAGTGGCTGAAAGCAACGGTGGTCCTAGGAGACATCTCCTCTTCAACCAGGCCTGAGGCAGCCTGGAGAAGATGGGTTTAAGCTGCAGGGGCCACAGCCTGCCCTGTTCTGCTATGGCACCCTGGGGAGGGCGGGTGCACACTACGGGAACATCAGGTCGCTCAGTGTGACCACAGTGGTCCGGTAGGGCTGGGTGCAGCCTGGGGCCTATGGAGAGCCGGGTGCAGCTTTCAGCAGCCTGGAAGATGAGGACGCAGTCTGCAGGGCCCACCTGACACTCAGCCGTGTGCAGTCTTACTACAATTCCTTACAGGGAAAATGGGATGCAGATTTAGGGATGAAATCACATGATTTTTTTAAATTTTGGAAGCAAATTTAGATGAAAATATCTGTGTAGGCCAACACAATGTACGTGTGGGCCTGATTGGGCGTCTATCTCTCTCTCTCTCCTCCTTCCTTTCTCTGTCAGCCTCTGATACAAGAGGATGTTTTGTTGTTAGCACGCGCCAAGAGGAAAATTGCAGACTGTGCCATCAGTAAGCCCACAGCAGCATGCGCTCCAGCCTGGTCTGCATCATCTTCTGACACATTCCTTCTCGCGCCCTGGACCGGATAAGGAGTGCAAGTGGGCCCTGCAGACCCGGCTCCATCCTCCCTCACAGCCCTCCCTGTCCCTTCACTGAGTCCTCTCTGGACTCTGTTGTGGCTCCTGCTGCCTTCCCTGGGCCCTCACTCCCTTGCTGGCCATTTCCAGATCGCATTGTTCCCTTTCCTGAAGCCCTTGACGGCTTGGTTTCCCACGGAAACCCCCGAGGTCCTGCGCGTCTCCCCAGCTACACTGTGGGGTCTCCGTCCTCCTGGCTGTCCCAGCGGGAGAGCACTCTGAGCTCCCCTCCTTCTGTCTGTTCATCAGCCACTGAGTCCTTTTCTGAGCACTATACCCTCCCCAGTCACTTTGTGACATTCATCCTGTTGATGTTCCCTGAGGCTGTCTTGCCCATTTACTTATTTATGTAAGTTTCAGGAGGAGAAGACCATGGTCTCTCTTGTCCCTGCTGCTCTCCAGGAGGGACAGAGCCCACCCCCAGCAGGTGATCCCAGTTGATGCCCCAGGGACATTGCTCCCCTATCCAGCTGTGACCAGGGCCACGTCTGAGCGGACAGATGAATTGCTAAAGATTGGGGTTTCATGAAATTCTTTTCCCCCTGATCTATGGGGCTGGAGTTAAGAAAACTTTTCCCTGTCGATTGTATCAAGAGCACTGGAATGTCCAATACTTTATTGTTAGAGATAAATGCTTGCTTTCCCTTTTTTTCTTAGACATAAAAATATTTTCCTCATATCATACATGGCTCTTGGTCTTTGCTGTTCACTCTGCTAACAGGAAGGATGGTCGCTGCTATGGGCTGAATTACGACCTCTCAGGAGTTCATAAGTCGAAGCCCTAGTCCTCAGGACCTCAGAATGTCCTTATAAGAAGAGATTAGGACAGAGACACACGCAGAGGGATGACCACATGAGGACAAGGGGAGAAGGTGGCCGTCCACAAGCCAAGGAGAGAGGCCTCAAGAGGAACCAACCCTGCTGACACCCTGATCTCAGACTTCCAGCCTCCAGCACTGTGAGGAAATAAATGTCTGTTGTTTAAGCCACGCAGTCCGGTATTTTGTCATACGAACTCTAGCAAACTAATGCAGTTGCTTATAACAGTCAAGATTCTAGCAGTTTTATTTTGTGTATTTCTGTCTTTCCAATGTTTTTTTCCTATGCCTCGAAATGTGTTCTTTTATGGTTCCTCAGTAATTAGTGAACTTATGATATTTTTGTTCGTCACTTCAATGTTAGATTCTAGATTTCATAAAATATTTAATTTTATTCAATCCTTCCATTTAACAGTAGCAGAAACAGAAGTGAGTGGGCCCTGTGAGCTGCCCCAGCTGTTGGGTGAAGGACAGCAGAGCTGCATGCGCTTTGGCACAGGCTGGGGCCTGCATCCCCTCCACTGTGTTCTCTGTCCTTGCCAATGACAGCCTTTGTGGTTACGGTCGCTGATTATGGTGTGTGGTGTCAATGGGGACGGAAGTGCATGGTTAGACTGCTCTCTGGGAATAAGTAGCTTTGTAGGCAGCTGAGGACAGAAGTACAGAGAGCCAGGGGCTGCTGCCAAAGTCCAAATCCTGAGGCCTGAACCCCACTGCAACAAGCAAAGTGACTTCTCTAGGTGCCTCCTCTTGACATGTGGCCCCTCTCAGCACCCTCTGCAGTGTCCCAGACAGGCCAGGGTAGACGGCAAGGGCTGGGCAGCCCAGTGGGAAAGGGCTTGTGAGTGGTGCACGGTGCAGGAAAAGAGAGAAGAGCAAATCTAATTTAAGTGTGAATTCAGCCACAAGGAGGGATCGTAATTTTTTAAAATTTTTAAATAGATTTTGTTGAAAGAAGGACAGAGCCAAAAGAGACCCGGCACACTCAGAACTCTGATTACATGCTGAGTAGAGTTTGGTTTGTGACCGGAACGTACGTTTCTGTGATTACTGTCAAATGTACAAAGCTCTTTCACCTACACTTCCTTGAATGACCCCTGTGGGCTTGTGATTACCAAATTCATTTGCAGACAGAAAACAGATAAACTTCCTCAGGTCACAGGCTACAAACTGAAGATGGAAAAGACCCGCATGTGCGTGGCTGGCAGCTCCCAGACAAGAAAACAAGATAAGGCACAAATATTGCTTTACAAGTGAAGAGAGTTCCTTTTTATTACTCATGTGTTCAGGGAAAACACAAATATTTGAATGTTTTCTGCTTTGGGCATTTCCTAACTGCCTAGAATTCATCAAAGCTCTGAGGTTGCACAGAATTTTGTGGTCATTTGTTTTAATTTCTTACATATAAAGGGTCCGTTATTTCTTGAGACTGCTTTGCGAAGACTGTATCAGTTCTCAAAATGTCCATATAGATATAATTATTCCAGGCCCTATTTAGTTTTTCGTTTTATGAAAATTGCTATGGTTTTCCACGGGACGCGAAGTGTCCTAGTGGGAAAGAGCTTGCTGGATGCACGTTTCAATTTGGCTCCGAGGAGCCTGAGTTTGAGGTGGATCTTCCCGCAGCAACCCCCCTCCCCCCCCACCCACGGCGTGTCTTGCTGTCTCCCACCTGGACGGGTCTGAGCTGCTTCGCTAAGTTCCACTAGGAGGGTGCAGGCTGCTGGACACACCCTCGCAGGAGCAGCAGGTCCCACTGCAGCACAGCATATGTATCCACTGGGGATAGTGATTTGAAAACCTTCAACCCACAAATTTTGATTTCTCCTTTCTGTGGCTGAGCCATGCTGGCTGTCACTCCAGGGAAGGAGAGGGCGGGTGCTCCTGGGAGCTTCTCCGTCTCCGAGCTGACACCATCATCGCCCAACTCATAGCTACTCTCCACCAGAGCCTTTTCTGGAAAAGCAGATCCTTGCAGCTCATGCGGCAGGTGGGGTGGAGGAGTGGTGTGGGGGGCTGCTAGGTCCTTGCAGCGGCCTCCAGGGCCCTCTGCTGGGGGTCCAGGCAGGGCTCTCTTCCTCCTCAACAGAAAAGGACTCTGCTTGCTTGTTGTTAGGTGGGGATTCCATGACTAAATCTGTGCGTCTACCTTTCCATAATGAGGGGACCTGTCCAAGCATGAAATCGAGCTTAAAGGGGTCAGGCCTGCATCCCTGTGACATAGCGCAGCACTGAATCAGAAGCACATGCTCCTCCACATTTCCTGCTATGGGAAATGGCGAATGTTTTTATTGCTTTATTAAACACTTTTAGTTAGGCGTTCTTTTGTTTGTAGACTACAACGAGCTATTTCTACCACTTTAGTAAGGTAAAGGTTTGAAAATCCAGCCCCGGTTGAGAGAGAGAGAGAGAGGGAGAGCCTACATTTCTTAGCTGTAACAGGATTTTAAGAGTAAGCCCTGCCTGTTGACCATAGTTTTACCACAGGGTAGAGAATGAGGGGATGGAGTAAAAGGAGAGGACAGCCTGGCCTTGGCCCCATGGGGCAGGGGAAGTCAGAGAAGCTCTGGGCTCCGTCACAGGGGAGCGGCTGAGAGGACTGAGGAGGGGACGGGACAACATGCACAAAGGGTCCGGATCCCTCCTCATCTGGGGTCTGGGCAGAGACCATCTTACAGAGTCTCTGGGAAAAACTTGCGGCCTCACCCAAGCGCCTTCACCAGGAGGCACCATTTTATCCACTTCTCATTTCTCTTTTGGTCTATTTTTCTTCCAGTGATCCAGCTTTTATTGTTTTTAAAGCAGGAGGGAAGATGCACAGATTGAAAGGAGCTTTTCACAAAGACGTCATACCCCAAAGAATCAGTGAGGACTTGTTTCAGTAAAACAAAACCTGCCCGGGACATGGTGTGTTGTGGGGACAGGCACAGTAAGGGTGGGACGCTCTGCTGTTTGAGTCCTTGTCCTCACGGAGCCACGGAGCGAAGCGTGGTCTCTTTCTATCTCCAGAGCACAGAATTCTCACCAGAATGTAGCTCAACACAGTTATTTTTGTCCTCAATTTTTTGTTGTTGTTAACACTTTGAAGGTCATTACGATTTAAAGGCTATGTCTTTTTCCCGTTCAAGGGGATTTTTAAAAACTATCCTCCCTTCCATGTCTCTGCTGTGCTGGAAATCCTCTTAGGTGACTGTTCAGTTGTTTAATGAACTCTCCTGGACTTTGATTTTTCTTTGTAAAAGATATAGATCAGTGATTTTGGTCTTGAACATGAGGCCTGATGTGGCCCAGGGATGCTGTTTTTATTCTGCATTGCTCTGACCGAGGTTGCAACAGACACTGGCTGGGACCGGGCTCAGCTCAAAGTCACCCCAGCTCAAGGTCTCCCTCGGCTGAGAAGGCTCTGGGCAGCTAAACCAGAAAGGGCTCCTTGGTCTCTTTCTCTCCCCGGTGTCCCCGTGTGACTGCTCCTCACGATGGACTCAGATGTGGGGGCTTCTCGTGTGGCTAACGGGAGAGGGGTGCCGAGGGGTGCCTGCAGAGCACGGCCTTCTCGAAGCTGTGTCATTTCTTCCATATGGGGGAGTTATGAAGGACCCCTCCCCTTCCCTGCTGGCTGAGGAAGGGGACAGAGATTCCCTCATAAAGAGTGAGATGTTCAAGAGTTTGTGGACAGGTTTTTAAACCACCAGTCAGACCTCTGGCCACGCATCATGTACACTCGTCCTACATGAGAATCATGTTCACCTCCGCCAAATCCACCTCAAGTCCCACTCGTCTGACTCAGTTTGGGATGTAGGTGAGGTTTCTTGGTTGAGGTCCCTCAGGTCTAATTCCTCTCCATCTGAAGACGTGGGAACGAAAGAGATAGATAGCTTCCCTGTCCCTCACTCCCCTAACTTACAGAAATAAGATGACCACCCTAAACCCTCCTACTGAGAAGGGGAGAATGGGGGTAATGGTGGTTCTCAGTCCGTGTCACCTCAGAACCCCTCAGACACCTGCTACCGTCCATGGGCCAGGGCCCAGGCCTGTTGCCTGGGTGGTTCCTCATGGCTTCTGATCCCCCTCCTGCCGCCCATCCTTTTTCCATGAGGAAGGACTGGCCTCAGGAGCTGAATACTTTCCTCAGCCTGATTCCTCTGTGTAGTAAACTGTGGCACCTATTTATTATCTCACAGTCCCCTTGGGTCCTGAGTCCAGGCCAGCCTGGCTGGGTTCCCTGCTCGGGATCTCACAGGGCTGAAATCAAGGTGTGGGCTGGGGACAAGCTCTCAGGTGGGATCAGGATCCTCTTCCAAGTGCACAGGTTGTTGGCACAATTCATTTCCGTGTGGGTGTAGGACTGAAGCCACAGCTACCCTGCGACCCTGCAGCTCCTAGAGGCCGCCCATGGTTACTTGCCTTGTGCTCCCCCAGGGCAGCTGGCAGCACAGCTGAGGACATTCCACCAGGCCAGCCAGGGCACGGCTCCTCCAACTTCCTCTTGTGCCACTACCGTAGAGAACTTTCTGTTCTCAAGGGGCTCGTGTGGTTTTGGATCTGGCCCACCTGGATGATCTCCCCCCTCTTAAGGTCCTTAATCACATCTGCAAAATCCCTTCGCAGCTGCACCTAGATTAGTGCTGGATCAGATAATTGGAGGTAGGTGTGTTTCCATCAAAGGCTGGGATTTGGGAGCCATCTTAGAATTCTGCCCACCATACCAGCCGGGCAGTTTGGGGGGTCCAAACTTTTCATGTCCTTGTGTACTATCTTTGTTCCTTTTAGCCCAAGCAGGTACTGGTTCCATACAACAATTTTCCTAAACACTTTGTGGATCTCCTGCAAGATTGGTGCACATTCCATTAAGCAAATGCCCCAAACACAAATCTCTTTGAGATAAGCCTTTCTCTGCATTGGGCTCCCTATAAGATTGTGCCCTTAAGCTTCTTAGAAACACTATTTTTAACAAAATCTGAGAGGCCCAGACTTCAGATTTCCTAAAGATCTTTTGTCTCTCTGAAAAGATCTATGAGGCCCACCTGCATCTTTCTGAGGTCTTAACAGGGGATCTCACAAGCCTACCTCTGACAGTTGATTTGAGGTTCTTTCTTCATTTTAGCATTGTTTCCCCTCCAAGCATGCTAATAATGATAAATGACCTTGATTTCCAAACCTCTGAGATCTGGTATCTTCTTTGTTTTTCTTCTAAATTTTCCATGAAAATTAAGCTGTTTTTTTTTTTTTTTAAACTCACCTCTTTATCCTCATCATACCTGGTTAAAATACACCAATTGTCCCTTTCATCATCTCCCAGGTCCCCTCTGGAGCATTCATTGTATTCACTCTTTTCCACGTCACCGCATGGGCATTGCTAATTTTTCTGCTACGACATAACAGGTGCCCTTTCCTTTCCTTCAGCCCCCAATAACATTTCCCTCACTCTCCTTGCAGCTCTTACCCCCCTCACCACCAGGGATCTTACAACCTCAATAGGCCACCTGATCACAGAACCACACCTCGTGTCTTGGGCTTGTGAAGTGGCGCTCCACTCCAGGTACCCAGTCTGCTCTGGTTGTCTATAGCTCTGCAGCAAACAGCCTGCATGCAGGGGCTTAAAAACAATAACTGTTGTACACTTTGATTGGAATTTGGAGATCAGTGGGGCTCAGCTGGGCACTTCTCACTTGGGGTCTCTTGGCCTTTTGTAATCCGACGATGGCCAGAGTCACCATTGTGGCTTCTTCACTTCTGTGTCTGGTGTCTCGGCTGTGGCACATCACACAGCCAGGGGCTGAAGCTCTGGGGTTCCTTGGGCTCTCTCTTTCTGTCTCGTTCTCTTTCTGCCCTCTTTCCTCCCTCTCTCTCTCTCTAGCTCTCTCTGTCTGTCTCTGTCGATGTGAGCTCTTCACACAGTGTTTACGCATTGCAGCCTCAGTGTAGCCAGACTTACATGGCAGCCGCAGGCTCCCACATTGTGTCCCTAGAGGAGCTACTCTTTATCTCTTAAATTGTTTACGTAGTTTTAATTTTTGTCATCTTCAATGCAAATGACATTTTATTTAGCTTTATTATGCATTTAATTTCTTATTTTATTGCATTATTCATTTCACAAAATTTATTTTTCTTAACCAAACTTATAAGGAATGTATTTGACTATTTCAGTCATCTGCTGAAGGTTTTTTTGTTTGTTTGTCCTTTTCAATTTCATTAATAATATTTATATTTATAAATACTAATACTTTTTATTGATGATTGTCTAGAGTATAAATATAACACCCTCTTGAATCTATTTTTCTCTTTTTATTTGGATATAGGAAATTAGATTAAAGAGGGCATTTAAATGAATTTCTACAGCATAATAGGAATCCCCGAGCATCTGTGAGTGACCGGTTTCCGACAACAGGATTGGTGCCTCTGGCATGCAAAGGGGAGGGTATGGTTTTCAGGATGGTGGGGGACAGCAGAGCACCAAGCATGCTTTCCCAATTTCATGGGTGACATGTCTTTGGGCTGCTAAAATCCCCAGTCTCCTCTTTTATGCTATTTCAGTCTGGTATCAAAAACACAGTACACCCTACCCAAGACTCATGCACTGTAAGAGCAGTGGGTAGGGGAGTGAGAAGGAAGGCACTCTTTAAGAAACTGCAAAATAAGAGTTACTAGTTACGTAGTAGCGAAGCTCATTCTCCATCTGCCCTTGTTTGTTCTGCCCGTGTGTATGTGCTACAAGGAGAGCAATATCCCGACAGGGTCCCACAGCTCACTTCCCCACACTGCATGCCATCAACATTTCCTCTTCCACACCCTGTGAGACATGCCCAGCTAAGGCATCTCAAGAATGTCACTCTGTTGTCTTTGATTAATTTTATGTGGGCTACACTGAACATATGTAAACATGGTCAAAAACGCTGGAGGAAATAAATGTGAATACAGCCACGCATCGCTTACTGACAGGAATACACTCTGAGAAGGGCATCGGGCAGCCTCCTCGCTGTGCAAACATCACAGAGGGCGCTCACACAGACCTGGATGGCGCCTACCGCACACTGGGCTATGTGGTACAGCCGATGGCTCCCGGGCTACACACCTGCACTGCACACGGCTGTGCTGAATACTGTCAGCAACTGGAACACAGTTTGTGTATCTGAACATACCTAAACATAGAAAAGGTACAGTAAAAATACGTTATAAAAGATAAGAAAAATGGTAACGCAGGGCATTTACCATGAATAGAGCTTGCAGGACTAGAAGTTGCTCTGGGTGAGTCAGTGAGGGAGTGTGAAGGCCTCGGACATCGCTGCCACTGCTGTAGACTTTATAAACACTGGACACTCAGGATACACCAAATTTATAGAACAATTCTTCCTTCAGTAATAAATTTACCTTTGCTTATTGTAACTTTTTTACTTCATATTAAAATTTTTTTAACTTTCCGATGCTTTTATAATAACACAACTTAAAGCTCAAACACATTGTAAAACTGTCCCAAATGTTTTCCTTTTTTATATCCTTATTTTATATATTTTATATTTTGGTTTTTGTTTTTCTCTTTAAACATTTTTATTAAAAACTAAGACACAAGCACACACATTAGCCTAGGCCTACACAGGATCAGGGTCTTCAGTGTCACTCTCTTCTACTTCCACATCTTGTCCCACTGGAAGGTCTTCAGGGCCAATAACGCCCACGGAGCTGTCATCTCCTGTGATAACAGTGCTGATGTGGTTCTGATGTCCATCCGCTCCAAATCTCATGTTGAATCTGATCCCCAGTGTGGGAGGTAGGGCACAACGGGAGGCTGGGGTCATGGTAATGTGAGTGAGTTCTTGCTCTGTTAGTTCATGAGAGACCTGGTTATTTAAGAGAGCCTGGCACTGCCCCTCTCTCTCTTGCTCCCTCTCTCACCATGTAACACGCGGGCTCCCCTTCCCCAGGCTTCTTGTGCAGCCTGCAGGACCATGAGTCAAACAAACCCCTTTTCTTTATAAATTACCCAGCCTTTGGTATTCCTGTATAGCAACTCAAATTGTACTAACACAAATGCCTTCTTCTGGAGTATCTCCTGAAGGACCTGCAAGAGCCTATTTTACTTAACTTTTTTATAAGCAAAAGGAGTAAACTCTAAAATAAAGACAAAAGTACAATATAGTAAATACACAAACCAGTAACATAGTCATTTATTATCTTTATCAAGTATGACATACTGTACATAGTTCTACGTGCTGGACTTTTATACGACTGGCAGTACAGGTGTGTTTACACCAGCGTCACCACAACATGTGAGGATGCCTTTTGCTCCTCACTAGGTGAAAGGAATTTTTTTAGCTCTATTATCCTCTTATGAGACCACGGTCTCATATGCGGTCCGTTGCTGAGCGAAGCGTCATTTTGTGGTGTAGGACTGTCCATGTTAGATTCTGCCTCCTGGAGTCTCCCACTGTGAGGGCTGAGAGGGGGCTCAGTGAGCAGGGAAACAGGGGAGTCTGTGGATGGCCTGTTTTATCTGGGCTTTGAAAGGTGAATAGGGTTTGGTCATGTACAGGTTGGAGATAAATATTTCATGAAAAGGGAATCAATTACGAAAAACTTACGGAGAGGTCAGTGGTTCAACAGCTCCACCTAGAAACTCAGGTGGAAGTTATACAGAAGTTACTCCTTTCTATACTACATCCAAGAAAGTGAGCAAAAACAACGCTTTTTCTTTTAGCATCTTTATAAGTTTCTTCCACCTAGTTTGTCTCAATTATCTTTATAAATTCCTTGATCTGTAGAAACAATTGTTATTATTATATTGTAACAGTAATAATATCCTTACATTATTATTAATGTGTAGTTACATTGTTTTATTGCCATTGTATACAGGTCTTGCACTGGTCAATACTCAGTTCACTAGCTTACAACTCAGAAACAGGATCAACTTAACCCTCCAAGCATTTGAAGAGCATTAAATGCCTACGAAATTACCCCATTTTACAGATGAGTCAACCTGGGCTACATTTATATAATTAAAAATAATTAGTTCTACTTCTCTTTGCTCTAACTGCTCCTTATTTTGCTCTAAGTTCTCTTTGCTAAGTTGCTGGGTATTGTGTAAAAACAGCAGGAAACTTTATTTTGACTCTTTGTATTAGGGAAAAATTATGCTGACTAATACAAGAAAGAATTATTCTGGGATTTTTAGCATGTGTTGCAATGGTCATTATTATCTTCCAGTACACTTATCTCTGAGCCCATCAGTTTATTGGCCCCATGTTACAAATGTTTTTAGGAACTACTTTCTGAAAAAATAAATATCCTCTGCCCCATTATCAAAAAATTCCTTGCATTTCATGCCTACATTTAATTTTGGATACACTCAGGGCAAAAAAACCCATAAAAAAACCACAAGGAGGTTTTGTTGATCAGGCTTATAAACTAAAATCTGAAATTTAAGAATACAAAAGAAAATAATTTGATATCTTTTTCTTTTCAGGAATATTTAGAATGTTTATTTCAGCTCTCACTTTAGTAGAATCCTTAAGAACGTAATAATAATCATTTGAAAAAAGAATAACAATATCTTTATCTGTATAGCCCACAATGTGCTTTCAATGCTTTAACTTGTGTGTTCCCCCTGGAGTAAGTACTCTTAGCCTTGTTTTACAAAGGAGGAAATGGAGTCTTGGAGAGGGTAGGCAACTCGTACCAAGTGTCACAGCAAGCAAAAGAGAGAAGTGATTCACTCCCAGTGGGCCCTGTCCACAAAACCAAGGCCGTTCCCATGCCCTTTGGCTGAGAGACCATTTCTCCACTGCAAATCAAAACAAGGAAACAAATAAATCTATACACGAAACCCTCTTTTTTACCTTCGTGTTCAGATGACAGCCATATTTTGCCCAAGAATATTGAGCAACCACAAATGACTTTTCCCCTCCACACTGGAGATAAACCACGACTTATTATAACAAAATTGGTCACTGCTCTCGCCAAAGTATTTCATCAGCTCTGGCGTCCATTATATCTTAATGCGCTTATCCAGCATGACGGATGGCATGGTTCTTAGTATGCAGCCTAGTTAAGCAGAGAAATTAATGACAGGAGATTTTTCTTTGGCTCCAGGGCTCGGCGTGCGCAGACAGGACCCTGCATGAATTCCTCCAGCATGCGCCGATAAGATACTTCCAGTCTGCCAGCATCAAGCAACTTCATTAATTAAAAGCACATTGCATGTTATCACAAAAGATTGATTTTTCTAGGAAGAATTACCCTTTGACATTTATGATGAGCATGAAGAAGAACAGATAAGATGATTACGCACATGACTTTCCTCAATTTAGGACAGCAAATATTTAAGATTAGGATTAAGGCTTCAGGAGAGATGTTGTTCATGATCATTCTGCAAAGGAAATATTTGGGATTGTTGTTTTCATTTTGTTTAGGCTGACCCTGGGAGGTAAACATTTGCTCAACCATACTGAGTATCTGTGATTTAACAGGATATGGTCCTAAAGCTTAAAGAATACATTTGAGTACTTCACCCTTTTGTGCTTAAAACGAAACAATGCAAAATAAACAATAAATGGGCGAATAAAAAGTTTACAAAACTGCTAAATGCTGAAAAAAGATCTGGCAAAGTCAAGCTATCTCTCTGAAAGAGCTTATTGATATTTTGAGGAAGTAGAGCAGTGTTCTGAGAGTGTTTGAGCTGTGTCACGTGGTGTTACGATGGCCTACTTTAGGGCGCTAATGAACAACTGCAACATAGGAGAATCTGGGATCCAAAGCCACACAAGAGACTCTCCACATTAATGTTCAGCCCAGTGTAGATGTTTCCAATATCCCATCAAGTAGTTTTGTAGTCCCCACTTAAATTCTATCACAGATCTCATTTTACAAAATCTGTGTTTAAATTGGAAGAGTTCCAGTTGATAGGAAGTCCTCCTTAAGTTGAAGTGATACTTTTTTACTTCCTGCTGTGACACATCAAATCTTTTCTATTTAAAGATTTCTATCATGTCTCACCTAAGTATCCACCATGAAGTCTGCTACTTACTGTTTAAAATATGTTCCAAATCCCTGCAACATCTAGGACCTCCTTTTCACATCTGGCAGTTTGCCAGTGGCCCAAAATTAAGCACAATAATCCAATGGCACGTACAATTAAATGTCTTATCCTTAGTATATACTCTCCACTTCTATTAAAGCTGCCTAAGTGTAGTTGAGATGTTTGGCCAGAGCTTTCATGGGATGACATGCTCTACTATGGCTTTTCTCCCATGAACTGCTGTTTAAATAGTTTCCCTTCTGCATGGGTCTAGTTGAAGTGGAAGATCCAGGAGCAGATGCTTTTACCCTATGAAACACTGTTTACTTTCAGCCCTTTCTTCCAGCCATTTAAAATCTTTAAAAATCTGGCTTTTTAGATAATCCATTGCATTACCCTGCATGGCCTTGCTCTATGGCCTCTGTTCACCTGCCCTTTATGTCCTTTTGTACATAAATGTTCCAAGCAGGTAGAGCTGCCCCTGACTCTATACTTACTGGTTAATGTAGACATGAGGAAAAGTGTCATAGGAGGCTCTACTCTAAAAGTTATGACACGGAAATAGAGTACTTGCACTGGGTACATCAAACACTGAGATCCTTAAATTTTTCCTCCCTGTCTATTTTGATCCAATATAAATATAAGCTGGATGTGACACGACATCGAACACTTGTAGATTAAAGATCTCCACAAACATGGAAATTCAGGGACAATTTTAGTGTTATTGAATTGTTCACATCATACTTACATGAAAAAAAAAGGTTATTTTACTGAATATTGTTGTATCAAATGACTTGTTTTGGTACCATACGAAACCCATTAAGGCTCAGGCTGAGGAATAGGGTGCAATGGTGGTATTTATGAATGTGGCACAGGAGGCTCTAACCATGAAATTTGACTGTTTGTAGATTTATGTTGGTTTGCTCTTATTCACTGAGTGAAATCTACATACCTTAGATGGCAAGTAAAGCCAAAAAAAGTCTCTGAATCCTGACTTTCATGACACTCCTATGCAATATGCAATTTTCACATTATACTAGGCTCTATCTAAAATCCTCATGTGGCCTCGCCTTGCATGCTTTGCTAACATCTCTTCCTCTTCCTAGAAGGCCTTTTCATTTTTGTTCGTCTGTGAATACTGTTGCCATCCTTCAAGATTCAGTGCAAACACCACATGGTTATATTGTCCCGTCAATGTTTTCTTAATTGACCATTGGCAGCATTTGCTTATACCATCACATAGGGTGAATCTCAAATCTTAGTGTCACTATTAGCTGTGTATATATCCATCAAATTCACTTTTATGTACGTTCTTAAAGGGTAGAATTTATGCTTAATTTCTTCCCGTCTTTCTCTCTCTCCTAGAATGTGACAGAGTGTCTGGATTGGCATTGAGTTGCATTGACTCATCTCTGGACTGTGGGATTGACCTGTCCCTGGGCTGTCCCGGCTCTGCCCTGGGCTTGTTAATGGGAGAAATAAATTCAGGAACCTAGAGCAATCACAAAGAAGACTCATTTGAGTTCAAATACAAATTGTTTTCTCATATTGATTTTCACTTGGATAGAACTTCGCAGAAAGTAATTTACATGTATTTTCCCTATTCTATATTAGTCCTTCAAAGTCAACATTGTGTTTTTAAACTAAGAACATTTTTCTGATTGGAGTCCCAATTTTGGTATGTCCTCTTCCACCTATTACTACAGGTGACCACTCGTGGGAATCTTGAACAAGGTACTTAAATAATCTGTGTCTCAGTTTCTCCATTTGTAAAATAGGAGGAATAATAGTACTAAGTTCATGTGTTCGTTATGTGGGCCAAATGAGTTAATATTTCAAGGAGCTTAAAACTTTATGTGGTATGCATTATACAAATGTCAGTTAAATTAACACCATTTTTTCCTCTGGATGGGGAAACATTTCTATGAATTTTAGATTTTCTATATCCTTACATTAACAATTCCAAGCTTATTTCTGCACATATAAATCCTAGTCATCTTTCAAAGATAAAAGTGAAACATTGTTTAGAATGGGTGACAGAAGTGTAGACACTAACAAATTCCTATTTGTAATAAATTTGATGCCATGTTTTCCACCTCAGTGTCCTTTTGTACCTACTGAACTTTAGACATCTTATCATTAACTTGTAGATAGAATTACCTACTTCATATGGCTTTTGGAAAAGTTAAATAATCCCAGTTTATCTTTTGGACCTTTATTAATCCAGTATATTTATTGAGTATCCAATATACTTACTGAGAGCCTAACATAAACTAGTATTGTTCTAGATATTGGGCTTGTAACAGAGGGAAAGGCCTGAAGGAAAAAAAAATTTGTTTCTTTAAAACTTTCCCACTATTTTTAGGAACTGCAGCCTGGCCTGCATCCCGGAGGCAAGTTAAGTCCTTTGTTAGAAGAGATACCTCAGCTGTCTCAGGTGGCTTTGTCTTTGGCAAAGACTGGACGATTAGAATAGTTAACCACAACGGCCTAGAACTGAGGGGCCCTCCTTTTAAAAGCTCCATATTTCTGCTTATGTTCAGGAAATTTTGATTTTGAGACAAGGTCTACCATTTTTCCTCCTTTGCCGGCAAAGTGATAAAACCTCTCTTTCCTCCTCCCCAAACCACTTGTCCTCGTTCTTCTGATTTGGCCTCTTGGACAAGTGCAGAGTTTTCAGTAACAGGGTTACAGGGCTAAATGCTACAGACAATTACCTTCCTCTTGAAGAAATCATCTTCTAGTGTGGGAAGATCAACAACAAAAAAAATTAGGAAACAAAGCAACCACCAAACAAATGAAATGGTATGTTTGGAATGCAGGGGAGGTGTTTCAGATAGTGTCACACAAAAGAATCTCTCTGAGGAGGTGCCACTTAAGCAGAGACCAGCACATCTGGAAACAGGTAGGTGAGGTTATGGTCTTGGGAAGAACATGCCAAATGTGACATAATAAGAAATACACGTATTTGGTCTCTGCCCCCAGTTCCTGACACAGAGCTCCTAAAACCCTTGTAATTTCCTGAGTGATGGGGTGACAGAAGCATCTTTTGTATAATATTTGACCTTAGTCCCCATTTCTTGAAACAAGAACTTCTAAGATCCTTGGAATCTCCAGAGCGACGAGAGTATATTTTTGTGTGCTAAAAGCCCCTAGGTAGCTTCAAGGCGAGGGCTGGCTGACAGAGGAACTGTGGGGGTGAGGGAAAACTTTCCCTTTCCCCAGAAAGTTTGCTGAAAGAGCAACTCACAATTAAGGAAGTTAATAAGAGGAAGAGGTTTATTTACCACGTGCATGGGAGAACCACAGAGTGATTACCCATATCCCAGTGGGATCCAGATATTTTTATACCCTCCTTTTTTAGAGGGGAGAGGGAGGTGAGAAATATGGGTAATTCTGTTTAGGGGTAATAAATGGTTTCTAGGGAGGATGAATAGATATTTGGGAGAATGATTGGATGGGGGGAAACACATTGCCTTATAAGTTAACCTGAGAGACAGGTATTATGTTTAAAATGATTTTGGCCAGGTCTGGTTGCATTCTTGATTTTCTTTCCTGTAATATATTGAGATAACAGGGAGGGAAAGGGAAGTCAATTGTTCTTTTGTTGGGTCTGTCTGGTTATGCAGATAGAGGAAAAGCCCCTTCAAGGGCCTGTTGATCTCTAAGGGCCTTTAATTAAAAATGCTCTTTATAGCAAGGAGTCATATTTTGGGGTGAAATTTCCTGAGTTCCTTCAGAACCAACCATGAAACTAGAGGGTTGGAGCTTTTAGTCCCAACTCCCTGACCTCTGGGGAGAAGAAGGGCTGGAGATTGAGCTCAGTCACCAGTGGCCAGTGATTTAGCCAATTATGCCTCTGTAATGGAACTTCCACAAAAACTCTAAATGACAGGGTGGGGAGAGCTTCCAGGTTGGTGAGTACATGGAGGTGCTGGGAGGGTGGCATGCCCAGAGAGGGCATAGAGCTCCACACTCTTCCTACATACTTGCCCTGTGCATCTCTTTGATTTACCTGTTTCTGAGTTGTATCCTTTATTTATCAGTAATAGTAAGTAAAGTGTTTTCTCGAGTGCTGTGTCCTGTTATAGCAAATTATCAAACATGAGGGAGGGTGGGAACCCCCAATTTGTATTAGTTTGGTGCAAAAGTAATTGTGGTTTTAGCGTTGTTGAAATTTGCTGTTTGATATTGGAATACATTCTTAAATGTGGTCATGTTACACATCATTTTAATGTACATTTCTTGTTTTATGTTTTTATGCTAATAACTTATTACTTTCTGCTTATTTTATATTTATTTTAGACTATGGAAATGATGTTAGACAAAAAGAAAATTTGAGTGATTTTCTTATTTGTGTTGAAAAGGGGTCGTAAATCAGCAGAGACAACTCACAACCTCAACAACGCATCTGGCCCAGGAACTTCTAATGACCGTACAGTGCAGTGGTGGTTCAAGAAGTTTTGCAAAGAAGAGAGCGTTGAAGATGAGGAGCGCAATGGCTGCCCATGGGAAGTTGATAACGACCAATTACAAGTACACGAGAAGTTGCCGAAGAACTCAACTACGAACATTCTACGGTCCTTCAGCGTTTGAAGCAAATTGGAAAGGTGAAAAAGCTTGATAAGTAGGTGCCTCATGAGCTGACCAAGAATCAAAAAAATTTTTGTTTTGAAGTATCATCTTCTCTTGTTGTACGCAACAACAATGAACCATTTCTCAATCAGATTTTGACGTGCGATGAAAAGTGG
This sequence comes from Propithecus coquereli, assembly GCF_000956105.1. NCBI lineage: Eukaryota > Metazoa > Chordata > Mammalia > Primates > Indriidae > Propithecus > Propithecus coquereli. The sequence continues at coordinate 1,952,740 of NW_012148086.1, forward strand.
ATTGTATACGACAACCGGCAGTGACCAGCTCAGTGGTTGGACGGAGAAGCAGCTCTAAAGCACTTCCCAAAGCCAAATTTGCACCAAAAAAAGTCATGGTCACTGTTTGGTGGTCTGCTGCTGGTCTGATCCACCACAGCTTTCTGAATCCCAGCAAAACCATCGCATCTGAGAAGTGAGCTTGACAAATCGATGAGATGCACCAAAACTGCAACGCCTTCAGCCAGCATTGGTCAACAGAAAGGGCCTATTTCTTTTCCACCACAACGCCCGATCGTATGTCACACAACCAATTCTTCAAAAATTGAACGAATTGCGCTATGATGAAGTTTGCCTCATCCACCATATTCACCTGACCTCTCGCCAACAGACTAGCACTTATTCAAGCATCTCAACAACTTGTTGCAGGGAAAATGCTTCCATAAGCAGGATGCAGAAAATGCTTTCCAAGAGTTTGTTGAAACCCAAAGCATGGATTTTTACACTATGGGAATAAACAAACTTCTTTCTTGTTGGCAAAAATGTGCTGGTTGTAATGGTTCCTATTTTGATTAATAAAGATGTGTTTGAGCCTAGTTATAATGATTTAAAATTTACGGTCTGAAACTGCAATTACTTTTGCACCAACCTAAAGTTAAATCAGACAGCTGGTAACCTAGGGACCCACTACTTGTGATTACCAGGTGAAGTGAGCCCTCAGCCTGTGGGGTCTGTGCTAACATTGGATAGTTCCCGTCAGATTTGAGTTAAATTGTAGGATACCCAATTGGAGTCTGTAGAGAATTAGAAAATTTTTTGGTGTGGAAACCCCACACATTTTGTATTAGAGGAGTTGTGAGTGTAGAGGAAACAGCTTGTTACTCGTGTCACAATTACTTATGCAAAGTTCTTTCTCTACTGAACTCTAGGCTTCTCTAAGAAGGCTTGGTGTCTTGCTCAGAATTATTTTTCCTGCCCTCTATTATACCTATACCTAGCACACAACACATTGCGTGATTCAGGGAAAGTGCCCAGTAATTACAGCTAAGATAGGCTCTTTTCCTTTCTCTTAAGTAAATTTTACTTATATTTAAAATTAGATTATAAAATATTTTGAACTGAATGAGATTAAAATACAACATATTGATATTGGATGATGAACCTTAAACAGTGGTTGGAGAAAATTTTTGAGCATGAAATGCTTATAATAGAAAACAAGAGAGAGATCTAAAATCTTTCATTTTAAGTAACTAGAAATAGAAATGCCAAATAAGCCCAAAGCAAGCCGAAGGAAATAATAAAGATAAAACAAAAATTTAATGAAATTGCTATGGACTGAATGTGTCCTCTCCAAATTCATAGGCCGAAATCCTACCCCATCCTCCAACACAGACAAAGTGATGATATGATATAAGGAGGTGGGGCCTTTGGGAAGTAATTAGAATTAGGTAAGATCATGAAAGTGGAGCCCTCATGAATGGGATTAGTGCCCTTATAGGAGTCTTGAGAAAGCTTGCTTCTGTCTGCTTTCTGTCATGTGAGGTTAAAATGAACAGGACATGTATTAATATGGTTTGCCTTCTTAACATAGCTTCCATTCCAAAGTTATGGATTTTGCAATGTATTTTTTACTATTGTAAATAGGCATGGCAGCTTAATGAATGAGTGAATGCATTGCTGTTGGGAAGGGATTAGCAAATTTTTTCTGTAAAGGGCCATATAGTAAATATTTTAGGTTTTGCAGGCCAACATAGTCATTCTGAACTCTGCCATGGATGGAAACAACGAAGTGAAGAGACAACACACATAATTGGAAAAAATGTTGCAAACTATACATCTGATAAGGAGTTGATATCTAGAATATATAAGAAACTCAAATAACTCAATAGCAAGAAAACAAACAACCCAACTAAAAAATGGGCGTAGGACTTGAACAGAAATTTCTGAAAGGAAAACATTAAAATGGCCAACAGGTACAAAAAAAAAATAGTCAATATCACTAATCATTAAGGGAATGCAATTAAAACCACAAGGAGACAGTACTTCATACCTGTTAGAAGGCTTTTATAAAACAGATGAAAGATAATAAGTGGTAGTGAGGAGGCAGAAAAAGTGGAACTGTCGTACGTTGTTGGTGGGAATGTAAATTAGCACAGCCATTATGGAAAAAAGTATGTAGGTTCTTCAAAAAACTAAGAATAGAACTACCATATGTTTTAGCATTCCACTTTTGAGTATATATCAAAAGAAATTGAAATCAATATGTTGAAGGGATAACTGCACTCCCATGTTCATTGCAGCATTATTCACAATGGCCAGGATGTGGGATCAACCTAAGTATCTATAAATGAGTGAACGGATCATGAAAATGTGATCTATATACACAATGGAATACTATTTAGCCTTTAACAAAAAAAGGAAATTCTGTCTTTTGAAACAATGTGGATGAACCTGGAGGATATTATGCTAAGTGAAATAAGCCAGGCACAGAAGGACAAATACCACATGATCTCACTTGATATGTGGAATCTAAAAAAGTTGAACTCATGGAAATAGAGAGTAGAATGGTGGTTACAAGAGACTGGGGAGGGGAGAATGGAATGGAGAGTTGTTGATCAAAAGGTACAAAGTTTCAGATATACACAAGGAATAATTTTTAGATCTGTCACACAGCAGGGTGACTAGCGTCAATAATGATATATTGTATATTTAAAAATAATTAAGAGTAAATTTCAAATATCTCACCACAAAAAATAGTAAGTAAGGGAGGCGATGGATATGTTAATTAGCTTGATTTGACCATTCCACATTGTTTACAGATATCAAAACATCACGCTGTATCCCACAAATATATACAATTATGACTGGTCAATTAAAAATAACATTAATTTTTTAAAATAAAAAATGTGTTGGAAAAATAGAGGCAAACATTAAAAAAATCACATTTCTCATCATATAAAATTATAAAATGCACCATGTATAAAATCTTTCCTGTCCATCTCCAGCCTCAACCCTTGGGTTAACTGTCATTTACAATTTGGGGCATGCCTTCCTAAATACACACAGACACATCCACATATACAAATACATACAATTATTCACACAAACATACAAATATATACACCAACACACATATACACACAGAAAATAAACATATTCTTCTCTATGCTACTTTTCTTAACCAAATATTATTATATTATATAATGTTCAACTCGCATTTGTCAGGCAATAATATATAAGGAAAATATATTTTTGTAAGTTTGCTGAGATGTCACAAATTCTATTTAATGGCTTCATGGTATTCTATTATATGGAGTACAATATACATTTTTTAAGTAGGATTTTCCAAAATTTCAACCTCGTTATTTCTGGTTTAAAAATTACTGAATTTGTTAGTTTATTTTATTTCTATTTAGCACACCAAATTCTACTATGAGCATTACTGTGAGAGTCCTTTAGGACTTTTGTTTTATACTCATGTATGAAAGTGACTAAATAATTTTTCTCTTCTCTTCTCCTCACTTATCTGTTCTCTCCTCCTTTTCCTCCACCTCTTCTTCCTCTTTCTCATTCTCTTCTTTTTACTTCCTCTCCCCTATGTCAATCACATTCTATTTTGTTACTCAATTTTGTGTATTTATATTTTCAAAATGTGTCATCCACTGTATGTAGATTTTCAATTTTTGACATAAAATTGTAAATAATATTACCTTCAGTTCTATGCTATTGCCTGAATTTCTCATTCTTTTTTATGATTAATGAAGATATACATAGATTTTATTCTATTTTTCATAATTTGACTTTTCATGAGTTTTTAATATTTTTGTCTTATAAAACCAAAATTTTATTTCATCCATAGATCCTTTATCTAAATAGATTTTAATTTCTTGTTACTATTTCTTAACTATTTCACTCCCACTGCTTTGGTTTATTTAATTGAACATTTTTTTTTTGTTTATTTCTAGGAAAAATGCTTAGTTCATTCCTTCTCAATATTTCTTATCTAATATAAAAATTTTAAAGGTTAAGTATTGGAAACATTTAATGTGTTTTGATATAAAGCTTTTAATTGTTTTTATTATAACATAATCTTAACTGAAGAGTTGAGCTCCTCTTTGATTCCAAGAGTTTTTAGTAGTTGTCTAGTGCAATTCCATGTGCTTATGTTTATTTTAGTGGCGATATTTTATTTTGATTTTATTGCTTTCTGGACAAAGAACATAACTTACAATTTAGCAACATTTTGGTATTTTTTTAAAGTACTTTTTGAACAAAATGCATGAACAATTTTATAAATGTCTCAGTAGAATAGAATAAGGTTGTGCATTCTCATTTTGTGAAGTACCAACTGACACACACACACAAAAGGTAATACTGAGCACTTTCAGGGCACAAGGTGTTGTGCTGGACACTCGCCATGACCACTTCTCCAAATTTCTTGTTTGGTAATGTGTACTTCTCTGTCTTAGGCTGTGTATGTGGAAATTGGAGCTCTAGGGAAGAACTGAATTACTAAGTCAAGAATAGCATAAAAGGGACAATGAAAATATGGTATATCTTTTGGTAATTTCTCACTTATCTTGAAAGGCCAACTTTCTCCAGCAATCTCTGGTTCCCTAGGCATAAATAATGTCTCCCTCTCCTGTGTTCTCATGGCATTTTCTATTGGAATGATCATCACACCCCAGTGTTTTTCTCTGCTTGCTTATCTGTGCCTCTGAAGACATACCCTTATGGTCTGGGCCACGTTTTAGTTATGTTGGCTAGCAGAGTACCTAACACATATTTATATGCTTGTGTATTCATTTAATTCTATTTCTGTCCAGAAAGGATCTGAGATGGCTTTCAGACAGGTAGCATAGAGTATGTCCAAGGCCTTTCTCTAGTGTCAAGAGGGTTGTGGAAGGACATGAAGAAGTGCTGATAGATTTCCATTCTCAGTGTTGACAGGTAAAGAGCTTGGAAGTTGATAATGCCATCATTACAAATAATACAATTTTTTAAAAATGCCAAAGAAACTGAAAATCAACTTTACTTGGATCCCTTAGAGAACTGAGGTCATAGGGCCAACCACCACTCCACCCCAAAGAAACCTGCAGAGACAGGGAAATGCAGAGAGGCACAGCCGGAATCTGCTTACCTGGCACCAACGTTGCCGGAGCCAGGCTTTGTGAGGACACTCGGTGGTAATTTGGACCACTCCTGAGGCGGGGTGAGGGCTAGTGTGACACTCTGGAGTTCCAGTCTTCAGGGACCCCCGCACTCTCATAGCTTTTACTCCTTGAAGATCCAAGAAAGACCCCCTCATGTCCAAGGCAGAGGGGAGAAGAATGACCATTGTGAAATACCCATAAAGAATTCTCCACCGCAAAGGCCTACTCTGTAGGGAAAAACAGTCCCATCGGGGGCTTATCCTCTGGAGAGGGGCGGGGAAGGAGGCTTCTCAGACTCCAGCCCCTCCTGGCTTTCCTGTTCCCCTGAGGGATGAGGTAGTGCAGGGATGGGGAGAGGCTCACAGCCCAGGGGCACAGGCGCATGAATGATTGGAAAATAATCACCATCTCATAGAGTGCCTTCCCTCTTCTACCCCCTACCACTGCATCAGGAGGGCCCTATCATAACAACAGTGGATGGCAGCTGATGTTGCGGAAACACAGACTATTCCTGAGGGAGATTCTTAGGAAAACTCAAAGATAACCGGGAAAATAAAATAATGACGCTAGAGGAATTTGAGTCCTCTGACACCTACTGATGCAGCAAACATTAAAGTCAGCCTAACTTCTAGCCCGGTAAACATAAAACCTCACACTAAAGGCCTTGCTATGGGTTGAATGTTTGTGCCCCTCCTTCAAAAAATCTGTATGTTGAAGCCTAATCCCCAGTGTGATGGGACCTTTGGGTGGTGATTAGGTCATGGGGGTCAAGCCCTCATGAATGAGATTAGTGTCCCTATAAGAAGATACACAAGAGAGATGATCTCTCTGTCCATTCTGTGAGGACATGGCAAGAAGGCACCATCTGAAATCAGGAAGGGGGCCCTCTCCAGACACCAGACTTGTCAGAGTCATGATCTTGGACTTCTCAGCTTCCACAATTCTGAGAAATAAATTTTTGTTGTTCCAGCCACCCAATCTATAGTGTTCTGTTATAGCAGCCCAAGCTAAGGCCTATTTATCTCAGATCCTGTTACCCAACAGATCACATCTGGCTTTCAATAAAAAGTTACAAGGCACGCTAAAAGGCAGGAAAAGACACAGTCTGAGGTGACAAGGCAAGCACTGAAACCAAAATCAGATATGACACAGATTTTGGAACTATGAGACAGGAATTTAAAATAACTGTGATTTATATGTTAAGGGATCTATTGGAGAATAAATAGACAACATGCAAGAATAGATGGAGTATTTAAGGGGAGAGATGGAAACTCCAAGAAAGAATTGAAAAAAAAATCCTAGAAATAATAATAGTGTAACAAAAATGAAGAATGCCTTTAATGGGTTCTTCAGTATACTAGACGAGGCCAATGGAAGAGTCAATACTCTTGAAGATGGGTCAATAAAAACTTTCCAAACTGAAACGCAAGCATACAAAGAGAAGGAAAAACAGGATGGAGAATTCATGAAGTGTAAACCAATCTGAAAAGCTGTAACACACAGTTACTATGAATACCAGGAGGGGAGAAAGGAAGATTAAAGGGAGTAGAAATATTTAAAGTAAAATGGCTGAGAGTTTTTCAAAATTAATGATAGAAACACAAGTAGAACTCCATGAAGCTTACAGAACATTAAACAGGATAAACATAAAATATCTGCATGTTGGAAATATCATATTCAAACTGCATAAAACAAAACATAAAGAAAAATCTTAGAAGAAGCTGGGAGTGGCGGGGGAAAAACCTTATCAAGAGAGGGACAAAGGTGAGATTTATAGTGGACATTTCATCAGATTATGCAACAAGACAGAGTGGAGTGAAATATTTAATGTCATGAAAGAAAACAAAAACGAAAATCTGGAATTCTACCTTTAGTGGAATTATCCTTCAAAGGTGAAAGAGAAATAAAAACTTTCCCAGAAAAGCAAAGGCTTTACCAGATACCCTGTCCTAAATAAATGCTAAAAGAAGTTCTTCAGGCAGAAGAAAAATGATATAAATCGGAAACCAGAATCTATATAAAAACGTAATGTTAGAGAATGTATAAATGAAAGCAAAATAAAATATTTTATTTTTCATATTCTTAATTTATCTAACAATAACTTTTAGAAAGTAATTATCATAATGTATTAAATATGGATAAGAGAAATGAATGACATAAAGACTTCAGGGACAGCAGGGAGGAATGGAAATACTGTTGTAAGTATTTATAACAGTATAAGGTATCTGTTATAAGGTTTTTGCACTACACATGAAGCAATATTGTATTATTACAAGTTTGTTAATAAACTTACATTAGTTTAAAATGTATATTGTAAACTCTATGACAATCACAAAAAATTTTTAAAAAAATCTAATTGTTATGTTAAGAGAGAAAATGGAATCATAAAATTTTCAGTTAAAACTAGAGAAAGCAGAAAAAAGTAGAGGAAAAAAATAAAGAAAGAACAAATGTATAGTAAGAAAATAATCATGAACACTGTGGATATTATCAAAATTTCAATAATCACCTCAAATGTGAATGGTCTAAATACACCAAGTACGAACATAGAGTTGTCAGAGTGGATACAAAAACAAGACCAAACTGTGTGTCATCTATAAGGATCCCATTTTAAATAAAGCCTTAGATAGGTTAAAACACAAGGGATAGAAAAAGATAATACTATGTTAAATCTAATGAAAGAAAGCTGGAATAGCTATATTAGATTTGGACAAAGAGAACCTAAAATTAAGAAAAATTGTCAGGGGTAAAGAATGACTTACATAATGACAAAGGGGTCAATTCTTCAAAAAGACATAGTACTAAATTTGTATGCACTAACAAGCTAATGTCAAAATATGTGAGGCAAAATCTGGAAAAACTACAAGAGAAATAGATAAAACCACGACTGTATTAAAATATTTTGAAAAAATACAATTTATTAAAATGTGTTGAATGCAGCAAAGTGGTGCTCAGAGGAATATTTATAGAATTAAATGCATACAGCACAGAAAAAGAAAGATCAAAAATCAGTAATCTAAGCTTCCACCTTAGGAAACCAGAAAAAGAAGAGCAAATTAAATCCAAATTAAGAAGAAGAAAAGAAATAATAAAAATTAAAGAAGAAATACATGAAAATGTATTGAAAAGAAGAAACTAATAGAGGTGATCAACAAAGTCAAAAGCTGGTTGTTTGCAAAGATCAATAGTATTGACATAGCTCTAGCTAGGCTAAGCTGACCTAAGAGAGAACACAAACTTACCAACGTCAGAAATGAAATGGCAGTCAGCACTACTGATCCGGTGCATATTAAAAGGGTAATAAATAAATGCTTTGAATAACTATGCCCACAAATTTGACAAATTAGATAAAATAGACCAATTTCTTGAAGAATACAAACTATCAAAACTCACACAAGGAGAAATAAATAATCTTAATAAGCCCATTTTCATTAAAGAAATTAAATCAATAATGAATAACCTTCCAAAAGAAAAAAATGCAGGCCCAGATGGATAGATGGGCCTATCTCCGAAATATAGGAAGTACCCTTAAAATATAGCAATAAGAAAGCAAACAACCCAATGAAAAAGTGAACAAATGATCTGAAAAGGCACCTCACTGAAGAAAATACAGAGATTGACATAAACTTATGAAAAATGCTCAAAATCAGTTGCTATTAGGAAATTGAAATTGAAGAAAATAGCGACCTACCACTACACACCTATTCAAAGGGTTAAAATTACCCAAAAGAGCAAAAGACATTCTATGATAAAGACATCTGCACCCGAATGTTTATGGCAACACAATTCACTATTGCAAGGATGTGGAAATGACCCAAGTGCCTGTCAACTCATGAGTGGATATTAAAATTTGGCATATGCATACAATGGAATATTCCTCAATTATAAGAAATGACAGTGATCTAGCACCTCTTATATTTTCCTGGATAAAACTTGAGCCCATTATCTGAAGTGAGGTATCACAAGATTGGAAGAATGGGCTCCACATGTACTTGCCATCAAATTGGCACTGACCAATCACCTCTATGGTGCTCACACGGTAGTAATATTCTCCAGGGATTAGGGGGA
>NW_012148086.1:1963173-1978297 GCF_000956105.1 Propithecus coquereli
AAAATTATTTAAGAGATCAGGGGATTCCAGGATGGAATGCAGAATGTGACAAAACAGTGTAACTGCATTACAAACATATGACTCAACCTCCCAGAAAGAGGTGAGAGAAAAGGTGCCGACTTAAACAACTTTGGAAATGATTAGAGTATAGAAGATTAATTGATAAGGTTGCTTCCCACAGGGATATGGGTTAACAATCTGATACTGCCATACATGTATACTGGAATTAAGTGAATGGATGGTGGGAAAGAGACAGATTTCGTACTGTTAGAATGAGAGTTTACAGATAAACAAACACTTGGAGGAGGCTAGAATGATCCTGTGGTAATGAATGAGCATTGGAGACAGCAGTATGAACTTAGGTTTAAGATATAAAGATGGATGCATGTAGCAGTATTCACAGATATGTGTCTGTACATGGTTAGTATACACTTACCTGTTTTCTTACTATTTCAGCTGTGACACCTAGAAGCAACTACATCCCAGTGGCAGTGAGCACACCTACTCTTGGTTTCTAATGCCTCTTTCCAATACGAGAAACTAGGGATTCTTGGAGAAATGGCTGATGCCGGCGCTGAGGCAAGACATACACAAGATGAGCCTGGAGAGTCCATCTGGTGGCACTGGAAAGTAGAGAACCAACAAGCAAATGTTCCACAGTGGTTGGGTGTGTCAATGGGACACAGAAGCCTACTGGGAAAATGCTGAGTGGCCAAAGCTGGAACAATCAGAGTAATGAAATAAATAAAGGAGGATTGGGCTGTAAGTTCAATATAATAAATATACATATGTAGATACTGATATCAGCGCGTCCTGTGCATGGTGGTTTCCTTTCCAAGAGCACAGCATGGAAGGGGGAAGAAGGGTAAGTGCACAGTGGAGAAACCTGATAAACACGTTAGCCAGGTGATCAAGGTTGACATCAATAGTCATACATCCTATCGATCGCATGTACCCTTGACGTGATGTGCTGAAAATGACACTTTACCTGTCAGTCTTCCTCTCACGAGCCCATTGCCCCAGCCTAATCATAAGAAAAACATCAGACACATTCCAATGGAGGAGAATCCTACAACGTACCTGACCAGCACTCCCCAACACTGTCAAGGTCATCAGAAACAAGGAACGTCTGAGAAGCCGTCACAGCCACCGGGAACCCAAGGAGATGTAACACCTAAATGAAATATGGTAATTCTGTATGGGATCTTGGAATAGAAAAGGGGAGGTTGGTAAAAATTAAGAAAATCTGAATAAATGATGAACTTTAGTGCATAAAAATATATCAATATTGGTTCATTAATTGTAACAAACATATCCTAGGAATGTAAGATGCTGATAATAGAGAAAACTGGGTGTGGGAAATATGAGGACTTTCTATGCTGTCTTTTGCCATTTTTCTTTGAATCTAAAACTGTTCTAAAAAAATAGAGTTCATTAACAGAAAGGGGGACTGATGGAAGTGCATGGCAATGATTGGGGTGCAAGGAAGCCTTGCTGGCAGGGGGGCATTTGAACTAAGAAATGGGTGAGGAAGAATTGGCACGAAAAGAGGAGATTATTACAGTCGTAAGAAACAGTTAACGCCAATGTGCGGGTATGTGAGAATGAACGGTGCATCCGCAGTGCGCTTAGGAGCACCCTCTGGTCTTCCCAGGCTGGTCTTTCTCTAGGAGCAAAGACAGATGGCGGCAATGGGAGAGGAGGCTGGAGGGCCTCATAACCAGCGCTGAGGACCTTGAACTTTCCAAAGGGAAGCCATTGCAGACTTTCACCCAGAGTGGCATGATTAGGCTTGTATTTTTGAAAGATTAGCCTCAATGTTTTTTTAGAGGCTGAAGAGCTCAGTATACTTCACTTCCTTTCTTGGCTGTTTTTTAATCCTGCCATTAGAGAACCATCGGGGCTCATTCTGGGATGCCCGACTTTGGATAGCAATGTTGAAGGAAGCCCAGCCCTATTTCCTCCTGCCTGCGTGGGACTGAGCAACTCATCAAGCAGAAGCCATTAATGGATCTCCTAAGGAGGTTAAAAAGCCTCATTCTTCTTAGATGTTTCTCCCCTGGGGCCATTGCGGGTGTCTCAAACATGTTTGCTAATTACCTGGAGCCTTGGAAAATAGGCTTGCGCCTTTCCTCCTTCAGAAATACTGTTCCGGTAATTAGTAATCAATTACCTCTCTGCTCCCCAGACAGGGCGATTCCTTTTCCATGACGTTTTCTCCTCTCCCAAGCTGCGCTGACAGGCCATTGAGTCATATCTTTCTCAAGCCCGCCAAAAGCCACACACTAAACAAAGGGGGGGGGGGCAGGGGAGAAAATGAAATGATACACATTGGATAACAGATAATTAGATAATTACCCCTAGCTGAAAGCATGTCTTGGAATTTGCATACAAAATGAAGAGATTTGGCAAAAAGAATGCTGATGTCAGGGAACGGGTAATTTTATTTCAGAGAAGTAGCTCAGCGGGGAGAACTTAGTCATCCTCTGCCTTCTTGCTCCAGCCTCTTGTCGTCCTCCCTTTCTCTGCTTCTCCTGTGATCTAAATTCCACACCACAGCCTGAAAGAGCGTTCTAGAATGGCATGCCATCATTTCTTTAAGAAGAAAAAAGAAGTGGAGGATGTCAACTCACTTTCATGATAAGATCCGGTTGTACAAGACCTTCCACAGCCTGGCTCTTCCCGCACATTCAGTCTCGTCTCCCATTCTGACCACGAGGGGCTTGCATGTCGGGTGTCAGCAATATCGAGCCGTGCGTAAGTGCGTCCCAGACTGAACGCCGCCTCACGGGTCGGTGCTCCTTCTTTCTAAACTCTGCTAAATGCACCGCCTCACCCCTGGTGCTTGGAACAGAAATCTAGGTGTCACTCTTGACCATTCTTTCCTTTTCCTCACATCTAATCCATCAGTACGTCCTGTCGACAACCCGGCCCCACATTTCTCACTGTCTTCACCACGAAAACCCTCGTTCACACCACCACTGGATCCCCCGATGGCCTCCCAAACCACGGCCCGCCACTCTCTCTCCCCGTGGGAAGGAGGCCACACCCAAAGCTCCCAGGAAGATGTGCTCTTGGTTTCTCCATGTGGCTGCTGTCCTCGGGTGATTGGAAAGACATCCGTCTCTAATTCTCTGCCCGGGACGTGTGGACCATGGCCCAGCTCTCCTGTGTCAACTGCCTGACTAGTCTCCTTTTATCCACTGTCCTCCCTCACAACCCACGAGGCTCTTAAAACTGGAAACCGGCTCCCATCACTCTCTTCCGAAAACACTCCAGTGGCTCCCACATTCTTACAGTGAAATCCACTTTTCACCATGTCCCACACCGGGGACGTCTGCTCCCACCACTCAGCTCACTGGCCTGCTCTCCTTCCTTCGTTTCCTTACACACTTAAAGTCGTGCAGGAGTGGCAGCCCCCTGGGGGTTGGAGGAGGCCTTCTTGAAAACCTCTGAGGCCACCTCCTCATGGCCCAGCTAGGACAGGCCAGATAAATTGCCCTACACACATTCCAATCAGGGCGCAGCCTTGGAGCCCGGGACGCAGGTCTCCTGACTCTCAGTCTGTGCTCTCCGGGATTGACCAAGCTTCTGCTCTCAGCAAGGGTTCCCCTGGGCCAAGATCCCACTGCATGTGCCCAGGGGTCTCCAACTCTTCTGCATGATGAGGGTTTGCACCAGAAGCTATAAGATCTCATGCCAGCAGGGGCCAGACAAGCCATGCACGTATAGAAACAAGCTCTTTATAACAAAATAGAAGCCATGTAGAGAGTGGCTGGGAGAGCTCCTGCGCCTAGTAAAGCCGGGAGCAAATACTTAGTACTGTTGCATTTTGGTCAATTTTAATAAACAAAAAAAGCAAACAAAAGTGCCTGTGGGGGCTGTTCGATGCCTGTGGTAGGCCAGCAAGTGGTCTCTGGTGTGGACGTTCCAAGAGAACCTGTAGGGCGGTGACACAACCTGGGGAGGGGGGTGACAAGGTAAGGCAAAGGGGGAGCAGTGTAGAGAGATGAGGGACACGGTAGAGGGTCAGGACAGTGGGAAGATGGGAAAGGAATGGGAGAAAGGCACAGGGAGGAAAGGCCCTTGAAGGCTCCCTTGTCACTGGCAAGCTAAGGTCACAGTATTTGCTTGAGCATCACGATCAGGGCCAGCCCCCGGCACCTTTCCCCTCGCCTCTTGTCCTTTCTGGTGCGCAGGACTCTGAGGAGATCACAGGCGTCCAGGCCGCTGTCCCCCTCTGCACAGGGGTGCACACTCCTCCTTCTCAAACCCACGGACACATCACTGGGCAAGCAGGAAATGCTGGTACTCGCTGGTTTGGAGGGACAATAAATGGGTGGGAAAGTGGAGAGGAAATATTAAGAAGAGATGGAAAAAAAGCAGCAGGATGTCTGGGACGGAGAGGGAGGAACGGTGGAAGCAGTCATCGACCCAAAAGTCCTGTAAATTAAGTAAAGCTTTCAGCCAAAGACCCAGAACCCCTGAAGACCTTCTCCCTGCTCACCTCGTGTCCGGGCCACACCCAAGCCTCCCACCAGAGTGAGTTCTTGGTTTCTCTCTGTGGCTGTTGTCCACAGAAGATTGGGAAGACATCTGCTTCTAATTCTCTGCACTGCAAGTTTGTCCATGGCTCAGGGTTGCTCTACCATATACAATGTAGAAAGCTCTCTTCCTGAGATTTGTGACAACCTCCCTGGGGACGTGAGCCTGAGTTAAAGCATCTACTGGCAGGGTTAATACTTGAATAGGGGATGCTCAGTGCAGGGGCTACCCTTTTTCCTTTAATATATGATTGATATATAAGTTACACACATATCATCCTCACCAATATCCTGAGGTGGATATCAAGATTGCTGTCAATTCATAAAGAAACTAAAAAGCAGTTACATGATCCAGGTCTTATAACTTCAACCTCTGCCTTTTTTTTTTACTTCATAAAAAAGTCACCCATTCTTTTTCAGTAACTCATTTTCCAGTGTCTAGTTTCATTCTCCTCTCCCCAATCCTAAACCTAGGATTGCCCGCCCTGTAAATTCAGTCAGGGTTTCAATCCAGAGCTGAGGAACTCCTCTGTCCCAACTCATTCATCTCCTGCCCAAATTCATTTTTTTCAAAGCACGTTGGTCACAGGGGGAATATTTATTGACCAAGTACTATGGGCTGGAAGTATGGGATGGAATAACTAATCTAATTTTCTCATGATAACATCAAACTAGAAAGTAGTTTTTAGTTAAATAATCACAACTTTCCATACAACAGATGCACAATTGCTGGGTCATATAATAATTCTATTTTTAACTTTTGGAGGAACTGCCAAACTGTTTTCTACTGTGGCTGCACCATTTTACATTCCTACCAGCAATGTATGAGGGTGCCAATTTCTCTACAACCTCAGCCAACACCAGTTAATTTTTTAAAAATTGTTATAGCCATCTTAGTGGGTATGAAATGGTATTTCATTGTGGTTTTGATTTTCAATTCTCTAATAATCAATGATGTTGAACATCTTTTCATGTATTTTTTTGGCCATTTGTATATCTTGTTTGGAAAAATGTCCATTCAAATCCGTTGCCCATTTTTTAATTGGGTTATTTGGGTTTTTGTAAATATTTGAGTTGTAAGAATTCATTATATATTCTGGCTACTAGACTCTTATCAGATATATAATTTATAATTATTTTCTCCCATTCTGTGGGTTGTCTTCTCTTTATTAGTGGTGTTCCTTGAAGCAAAAAAGCTTTTAATTTTGCTGAAGTCTAGTATATCTATTTTTTTGTTTGCTTTTTTATTGTGCATTTTGTGTGCTATCTAAAAATCCATCACCTAATC
The DNA here is from genome assembly GCF_000956105.1 of Propithecus coquereli. NCBI lineage: Eukaryota > Metazoa > Chordata > Mammalia > Primates > Indriidae > Propithecus > Propithecus coquereli. The sequence continues at coordinate 1,969,006 of NW_012148086.1, forward strand.
TTAGGTCACACAGATTTACACCTGTTTCCTTTTAAGAGTTTAGATCTTACATTTAGATCTTTGATCCATTTTAAGATAATTTTTGCATATGTGTTTGTGAGGGTCCTGATTCATTCTTTTGTACATATATATGCAAGTGTCCATCACCATTTATGGGTAAAACTACTCTTTTCCTATCAAACGGTTTTGCCATCCTTATCAAAAAACAGTTTACTATAAATGTGTGGGTATTTTTCAAGATTATCAATTCTATTCCATTGATCTACATGTCTATCTTTATGCTGGTATCATACTGTTGGATTGTTTAGCTTTGTAATATGTTTTTGGTTTTTTTTTTGTTTTTTTTTTGAGACAGAGTCTCGCTTTGTTGCTCAGGCTAGAGTGAATGCCGTGGCGTCAGCCTAGCTCACAGCAACCTCAAACTCCTGGGCTCAAGCAATCCTACTGCCTCAGCCTCCCGAGTAGCTGGGACTACAGGCATGCGCCACCATGCCCGGCTAATTTTTTCTATATATATATTTTTAGTTGTCCAGATCATTTCTTTCTATTTTTTTAGTAGAGACAGGGTCTCACTCAGGCTGGTCTCAAACTCCTGACCTTGAGCGATCCACCCACTTCGGCCTCCCAGAGTGCTAGAATTACGGGCGTGAGCCACCGCGCCTGGCCTGTAATATATTTTAAAATTGGAAAATCTGAGTTCTCCAACTATGTTATTTTTGTGAGACTGTTGGAGATTGAGGATACCTTGTGTTTCAATATGAATTTTAGGATTAGCCCATCCATCTCTGCAAAAATCACATTTGGAATTTTGATAGGGATTACACTGAATCTGTAGATCAATTTGGGAAAATTGCAATTTTAACAGTATTAAGTCTTCCAATCCATGAACATATGATGTCTCCTGATATACTTAGGTCTTCTTTGGTTTCTTTCAACAACGTTTAGCAGTTTTCAGGGTGTAAGTCTTATACTTTGGTTAAATTTGGTCATTAGTATTTTATTCTTTTCAGTGTTATTTTAAATGGATTGTTTTTTAATTTTACTTTTAGATTGTTTATTGCTAGTGTATAGAAATACAGTTGGCTCTTGTACATTCTTTTAACTTGTAACTTTGCGCAACTTGTTTACTAACTCTAACAGATTTTTTTGGTGGATATGTGTAGATTCTTTAGAGTTTTCTATAGGAAAAATCATGACATCTGCAGATAGTGATAATTTGACTTCTTTTTCAACCTACATTATGTGGACTCCTTTCATGTCTTTTTCTTGCCTAATTGCCTATGCTAGAACCTCCCCAGTCCAGTGTCGAATAGAAATGGCAAGAATAGATATCCTAAAAGATTAGACTTTTAGTCCTGATCCTGTAGGGAAAACTCTCAGTTTTTCATCATTAATGTTCTCTATGGGTTTTTCATATAAGCCCTTTGTTAGGTTAAAGAAGTTCCATTCTCTATGGAGTTTTCATATAAGCCCTTTATTAGGTTGAAAAAGTTCCCTTCTAATCTTAGTTTATTGAGTGTTTGTATCATGAGAAGCTTCTGGATATTGTCAAATATTCTTTCCACATCTATTGAGTTTTTTTCCATTAAATATGTTAATATGGTACATTCCATTGATTAATTTTTGTATGTTGGTCATACAATCTTGCATTCCTGGAATAAATTTCCCTTGCTCATGATGTGTAGTCCTTTTGCTATGCTGCTAAATTTCATTTGCTAGTATTGTTCAGGGTTCTTTGTAAAAGTTAAGTTTAAACAGTCAATTATTTTTAAAGATACTTAAATAAAAGGATAAAAATTACATATTGACTCTTCATTCTTTGGTATACATACAGATTTCCACCTAGCATTGTTTTTTGTTTGCCTACAGGATTTTTTTTTTTAGTGTTTTTGTAGTTTGGGATGGCTAAGGATAAGGTGTTTAGCTTTTGTATATCTAAAAAAGACTTAATTTTACATTTGTTTTTGAAAAGTGTTTTTGCTGGCTATAGAATTTTAGGTTGATAGTGTTTTTCTTTCAGTACTTTAAAGATGTTGTTCTACTGTCTCCTCATTTATATTGTTTCTGATGACAAATCTGCTGTCATTGTTATCTTTGTTCTTCTTTTTGTAATGGGTATTTCTTTTTCTCTGCCTTTATGAGTTTTCTCTTTATTTTCCAGTTGGAGAAATTTGTTTAATATGGACTTGATGTGATTTCTTTATATTTCTTCTTCCTGAAGTTCATAGATCTTCTTGAATAAGTTGGTTTATAATTTACATGAAATTTGAAAATTTGGGGCCATTATTTATTCAAACATTTGTTCTGTCCCTTCTTCCTTGAAGGCTCCAGTCACATACATAGTAGGCCATTTGAAGTTGGTCCACAGCTCGTTGATGTACTGTTCATTTTTTTTTTAAATCATTTTTCCTGGGCTTCATTTTAAATATTTTCTATCGCTATATGTTCAACTTCACAGATCTTTTCTCCCTACAATATCTAATATGCCATTAATTCTACCACTATATTTTTCTTCTTAGACATTTTAATTTTTATCTTTAGAAATTTGATTTTTAAAATGCTTTCCATTCTTCTACTTAACTTGTTCAATTGTTCCTCTAGTTTTTGGACATAGACTACAGTTTTAACTATTTTGATGTCCTTGTCTGATAATTGTAACATCTGTGATAGTTCTGAGTTGGTTGATTTCTCTTTTCAAAATGGGCCAGATTTTCATGTATTTTTCCTGTTTCTTTCCTGGAAATATTTGACTGAATGTCAGACATCGTGAATTTTACCTTTCTGGTGCTGGACATTTTTTCATTTCTTTAAATATTTTTGAGCTTTGTTCTGGAATTCATTAGGTTTCTTGGAAACATTTTGAGCCTTTTAGAATGTACCTTTAATATTTGTTAGGTGGGATTATATTTGACATGCTCATTCTAGTGCCAATTATTCCTCATTCCTTAGGCCAGATCCTTCTGAGTACCTTACCCAATTCTCTATAAATTATGAAGTTTTCCACCCTGGTTAGTGGAGACAGGCACTACTCTCAGCCATATGTGAGTACCAGGCACTGTTTCCTCTGTGCCTGGTGGTTGTTTCCCTGGCCGCGAGTATTTTCCACACATGGAAGAATTTATCAGTACTCTGCTGAGTACTCAAAGAGAACTCTATGTGGATCCCGGGGGTCCTCTGTACAGACTTTTCACTGCTGGCGTCCTTCTATAGGAACTCTAACCACTCTGATCTTCTTCATCTTAGCTCCACCTCCTCAACTCCGGGGCTCTGCTCAGTTCTGCATACTTTTACTCTTCAGACATGACCCAGAAACCCTGTAAGGGTTCTAGGCAGAGTCAACTGTAAGGCTCACCTCTTGTGTTTCCATTCAGGGATCACTGTCTAATACGGTATTGAAAGCTATTCTTTCAAATATTTTTTTCTGTTCATTTTTTACTCATTTCAGGCAGAAAAGTAAATCTAGTCTTTGTTACTTAATCTTGACCTCAAGTGGAATCCCTCTTACTTGCATTTTAACACAGGATAATTCTTCAGAAAGATTGCAGATTACTTTACAAACTCCATTTCCTGTGATTCTTTCCTAATATTTCAGCAAGTAAAGAGCTTCACATGCTTTTCCCTCTCTTTAGAATGCATTGCCCTTCTTTATTCTCATCCCCAAATGTCTCTTTCTCCTTGTCTTCTCTCAGCTCTGTACTCTGTGGTATAGAGTAATTTTCACACTGTTTAATGGTATGGCCATCATATTTCATGAACTCTCAGCTCCTTGAAGACACAAATTGTGTCTTATTCATCCCTGTAACTTTTCTTCCATTTACTAACAGAATTGGTTTTAATAAGTGTTTTTGAATGGATGAATAAATGAATGAATGGAAAGGAACTTGTGAAATTGTAGCTATTTGGCTGGTATTGGAAAGAACATTTTGGAGTGACAACGTGTCACTCTGAATGCTTTAAGAAGCAGATACCAACTCAGGATAATCATGTAGGAGATCAGGGGAAAATATCTGTGAAAGATAAAGGAGGAGGAACCAGGATCAGGGGAACAGAGACTTTTTACCATGATGCTATCCAACACTTACGAAAGCAGAGAGGGCAGGAATAATTGGGTGGAAGAGCTCTGACTGGGATGCAGCTTTGAAAAAGTCTTGGTCAGGCTGATAGGGAGTCCCAAAGCAAACAGTGCCTGTTAGAGGAGACTTGCATCAGACAGGATTACCCCAGTGTCCATAGCCCCACTGTGTTCAGTCACTGGCTGGAGCAACTCCAGGGAAGCAGGCGCCCAGCATAGACACTATGGCAGATCCAAATGCTGCACCTCAAGGCTCTGGTCAATTGTGCATCCCACAGCAGGTTTTCTTAAAGACCTGAGTGATGTCAATCTATGGCTACTCTAGATGGGTAGGAGGTAGAATGGTGAGCAGCTCTGGTGATTCACATGTCTGCTTCCCACTCCTATGACTTCCTGTGAGACTCCTGTCAGCAGCTGAAGCCAACCCTCTGGGCATTTGTGGGCAGTCCAGTGCTTTCAGCACACAGGTCTTTGAGCTGGTCTATGGCTTCCTCCAGCCCAGATTCCAGCTTTTTCTCTGAATCTGATGGGCTGCGGCATTGAAGCTCATTGTTTATCCAAGAATCTCTTTATGAGTCTCTTACTCTGAGCACTGGCAGATGTAATTTGTTGCCTTTATTATCTTGTAAAGATGTTAATCTCCAACCACAGTGAGGGGTTGCTTCTGTGAGTGATTTTGCTTCACTACTTGACATGCTGAAGAGCTGGCAGAATCTCTACGTCCTGCTTGCCAAGGTTCCTGCATTCCTCATCTGTCACAGGAAAAGTGATGGACATAAAACAGTACAAGCAGCACCTTGTCACACCCCTGCCACAGGCATCCATCATGCATCATGGTGTAAAGGATGAGTGAGCAGCCAGTGGCTTCAGAACCCTGTATCTGAGTTCTACAGAAAAAACTGGAATCCTCAGGGTTCTCACTAAGCTGGTGCCACTAAGTTGTGCTCTGCTCTCAGTACACCAATATGTGGTCCAAAATTTCCACAGAAAACACAGAGAATAGAATATAAAGGGTAATTCTGGACCTTGCAGAGCACCTTGCAGAGCACTTCCTTTCTTGCACAATGGCCCTAGGCCAGTACTGCTGTTCCTCTCTGCAATTTCTGCTCTCCCAGATTCGTAGTCCTACCATGTAGCCAAATGCCAGTTACAGTTTCCTGGTCTTCTGTGGATGGAGCCCAGGATGTGGGCACTGGGGAGCCACTGCCCTGAAGCTGGTGCTCTTGATCACTGTGTTCCAGCCCACCACCTCCGTAAATGGCGAGGCAGGGGCAATGAAGTCTACGGTGCTGACAAAGTCACACATTCCAGGTAGAGAATCACAGACACATTCCAAAAACAAAAACCATGCAGACATTTGAAATATAAGCTTAGAGTAAATGTCGAAGTATGTACTTGTTTCCTGTTGCTGCTGTAACAAATCAAAAATTTAGCAGCTTAAAACAGTACCTATGCATTATCTCACAGATCTGTCATTCAGAAGTCTGGCGGCAGCACGGCTCAGGTGGGTCCACTGTTTACCTAGAGTCTCTGTAGACTTAAATCAAGGTGTGAGCTGGGCAATGCTCCTTTCTGGGGGCTCTGGGGATGAGTCCATCTCCAGACTCATGCCGGTTGACAGAAGTCCCTGTTTCCTTGCTGGCTATCACCTGGAGATGGTTGTAGCATCTAGGTGTCACCTGTGTTCCTTGGTTTGTTGCCCTTTCTCCAGGTTTAAAGCTGGCAATGATGGTCGAGTCCTCACATTTCAAATCTCTCTCCCTTCTGCTTTAATTCTCCTACCTCTTCTTCTCCCACAGAGCTAAAGACAGATCTTTTCTTGTAAGGGCTTGTGGATTAGGTTAGGCACACCCAGAAAATCCAGGGTGTAATCTCCTGATTTTAAGGTCCATCACCTGAATCGTATCTGCAAAGCCCTCTTTGACTTGTGCTGTAGCATGTTCATACATTCTGGAAAGTAGGGTGTGGGCATCTTTGGGGAGGCACATGATTCTGTCTACCACAAAGAGAATGAGAAAGAGGAAGATAAAAGCACATACAGTACTGGAAAATAAAAATGAAAAATTTGGAGGAAAGAATTTTGAAATGAGAAGGCTATTCCAGTTAGTAAAAGCCATGTAAGCATTTAGCAGCAGGATTTAAACAAGAATATCCATTTCATTACATTCGACTTAAAGACAATGGGCCCACATCACCCAAGACATACTTTGGAATACCTAGATAGTTCAGTACCACCCTTTCAGTCTATCGAAACCTCACACTTATACTGTGATGGGAATAAAATATTAATTGCTTTTAGATATCAAACAGCAGATGACTCCAGTAAATGCCGGCACTGAGACAATACATGACGGATAGTTCTGGAGTTTTTTCTAAATTATGTCCATTGGGCTCAGATTGGAAGGGCTTATATGGAAATGTTTAATAGTTAGTAGGAGTTGAAGCTAATATACACATACATAGGTGAATGGGGGGATTTATTCAGGATAATCTCATTTCAGGTTAACATTTTCCAATGTTCAACCCACATCTGGCCTCACGGAGTCATTGTCAGGGGAAAGGCCATGTATAGAATGTGGATCCACACGTTGGGTCAAATCTAGACACTACAGTTTATAGTGATATTATCTGGAGCAAGTTACTTAGCTTGCTTGGGAATTTGTTTTCTCAGCTATAAAAAGGGGGGTTTAGATATAATCAATTATTATAAGTCCCAAATAAATGGCAGTATAAATTGTTAATAAGTAACTTAAACTTTTCATATTCTCCCAATTTTTCCTCCTGGTTTGGTGCAAACTTGCAGGCAACAGGAAAGAAGTGAACTCAGCATCCATAATCCATGTAATGAGTCCCTTTACAGCAAAGAAGTGTAAAAGATTTCACAGTGAGTGGCCTCAAAGCTGAAGAGGATGGTGACAGCCTGTCATAGAGGAAGAATTAAAGGATTTGGAAAGCCAGCCTGGAGAAGACCCAGGAGTCATGGATTGAACCATATGGAATTGATGATATTCAATTACTTTGACCTAAAAAATGACAATTTTATAAAATTCAACATAATACATGGAAACTTTTTCAATCATTCCGCATTCTGTTGTGGGAAATATAAACTGAATTAGTTTGTACCAAAAATAACAAAGACCCATCAATTGGTGGAAACTCACTTGGAAACACACAATGTGAGGGAAGTTTTCAATACAGTTAAACTGTCTGAAGATGGAGTGAGCTATTATCAGAAGTATTGTTTCCTGTCAGTGGAGATGTTCAAGAATAACCTGGACCACCACGTGGTAGTTCAATCCTCAAATACCAGCTTTCGCTCTGCAAGGGTCATCGTCCCCTCCGACCCTGACAGCCTCAGATTTAGACTTAAATAGTAAAAACAGTTATTATCCAGCATCCAAATCCAGTGCATGTGATATGTAAATTATTAATGGTTATTAATCAATAGAATGGTGAAGGTTAATTAAATATGTAATTTATTTTATTTTACTTGGTTAATATTTATTCCTCATCTATTTCAAAATAGCTAAAATAGATTTTTTTTTTATTTCAGCATGTTATAGGGGTACAGATGATTAGGTTACGTATGATGCCCTTACCCTCCCTCCCCTCCAAGTCCAAGCTTCAGGTGTGTCCATTCCCTCGGGGGTGCGCATCGTACTCATTGTTTGTGCATATACCCGTCCCCCCCTCCCCTTGCCCAACATCTAATACATGTTATTCTTATATGAGCACTTAGATGTTGATCAGCTAATACTAGTTTAATGGTGAGTACATGTGGTGCTTGTTTTTCCATTCTTGGGATACCTCACTTAGTAGAATGCGTTCCAGCTCTATCCAGGAGTATACAAGAGGTGCTATATCACCATTGTTTCTTAAAGCTGAATAGTACTCCATGGTATACATATACCACAGTTTATTAATCCACTCATGTATTGATGGACACTTGGGTTGTTTCCACATCTTTGCAATTGTGAGTTGTGCTGCTATGAACATTCGAGTGCAGGTGTCTTTTTTATAGAGCCACTTTTGCTCTTTTGGGTAGATGCCCAGTAATGGGATTGCTGGATCAAATGGTAGTTCTACTTGTATCTCTTTAAGGTATCTCCATATTGCTTTCCACAGAGGTTACACTAGTTTGCAGTCCCACCAGCAGTGTATGAGTGTTCCTACCTCTCCGCATCCACACCAACATTTGTTGTTTTGGGTCTTTTTGATAAAGGCCAGTCTCACTGGAGATAGGTGGTATCTCATTGTGGTTTTGATTTGCATTTCCCTGATGATTAGAGATGTTGAGCACTTTTTCATATGTTTTTTGGCCATTATTCTGTCTTCTTTTGAAAAGTTTCTGTTCATATCCTTTGCCCACTTTTTGATAGGGCTGTTTGATTTTTTCTTGCTGATTTTTCTGAGTTCTAAATAGATTCTGGTTATGAGCCCTCTGTCAGATTTGTAGCACGCAAAAATTTTCTCCCATTCTGTGGGTTGCCTGTTTGCTCTTGTGACAGTTTCTTTGGCCGTGCAGAAGCTTTTTAATTTGATCAGGTCCCATTTATTTATTTTGGTCGTTGCTGTGATTGCCTTTGGGGTCTTCTTCATAAATTCTTTGCCTAGGCCAATGTCTAGAAGAGTATTACAAAATGAGAGGCATCAATCTACCAGACTTCAAACTCTATTACAAAGCTGTAATATTAAAATCAGCTTAGTACTGGCACAAAAACAGAGCCATTGACCAGTGGAACAGAATTGAGAACCCAGATATAAAACCATCCTCATATAGCCATCTAATCTTTGACAAAGCAGACAAAAACATACACTGGGGAAAAGAATCTTTATTCAATAAATGGTGCTGGGAAAACTGGATAGCCACATGTAGAAGACTGAATCTGGATCCACACCTCTCACCCCTCACAAAAATCAACTCACGCTGGGTCACAGATCTAAACCTAAGGAGTGAAACTATTAGAATTCTAGAGGAAGAAGTTGGAAATACTCTTCTAAAATAGATTATTAACCTAAAATTTTAAAAAATAAGTTTGAACACATTAGAAAAAGTATAATTTGTAATCATTCTGCATTACTTAAAAATGTTTCTCCACAAAAATAGAGCCACTGACCAGTGGAACAGAACTGAGAACCCAGATATAAAACCGTCCTCATATAGCCATCTAATCTTTGACAAAGCAGACAAACATGCACTGGGGAAAAGAATCCCTGTTC
>NW_012148086.1:1979482-1996408 GCF_000956105.1 Propithecus coquereli
TTTTAAAATCTTCTGACAATAAATGGGTTTTGATTTTGATTTCTTATTAATTTTTTCTGTTATCAATTTATTCAATAATTTTTAATTCCCATAAGTGCCAGACTCCATAGTACACACAGGTAATGAAGTAAAGCGTGAGTAGTCTGTGACCTTTCTCCCGCTGCTACTAATGGAGCCTATGAAAATCTTAATTCCCACATTCATTTGGCAGGGGGTTTATCAAGCCATTAATCCTACATCAGATTATTTGAATAATCTGTAAGTTTTGAGATGTTAAAACATGTGGATTGGCTTTTCAGTTTTCTTACAAAGTAAACCTCAAGTTTGATATGGTTCAAACTAGCAGAATGTAAAAGAGATAATGACACCAGAACATGAAAATACACCGAAAAAAAAGCAAAATGAAACGTTTGGAGAATCCCTAGGGCATCTCAAAGTGTCCCATAAAGCAAGTGAAAATGAAATCAAAAGGCACAGTCAGGACAGAGGGTCCCATGGAAAGCCATGTGAAAGCGTTTGTCCCCCGGTGCAGAACCGTGGCCTTGGAGTGGTGGCTTGGGAGGAAGGGAGGGCAGTGCAGTTACATTTCCAGCAGATCACCCTTCCTCCTCCTAGGCCTGGGTCCCTTCTCCACACCTGCTGAGCCAGTGCACCAGGATGACCTCACTGCCTGAAGGCTCCCTGCAGGCCCCCACCCCCATCCGTCCAGTCTCTTGTCTACAGCCCCCACCTAGCACTCTCCAGCCAGGGCCAGGTGGGCACAGCAGTGATCTCAGCCCTGCCTGCTGAAGGATCCCAGCCTGCAGGCTCAACAAGCTCTCAGATGGCTTTTAGCCAGAGCTGGGCAGCAGGTAAGAAGAGCATCCTGGGCCAAGTGCAGTGGTTCATGCCTGTAATTCCAATAATTTGGGAGGAGGCCAATGTAGGAAGATCTCTCGAGTACAGAATTTTGAGACAAGCGATCTATACAAATAAAAAAGAGAAAGAAAGGAAGAAAGAAGAAAAGGAGAAAGGGAGAAAGAGAGAAAGAAAGAGAGAAAGAGAGAAAGAAACAAGCCTCTCAGGGAGCCTGGGGTCTTGGCCAAAGCGCTAATGCACCCCTGAGGTCCCGTTCCCATAGACAGAGAGCTGGTGGCTTTGGCCTCTCCTCAAACTCTCAGACAAAGGGCCCTGCAGATGGCTCTGGGCCAGGGTGAGTTCTCAAGTTTTGTTTTTTTTTTTTTTTTCTTTTTTAACTAAGCAAAAGAGAAAAAAATCATTAAGTAAGACATGAACACAGGTTAAAGAACAGAATATTATTCTTGGCTCACTTTAGGGTCTCTTGTTCATTTTCCCGTTGAACTATGCAGCATCAGGTCAAGGGGACAGAACGTACACATGGGAGGCCCCAGCCTCAGCTCAAACGCTCCCATTGCAAATTAGATTAAAAGGAGGAGGTTGTGTCTTCCTTGGAGGCTTTTGTCATATATCATCCTCAGGAGAGTTTTCTTTTCTGATAAGAAGGATAATAATAATGTTAAAAAAATACTTTGCGTGATCTAAAACCCCAGGGAGGGAGAGTGTTCAGTTTGCACGGACTGTGTGGATGAAAAGGCGGTGATGATAAACATCTCCAGAGGAAGAGCTAGCGAACTTTGCGTTTTTGGTTTCTGTTCTCTCTCCATCTCTCCTAAGTTTGAAAGTTGGCAGAATTACCTGGGAAGGCCAATTCCATTTGACAGTCCTCTTCCACTGTCAAAGTTGATATTCAACAAATTATTGCAACTTTGTCATTAAAATACAGAAAGTATTTAGACCATACCCAGATTTTAGCATTTTTAGTGTGTACTTAATGATTTGCATCTGTTTTCTTTTTCAAGCTTTTTTCTTGTTCAATTCAATTAAACAAATTCCTGTCAATATCCAATAGTCCTTGGGGGGATACGAACATGTTTGAGATGGGGATTCTGCTCTCCAGCATGTAAGTAACAAAGTAAGTAATACACAGTCTGGACTTCAGAACGTGAAAAGACTACCAGAGAGAGCAAGTGGGAGAAAAGCAAAGCAAAGAAGGGAGGGAGGGAAGGAGGAAGAAAGGAAGAGGGAGGAGAGCGGTATTTGATATCATCCGTGCTGGTTCCTTTCAGTTTGGGCTTAGTTTTTCTTTCCCACTTATCTCAGGATTGTGGTTAGCATTATGTAGTTTATTTATGGATTTGAGTTCCACCTCTGTCTGTTACTAGCTATATGATTTTTTAAGCAAGTTATCTAAGCCTCGGTTTTCTCATCTGTAGGTCGTTAACCTTGGTTAGTATCAAGATCTGTCATTCTGACTGTTGAAAATGCACACCTACACACATGTCTGCCATTTCCTCAGCATGGCCAGTTATGCTATTTTTATATCCTGCATTTATTTTTCCTGTATTTGATTTTTTTATTTTTTTCCCGAATTTTATATTTCAAAATTAGAGAACTTTTAAGTCTTCCATTGCGAATTATTTCTCTCTTTCGCCCTCTTTGCTTTATGCATTTCAATGCTGTGGCCATTATAACTTAATTGTGGAACTTAAATTTAAAAAGTAAAGGTTAGCAGCTCTATCACAGGTAATGTGTTTTATCTTACATTGCACCGCATCTGAAATGGAAAGTCCTAGTCTCTTGTATTCGGTTGAATTGGCCTGATACATCTACGATCATTTCTCTCTCTCTCCTCTTGTACCAATCTATTTTATTTAACCATCATGTATCACTTTTCTTAGGTGGGTTTTTAATAAACATTTAGATTTTTTTTTATCTAATTACATATTTTTATTTAACAATTAAGTCTGTCTCATTAGGTTTTTAAGAGTATGAGATCTTTTTAATGCTAAGTTAAATGTTTGACCCTCTTATAATTTAGCAGCCTATTAAAAATTTAAAAATCATCCTTTCTCCTTCCCTCCTTCCTCCCCACCTTGTCTCTTTTCCTCTTTCTCCCTTTCTCCCTCTCTTTTCCCCTCCCTTCCTTCCTTCCACAAATACTTGTATGGCATTTACTGTGTGCAGGATTCTTAGTGCTTTATAGTTGTTAACTCATTTAATCCTCATCAAAAATCTGTGACAGGAGGAGGTGCTGCTATCATTTCCGTATTGCAGAGGGGGAAACTAAGGGACAGAGAGACAGGAAACCTTCCCCAGTCCACAGAGCTCATAAGGCCGCACGCAGAGCGTAATCATGACAGTCTCCCCCACAGCCAAACATACATAGATGCCTTGGTCTAGGAGAGACGGTGCCAGAGTGGACCCTGGGGAAGGAGACTGGGAGATGGTGCCTCTGATCCATCTGAACCAGAAACAGTCCTGACCCAGAGCTCCTGGGTGCAGCCGGGGCCACAGCAGGTGCAATGAGCCAACCCAGCACAGAGCATGGCAGCCTCTGCATCCAGGGGGCCTGTGAGGCCACGCTAGTGGGAGTGGAGAGCCACGTCAGCATGAACAATGGTCCAGAACAGGAAAGCCCTGCGAGATAGGAAAAAGGTCACCATACTCGCAGCCACATATGGAGTCATTTCCACAGAAGCCCTGTGCATCTCATCCGGGCTTCATTCTTTGCACTCGTACCTGGGCAGAGTGATTGGCAGCCCACTTTCCTGGTGGCAAATATAGGGCCAGCTTCAGGGTCAGCCAAGTGTTCAGCTGTTTCCTACCTGGGACTCTTTGATCTTTCCTTTAAGCTTCTGAACTTTATAGAATGAGACTACTGTAGAGATTACAGTGTTCAGCACTTAACCATGCACAAGAAAGGTTTACCACGTCCTTCCAGCCTGGCCTGCTCCTCCTGCGACTACTTTCTCAGTGAATGGACTTAGCCCACACCTGGACGGCCTTCCTAGAAATCTGGGTGATTCCCACTCCCTTTCCTTCTCCCTCCGCACCTTGCCAGTCTCCAGGTCCTGCTGCCTCTGCCTCTTACAGACCCATGTAGCCACTCTGTCCTCTCCACTCCCCTGCCCCTACCTTACTCCAAGCACTCTGCCTCCATCCCTTGGGCCAATTAGATTATTTTCTTCCTGCATCTGGTTTTGCCAGTGTCTAATCAATTTTCCAGTGCTTCCCCTAGCTGAGGCCTGGCCCTGGGGTACGACCGTGTGGGCCCTCTCTAAGTATTGGGGCTGGATGACTGATCCCGATGGCTTGTGCATCCCGTGCTCTGTGCTTGCTCAGGGTTTCAAGCCCAGGAGGCGCTGCTTCCCGCGGTTAGGGCTTCTGGCCCCTCGGTGCTCTCCTCTCTAGTCATTCAGCTGCCCGCGTCTGTGTCACCCACTCTCCACAGTAAATACCCCTGTTAGTTACCTGTGGTGCTTTCGGGGTTCTTGCTGGACCATGGCTGATACACAGGTCAACAAATACAGGGAATCAGAGAGACAAAGGGCATAATGCCCGAACCGAGGCTCTCTGAGAAAGACAGAAAATACTGATTCACACAAGGATACCCTAGGGCTCGGGAAGCTCAGGTAAGCAGGGGCATGGTTTTGCTACATTGCCTCAGGTTTGGCTGTTAGTACAATGAGATCAGAAACCAACTGTGATCGTTTTACCATTGTCTGAAAGATGAAAAATGCAGGAAAACACAAAAGATATTGTTTCCTATCCTCCTACGCTCACTCAGCACAACACTCCTGACACCACATGTGTTGGGGTATTCCCCACCTCAGCCAAGCGATTCCGCAGCAGGTTTCCAGCAGAGGCAGGCTGGTGTTTCCTAACTCAGTCCAATTCCATTCTGACACTCTGCCTGGGGACAGCATCGGATCCCGCAGGTTGAGGGCTCAATCTCACAAGATGCCCCCGCTTCAGATGCCACCCACAAGTCCTCTGGGACTTTTGAGTCACTGGCTATGCATCGGGGTTTCAATTAATTTGCTAGACTGGCTCACAGAACTCAGGGAAACACTTTACTTACTCATACCTGTGTATTACAAAGGACATTACAAAGGATACAGATGAACAGCCAGATGGCAGAGAGGCACAGGGTGAGGTATGGGGGAGGGGATGCGGAGCTTCCCAGCCCTCTTCGGGGCACCACTCTTTGGGAGCCTCCACGTGTTCAGCAAGCTCACTGGGACCCAGTCCTTTAGGAAGCTTCATGACATAGGCATGATTGATTAAATCATTGGCCATTGGTGATCAACTCAACCTTTAGCCCTCTCCCCTTCCCACAGGTTGCAGGGTGGGGCTGAAAGTCACAATCCTCTAATTCTGTTAGGGTGGAAAGGCTTAGTAGGTGCTCACAGCATGGGTGGAGAAAGATTTCTCACCCAGAGAGTAAGATATATAAAAGTAAAATTTATTTTATCATTTAGAAGGACAGAGAGAGAGAGAGAAAGACAGAGAGAAAAGTGGGGGGGAAGAGCGCAGAGAGATGGCATGGCCCAAAGAAAGAGAAGGGAGATGCTAGCGGCGAGGCCAAGTGGCTCGCCGATTTTAAGGGGGACAAAGAAAAAAAAATAGTGATGTCTATCTGTTGATAACAACAGGTGGCAGCAGGCAGATAAGAAAAACTGCAAGGATGTCAAATCCAAGACTTGGTTTCCTGCCCTTCCTTGGAGAAGGGATATCACAGGAGATGTGACTCTGTCCTGGAGATGTGGTTGAGGCTGTAGCTTGTTCTCCTGCCGTTTACTCAGGAACTCTGTAAAAGCAGATTCTCATGAAAAAAAGAAAAAAAAAATTGAAGGAGAGAGATTTACATCTCTTTTCTGTTCATTCAGCTTTTTCAGAGGTTGTGCAAAACAGAACTCCTGCAGGGTCCCTGTTGGTTAGACAACTATAGGATTGATCTTTAACCGTTACTGGGGAAATTGTAGGATTGCATATTTTTCCTAGGCGGGATTAGGTATTTTCCTGTTGTGTTTGCACGGCCACCCCTTTCACATTCCTTGGTCTTTCCAGTGACTAACCCTCATCCTGAAGCTACCTAAGAGCTGCCAGCCACCAGTCATAGTCATCTCACTAGCATGCAAAAGACACTGTTAGCACTCCAGAGAGTCCAAAAGTTTAAGGAGCTGCATGCCAGAAAATGTGGTACTAAGAAAAAATATATATTTTACAATATCACCCATTGCAAAATAGCAAAATGGATTTAGCTGGAAATGCTACAAAGGTATGAAGAGAGGAAAGGCAGATGTGGAAGGATGAAGAATAATTAAAAGTCTATATTAGCCTAAGAAATAACATTTCACATAGTATGACTCTAAATATAACTTAGCCAATATTTTGCCTGGCATAGGGCATAGCACGAGAGGTCCGTCTAAAGTTGAGAAATAAGCCTGTGTTGCTGGAGGCTGGTCTACTGAAGCCCGAATCTCAAAAACAGCATAGTGAAGAGACAAGAGGCAGGATTTCCCTGTAGGGAAGACAGAAAAGAGAGTAGAACACAAAGTAAATACTTGACATTTTTAGGAATGGAGGCAGCTTGTCAGGTTATAGCCTCTCCTTTTGTCTTGCAATGTTTAGATTACTATCAGTGACTGTCAACTGAAGGAAATCAAAATGTTTTACCCCGACATATATTTCTTCGACACATTTTGAGATGGATGCTCAGAGAACCAGTAAACAGAAGTAGTAAGGCTTTTAGGGGGAGATTTGCATCTGTAGAGAATTGCGTGGTGCAGCCAGGCCTTCCTTCTCTCTCTTCTAGAAAAGGTTAACTGAGTCTGACACCTTTAAAGGTCTGAAAGAAACATTCATCATATATTCTCTTTGAGGGGTGTGTTGGGGCTCAGAAAATAGTGTCCCACCATAAGGGCCTCAGAAGCAGCCTCAGAAGCAAAAGTTTTTCTCTGGCCTTCTCCTGTCTTCCTGCCTCTCAGTCCCATTCTCCCTGAGGCTAGCTATAGGAACTAGCATCCCTCCTCCCCAAGGCAGGTCATAAAAGCCAAAACCCCTTTTCCTGAAAGTTAGCCATAGCATCTAAAACCATTCTGTATAAAAACTGGCCAGAGAGAAATTATCAGACCTACCTTGTTTGACTGTAGGTCATAAGACCCCCATTCCAGAGAGGGTCCTGGCCCGCACCCGGAAGGAAGGAACGCATACTCGAGAGGCCAGAAAGTTCTGAACAGACAGGCCTCACTGGGTCTCCCCACTCAGTCTGTTATCATTTGATGAAACCCTTTTTGCCCAATCACATTTCTACACAGCTACTCGTACTTTGCTGAACGTAAGCGTAGAAATGGATGATTTCCCCTAAGAGTCCTGTGTGTACAGGTTAAATCAATTTGTATGTCTTTTCTGCTATTAATCAATCTGCCTCAAGCCAGTGATTTTCAGCTAAAATCACTGGTCCCTACAGGTGCTACTTCTGAGATTTCATCTCCGTAACAAGACCACCTTTGCTGGCAGCCCTACTCTTCCCGCCATCCCATAACCTGTCTTGCCACTGAGACCTGATGTGCCACCATAACCTAGTTTTGGGCATTCTCTGAGCTCCCATTCTTGCTGTCTACTCAAGATGGTATGTAAGCTTCTGCCACCCATTGGGGAGTTGGGGTGATTACTCTGTGATTGTCCCCATATATGCATCAGTAAATTTGTATTCATTTTTTCCAGTTAATCTGCCTTTTGTGAGTGGATTTTTAAGCAAACCTTCAGAGGGAAAGGGGAAGTTTTTCCCTTGGCCCCTACAAAACTCATGAACATGATTCAATATCATGCTATGACCCAGTCACAAAAATAGAAAATCAACTCCTGGTTGCAGAGAAATATGTCAGTCCATGAAAACTCCATAACAGAGGTAGTAGCAGTTAAAGAAGAAATTGCTCTGTAGGTTTTGCTGCTGTAAATCTGTGAACTGTATTATTCAATACCAGTGTAAAAGATTTTAGTACATTTTTTTCCATTAAAGTTTTAAGTGTTTAAAACTTAGCTTAACAGTAACATTTATATTTAATTACTTTTATATAGTAGATATTGAATAGGTCTTCATAATTATTGTAATGTTTGTATAATATTCTATTAATCTATTTAATTTACTAAATTTCCAAAACCCGACATAATTAAACCATGTTTCCTGCTAATATAAAAACATTATAGTAAATAATCTTTAGACACGTGACTGCCTAGGATAGGTTAATTATAGAGGACATACCACAGATTGGAAGGTGTTTGTACATAGTCAATCAGATATACAATGAGTCTATGAGGACATCCTGTGTACTGTCAGTGATTACTACTTTGTTAAAAATTATTAATCAACATGTAACACAATAGCTGGTATGTGGAGTTACCACAAATGTAAGGAGCTAACCACAAATGTAAACTCTTAAGGCTGTTTAGAAGGTTTGTGCTGTTGCAATGCTGCCAGCAATTCACATGTTCACCAATTTTACTACAATTTCAATGCTATGTTTCTTAATTCAGTGGCTAAAAAAGTTGCCTCAATTGTGCTTCAATTTGCATTTGCTTCATTATTCTTAAGAATTAAACTTTTTGTGATATTGCTTATTATAGAGATTTCTTTTTAAATGAATCATTGACAGTACATAGGATGTCCACATAGATTCATTGTATATCTGATTGACTACGTATGAACACCTTCTAACTGTGATATGTCCATAATAAAGAAAAGGGTCATTTATATTGGATTAAACCACCAGGCAATTGTGTGTGTGTGTGTGTGTGTGTTTGTGTGTATGATAGCTAATTGTGGCTAATTTATAGCTAATGTGTAGATCTCCTAAGAAACAAGAGTGACAACAGAGATACTTTTAAAATAAACTATGTAAACTTTCAACTGAATTGTCAAGAAAAGTTTTAAAATTGAAAAATAAGCTATGTGTATGGATTTATTGCAAAGTTATTGAGATTTTCATGAGAACTTAGAAATATGGCAAGGAGAAGCAGAGTGATCAAAGAAATAAAGAAATACTGCAATTAATAGTTCAAAGATTAAAGTGACATGTAAAAACAAAATAGACAACAAAAAAATAGATTAAAACGATAATAAAATAATAGTATGGAAAGATTAATAAAATTCCAAGATACAACTTTCAACTGAGTGAACTTAGAAAGTTATTTTCTTGCATCGTTCTAACCCACCACTAAAAAGAGAAGATTTAAGGAAGGACCTGACGTGACAACAATATGGTTATCAACCGATTACCATATTTTTCAATTATTTTAATCCATCGGTTTTTAACCTGAGGTCTATGGATGACTAACAACCTGCTTGTTGGGGCAATGAGGTTCTGCCTTAGTCCATTCATGCCGCCATAACAGAACCCCAGAGGCTGGGTGGCTTATAAACAATATAAATCTATTTCCTACAGTTCTGGAGGCTGGCAATCCAAGATCAAGTTGCCAACAGATTTGATGTCTGGTGAGGATTTGCTTCTTGGCTCATAGGTGGTCCCTTCTCACTGTGTCCTTGCAAGGCAGAAGAAATAAGGCAGCTCTCTGGAGTCTCTTTTACAAGCACACTAACCCCATGCACGAGGGCTTCACCCTCATGATTTGACCACATCCCAAATGTTCCACATCCATACGGTGTCACAATGAGGATTGGGTTTTCATATATAAATTATGGTGGAGACACAAATAGTCTACTGCAGTTTTCATAGTTTTTACAAAATTCTTAAAGTGATCTATATCCAAAGGAAGGAGAAAAAGAGGAAGTGGGAGAAGAAGAGGAAGAGGAGATGTCATTTCACAAATAAGCGGAACAAATTTAACCAAGAGTTTTATCATAAAATATTGTAATATAATATTCTAGAAAAAGAGGAATCCACGAATGTCATCCAGTCCACCATCACCTGTTCTGTTTCTTACTAAGGCGGGACGCAGAAAGCTCTTGGCGTACATACACACCCAAGAATCACCTGATGGAGCACTTCTCTCAGAATTCTGCCCCAACCATTGCACTGAATATATTTTCAACCAAGGCACCAATAACCTCATTGCTCAATCTAATGGACTTCTTTCAGTGGAATCCCATTTGTCCTCTATGCCTTCTGGCATTATTGTGAACACTCTGCCCTAAATTCTATGTTCTAGTTCTCATTCTCTGTCTCTGGGCCTAGGTCCTTTGCCAACTAAACTTCCATTTCACTTTAAAAGGGTTTTCTCCTCACTGGTCTTTTCCCTCTGACTCCTTTTATTTTCCTAAAACATAAAAAAAAAAATACTCTGTCATTATCGTGTTTATAAACATTTAATGTGCAAAAATAAGGCAAGAAGCAGTCACTATTACGTAAGAATAAACTATAATTCTTTAACGTGGCATATAGATTTTTTCCCCATTTGAGTCCCATTTTCTATCTACTTAACCTCTCACACATTGCAACGTTGTTAATTTTTTATTTACTGATTATGATTTGTCAGAAACTGTTAAGCTCCTTGCACACAGTGTGGAAAACAGTGAAGGGATGCGTAAAATTTAGTGGAGGAACATGCAGATAATATTTTCAAGTATTTATATGATGTTGAATTGTACTAAATTGCTAATATTAATCCACATGTCAAATATGGCAAATTCAAATAGCTCACCTAACATAGTTATAATGTGTGACAAGTGCTACAAAAGTTAAAACAATGTTTAAGGGTTATTAACAGTTCCTTAGCAAGGATATAGCAGGATATATTTTGCTATATGCAAGAATACACAGTAAATTGTACAGAGTTTTCATTCATAAAAACAAAAATAAAATTTCCCAAGATAACATTTGACTAATTTACATAGATTGAAATTTGTTTAAAGTTCTTGCTTTGTGTAGAGGAGGAGTGGGTATCGTGACTCTATGGAAATAGCTCTTTGGGGAGAAATCAATCAGTTATGTTTATATCAGTTTGTGATGTCTCAGACAGAATTCTTATTTGTAAGCAGCAGAAAACAATTTCTTGAGCACTTCCAGAGTAGCAGAGTAAGGACTTACAAACACTCACTTCTCTGTGAAAGCAAAAAGAACACGGGCCAAAAAATCATCAAAATCAAATTTTTCAGAACTCTGAAAATTGACCAAAGCTTGCAACAACCCAAGGAGTGTTTAGTCAAGAAAACTGTTTGAATCTCAGCAATGACAGAGAGCTATGCGGCATTTTACCTCGCCCTATTCCCATCTCTCTCCCTAAGCTCCATGAGGGCATTTAAGACTGATAGCCTCATAATCGCAGTGGCTGTGAAAATAAGCACCTAGTTCCCACTGGAGGGAACAGAACCAACTCAAGAATTGTCAGTGTTGGACCTGTCTGACTGCTCTCTAGAAATCTCCAGCCACAGGCCTTGTCTTTATTTGACCTGATTCAAAGTTCACTCACTGTTGAGTGGCCTTTTCCCTGAGACATCTGTCAAAAGCAATCAGTGTCATTGTTTGATATTGCATTAGCCTGCAATGCTATTAACATGTAGCTCAAAAACCTGGAGAAACTTCTAGTTTTCAAAAAATATGAAAAACGCAAACAAACAAAAAAGTATGACATATATACAGGAAATAAATATAGTCCATAAAAACTGTCCCTAAGGAAGTCTAGATATTGGACTTACTAAACCAAGACTTTAAGTCACTTATTGTAGATATGTTTAAAGAGCCAAAGGAAACCACATCTAAATAACTAATGGAAAGTATGAGAACAGTGTCTTGCCAAATACAGATTATTTATTAAAAGGTAAAGATTATAAAAAAATAATCAAATGGAAATTCTGGACTTGAAAAATACAATAAATGAAATGAACAATTCGCTCAAGGGGCTCAAAGGCATATGTGAACTTACAAAGAAAAAAATATCAGTGCACTTGAAGATAAGTAAATTGCATTAATCCAGTCTGAGGAACAGAAAGAAAAAAAGAACAACACACAATGAACCAGGATAGAGAGTGACTGCTAATAGATATGGGATTATTTTGGGGAATGATCAAAATATTCCAGAATTATTATATATCATAGTGATGATTACACAATTTTGTGAGTATGCCAAATAATACTGAATTGCACATTTTTAAAAAGTGAATTTTATGCTATGTGAATTATATCTCAATACAAATTAATTACATAAAAATATTTCCTAAAACAGAAAATGATTTTGTACAAATTGAACAGGACAGAAACATTTCATGTATTAACATGCCAGGGAGCTCTCAGAATAGCTTGGAAGGTGGCAGATCCATTGAGAACAAGTCTTGTCTGGTAGGAGTGATGTGATCCTTGTGGCCACTGCTGTACCACAGAGACCATCTCTGCTCTCCCAGATCCTTCCTTCTGGCCTTCGACTCACTTGCTTCCCAAGTGACTGCCTGGTTGAGCCTGGCTCACTTACTAGCCAGAGCCCCTGGGAAGGGGAGCATTCTCTGATTTTGTCATTTAAGTGGCAAGCCACCTCTTCCTTTCATCAAGGAGCATAAGGAACATCAAGCACACAGCCCTCAGGTAGCCAAAAAGCCAAACGAGCAAAATAAGTGTCTGCTACCGCATGCTACTATTCCTTCTGTCTGGTCTCCCCTCAAAAGTATACGCAGGCTGAAGATGCCCTACTCTCCACTGTGTGTGGTTGGGGTGAGTAACTGTAAAGACCCAGCAGAAATCAGGACCCTGAGCACACTGTACTGTTGTGATACCAAAACAAAGAACTGGAGACAAAAATCTGACCCATTGCTTAAAGTTCTAGACTTCAAATAATTTGAGTTATTGTGTTACAAAGAAGCATAGGATAATACCTTTTCGTACACAAAAACACATTTGCATATAAAGTTGAATTTATTCTTGAAAATAAGGCTTAGAAATCAAACTTAGTCACTCCTATCTGTAGATGAGTAAATAGGCTCAGAGAGATTATGACTTGGGGTGAAACACACAGTTCACAAATGAGGCAGCTCAGATCACCTAACTTTGGCTATTCTGTTATTTTTGCTCTTTGAACCACAAGTTCCTTGGACAGCAGAGGAGTGGTCTTTAGCATTCCAGATGTTCATGTTCTGTCTAGCTGTGATCCAATTCCAGAAAAGAGACATCATATTTAATGAAGTGAATGACTACTTACAATTCACCTGATCTACCCACTAGTACTGCTACCTATGTCTGCTCCAATATTGTAAGCTTAGAGGCTTGCTGCAGAGGGGGTAGTACCTGCTGATTAACCTTCTCACCTCAATCTTCGAAGAACCCATAGTAACCAATAAACACAAGACCCACAGCAAGAAAATCCATCTAAAGCATTCTTGGAAATAAAATTTGGATCTTTAAGGAAAATACAGAGAAGTTATTTTGATGAACTGGGATAGCAAAAAATAAAGGCACATGCATATTTATAAGTTAGAAAACTAATTTTAAAATTTATTCTGGGAAAAAGATTCTTTGGACTTCCTTTTTCCCATTAGTGGCCTGGCAATAAAGCTAGACTGTTAGTTCTAGTTTTATCATGTTATCTACAACATACGGTAGCACTTTAAGTAAAGGTAGGGTGGTATCCTTGATCCTACTAATAAAATGAGGCCCTCTTTTCTCAGACTCTGTGGCACCACTTCTGTACATGTTAACCTTGTGACTTGGACAGGAACTTTTACTGGCGCTTACCAAAACAATCTGTGTTTGAATCAATTTCCTCGCTTGCATTATAAACTTTGTGGATTTCTGCACAAGCAATTTGGGAAAAGCAAACACCAATTAAATCACTTGACCCAAGAATTTGGGCAGGTTCAAAGGGAAACAGTCCTTCTCCCACTGAAAAGCCACAAACCGGATTGAAATCTGTCAGTGTAACAGGATTTCATCTTTGGTGCAGAAAGCAGGTAGCACCCGCATAACACAGACCTCAACAGCGTAAATGTGCTGGTTCACTTTACACACTGGGGTTTCATTAACAAAACACCATGTAACTTGGTTATTATGGATATTTGTGTACAAAAGAAAACACACCCTACTGCTATTTCAACAAACGTATTTCTTTTTGTATTCTCTTTCTGTTCTTGTGGAGATGAAAACAAATTTCAAAGCTGTATACCATTAAGGTAGACAGAACAGTTTGATTCACTTACCGCAGTGACTATAGTGAGTAAGTAATTCATGGAAGTCTATCTTTAGAAATGCCTCCTGGTTCATCAGGTCATTAGACTGAATTACAGAATATATAAGATTTTCCATTTCTTTTTTCCTGTTTATTCAATGTTAAAATAAGTGTTTGCTTCTTTTTATTAAGAAAGAATTTCTAAGCATAGGATTATGGAGGCAGACAATCTGGATACCTAGAAAATGTTATAATGGAGAATTTTTATTTTTATTATTATGTCTTTAAAATATGATGACCAAATTAAACTTCCATCAGAAACATAAGTATATATTAATGTCACCTTCTGTTGCCGGCATTTAAGTACTATCATGAATGACTATTTTTTTTAGTAATTAGTACTTACAAAGTTTACAAAATTAAAAATTAAAATTTACCAACTTGTAATATATTATTAGTGAGAATAAACATTTGGAAATAGTTTAAAATTATTTGCTGATTTGCTATCTTCCTCCACTTTGTCTAACGATGTCTTCATGTTTTTACACATTTCAAAGTGCATATTTAAACATTGTAACTAGTAGTATTTTATCTGCTATATTCGATATAAATATTTCTACTTAACTGTATTTATACACATTTCAGAGTTTAATTTATATTGGATCTTTAAGCAATAAATGTTCACAACTGAATTATAAAGGTTATATGTTTAATATTTTACAGCATCATTTTTTAACGATAAGAACCTTAAAGAAAAATCATGCAAAGTATAGAAAAATTACCTTATCAATTTTTCCCAAATGTTGAGAGAGTAATAGAGTTCTGCTCTATTGATGAACATAGTGACTACAGTTACTTTGAGTCACCACGCCTGGCCTAGGAGTTCAACCTTTTACGTTTCACATATGAGTGAGATCATGCAGTATTTGTCTTTCTATGCTTGGGTTATTTTACTTAACGTAATGTTTTCCAGCTTCATCCACGTTGGAGTGCATGTCAAAACGTCCTTCTTTTAAAAAGCTGAATAACATTCCATTGTGTAAAATACACCAATTTTCTTTGTCCATTCATCAGAAAAGGAACTTTCTAAATGGACAATCTTTAAACAAGCATCTTATATACTGCCAATGGTAAAAAAAATTTTAAAAACTTTTTGGCAAAAATTTTCAAAATGTTTTGGACATAATCTGACATTTGTATGAAAATCCTCAGAAAAAGGTTGACGTCATTTGATTTGGCACTTCCACTCTTCTCTTAACAAAGTAACAAGGGGTGCACGTGATGACCTATGTCCAGAGGGCTTGAACATGGTGGCAGTGGTGTGCTAAGCTTTGGAAAGGATGATCACAGTGATTTGGGTACATCCACAGAGGAAATAATAATCTGTCTTTAAGGTGGTATTTTGGAAGAATGTTTAATGACCACATTTCAGTTGCGACTCTTCCACAGACTGAAAAGTCATTACAATAATTTCCTTTTTATTATTCATGTCAATGTACTCTTGACCTCTGTCTTTTTCAGTTCTCCCGCTATTTCCTGTGGACTCTGTTTCCTGTAGTCTTTCTGCTGCTGTGAGGCTAAGCCAGCAACACAGCCTCCCCAAGCAGAAGTCCTTCCTGCTGCTGTCGTTGAATGCAGTCTTCCGTTTTCTCGGCACCAGCAGCTGGTGCCCCTTCCCCAGGAATCTGGGTCCTGCCCAAGGAGCCCCTCCATGCAAGCCTCTAAGTTTTAATCATGCCAACCTCTTCCCTTTCCTTCCTCAGCCTTTTGGGTAGTGGCTGCTAACAAATTGTGATCTCCACTTACCTGATTAACAACTCATAGGCCCATGTATGTTGAATTCTCTTGGTACAAATAACAGAAGTTTCTGTCTCCTGATAGAGTCTGACCAATACACTGCACTGATAAATTGTCTTTATTTTTTCAACCTCTCTGATAACATATGTGGTGTTTAATCTTAATGTTATCTTATATTCGTATCTATGACTGATCTTCCCTCCCTACTAGTAGAGGGTAACATAACTTATGCATCTTGGTTCCTTCAGCACTGCTTAGAAGAACGTTGTGTAATAATGTGCGTGGCTTTCTAGACTTTTCCATAAGGGAGTGTTTATCTGCTCTTCCTTCTCTGGGTACAACGTTGACTGCGAATGCTGGCTTCGGTTTTATCAGCTAACAGTGTCCAAAGTGGCCCTTTAACTGCCACATAAAAATACATATCAAAATAATTATTTGGGAATAACTGTTGCTTGTGGGTGGCCTAGATCACAATTGCCTAAAACATAAACTCTTCTATTGAGACAGAAATATAGATACAGATTATGGAGTGGATATAGATACCTCCTTAAATGTGAACATATGAATACAGTTATCTGCAAAAGATTAATATTATCATGCAAATAAAACTGTACTTAGATCTTAAGATGGCCGCAGGCTTTCCTGCCTAGGAATGGTGGGAATTCCCATAAACTCTGTCCATGGGACAAGCATTCTGCTATCACTTGATTTCTAGCCCTTTCTCTGCCACTTGTTTTGTGTTATTGAGTCTTTTCCTACACCCCACAGTAATCTATGTGATTTATGTTGAATGATGTGCTTTCATTTTTAAAAAGCCATTATATTAACAGATGATAATTTTTTATTCTGTCCACCATTTGCAGAGTTCATACTTTTAAGTAGATATATTATCAATTTCATGTCTGGGGCATTGGCCACTAATTCCTACTAACATTCACACTGGATAGAGGTGTCTTCTTGCCCTTGAAATTGTTGCTTGTATTCTCATAAGCACAGCACTAAGAACTTACTTTCTCCATTTTTATCTTGTGCTAAAGTAATCTCAGAATTTTTTTTTTGATTCATCAAAAATATCCATACCTCTGTGACTGCAAAGTCTCAAAAAGACTTTTGTCAGAATTTCAGCCCTTTGAAATCAATGCTTAAGCATGGTAAATTTATGGTTTCTTATTGTTATAA
>NW_012148086.1:2000205-2001490 GCF_000956105.1 Propithecus coquereli
AGAAAAGGAAATATGATGGATAAGGATTTAAAAGGAAAAAAATAAAATTGTGATATTCTAAGACAATATGATTGTATATATAAACAAAGTTAGGTCATTAAATATGAAATGTCCAATTTCCAATCAGAAGTGTAGTTTATTATATCTCAAACAAGAAGCAGTACAATTGATCAAAGTATGCGCCTAAACCATCGACCCAGTTTTGCCATCTTAACGGTAGCTTGTTTATGTCAGCAGCAAAGAAGCCTGGAGGGCCAGTGGCAATGAAATACCGAAGGGTCTTTTTCACAGCTTGTTGAAAATTGAATATTTTTCCTTGCAAGAAGTGGTCCAAAGCATGGAAGAAGCGGGAGTCAGTTGGTGCAAGGTCTGGTGAATACGGTGGATGACAGAGAATTTCCAAGTCCAGCTGCTGTAATTTGACCAGCGTAGTTTTTTTTGACATGTGATCTTGCAAGAGGATTGGCCTGACTCTATTGACCAATCTCAGCTGCTTAATCACAAGCATCCTCATCATTTCATACAATTGGGTGCAGTAGACATCTGCTATAATAGATTGATCAGGTTTCATGAAGCTGTAGTGGATAATACCAGCTGGACCACCAAACAGACACCATTAGCTTTTTTTTGATGAATATTCAGTTTTGGACTGTGATTTGGCACTTGATCTTTATCCGACCATTATGCTGAACTCTTGCGATTGTCAAAAAGAATCCATTTTTCATTCCATGTAACAATACGGTGCAGAAATGGTTTTCTTTTTTGTCGTCATAGCAAAGAAAGTCAAGCTTCGAGGTGATTTCTGATGCTCATTTAATTCATGCGGTACTCATCTATCCAGCTTCTTTACCTTACCCCTTTGTTTCAAATGGTCCAATATTGTTGGAATAGTAATGTCTAACCTTGTTGCTAATTCATGCATAGGTTGAGATAGATTTGTTTCCACTATAGCTTTCAGCTTATCATTATACATCTTGGTCTCAGATCACCCACATGGTTCATTTTCAAGATTAAAAATCACCAGAACAGAACCTCTCAAACCATGGACATAGTGTATGTTTGTTCATTAGCTACATCCTTCCCGAACACTTTGTTGCTATTTCAAGCTGTCTGCACTGCATTGGTTCCACGACGGAGCTCATATTCAAAAATAACTCAAATTTTTGACTTTTGACTTAGTTTCAAAAAATTGCCCTAAAAAAAATTTGAAAGATAATCACAACCCAAAATGTGTGTTAAAAGAATGAGGATACACCTTCACACTAAAAAAAAAAAAAAAAAAAAA
>NW_012148086.1:2001540-2002993 GCF_000956105.1 Propithecus coquereli
TCCCAGGAGAAAATATAGGAGCAAAGCTTCATGACTATGGATTAGGCCAAGTTTTCTTATGTGTGACACCACCACCAAAGGCATAGGTGACAAAAGAAAGACTAGATACATTGGCCTTAGTCAAAATAATTTTTTTTTTCATGTTTCAAAGGACCTGTTAATAAAGGGAAACCACAATCTGCAATGGGAGAAAATATTTGCAAATCATATATTGGACAAGGAATTTATGTCTAGAATATGATAACTCAGCAATAAAAGACAGGTAATCCAATTTTTAAAAGTGGGCAAAGGACTTGAATAGACATATCTGCAAAGAAGATACACAAATGGCCAACAAACACAAGAAAAGATGCTCAGCATCATTACTTATCAGGGAAATACAAATCAAAGCACAATGAAACACTTCGCAGGCACTATGATTGCTATAATCAAAAAGACAGTAACTAACGTGTTGGTAAGAACATGGAAAACTTGGAACCCCCATACATTACCTGTGGGAATGTAAAATGGTGCAGCCCCTTTGGAAAATGGTTTGGTAGATCTTCAAAAAGACTTACATAGAGTTACCATATGATTCAGTAATTCTACTCCTAGAAATATACCCAAAATAATTGAAAACAGGAATTCAGATACCTCTACACCAATGTTAATAGCAGCGTCATTCACAATAGTGAAAAAGTAAAAACAACTTTTCAACTGATGAATGGAAAAATAAAAGGCAGGATGTCCATACAAAGGAATATTTTGGCAATAAAAATAAATGAAGTACTGATACATGCTATAACATGCACACACCTCAAAACATCATGCTAAGCGAAATAAGACAGTCACAAAAGGCTATCTATTGTTTGATTCGATTTATAAGAAAAATCCAGAATGGACAAATCTATAAAGCGAGAAAATAGATTCGTGGTTGCCTAGAGCTGTGTGAATTGTGGGGAGATGGAGATTGACTGCCAATGGGTATGGACTTTCTTACTGGGGTGGTGAAAATTATTCTAAAATCAATGTAGTGATGGTTGCACATTTATTGAATTGAACACTGTGAAAGGTAAGCTTTACGGTATGTGCATTAAATCACAATAAAGCTGTTATATAAAACAGCAACAGTGCAAAAAAAATAAAAACAATATAATTAATGTAATTCACCACATAACAATAAAAAGGAAGGAACCATATGATTATCTTGATAGATACAAAAAAGTATTTTAATGCAATTAAATATCTCTTCATATAAAAAATTTTCAACCTAAAGATAAAAAGAAATAGTCTTTAATTCAAAGTGGCTACACAAACACTATAGCAAATATCATAGGTAAATAATGAAATATTGAACTATGTATCTTGAATTTGGGAACAAGACAAAGATATCTTATAATCTCAAATTCTTTTGGCCGGGCGTGGTGGCTCACGCCTGTAATCCTAGCACTCTGGGAGGCCGAGGCGGGCGGAT
>NW_012148086.1:2004696-2024754 GCF_000956105.1 Propithecus coquereli
TTTTTCTATGTATTTTTTTTTTATTTCAGGGTATTATGAGGGTACAAACATTTTGGTTACACTTTATGTCTTTGCCTCACCCAAGCAAGGGTTAATTTCCAGCGATAATGAAAAGAAAGATGTGGAAAGAAGGCCTAAATAAATAGAGGGGAATCCAATGTGTACAGTTAGAAGACTTAAGGTTGTGATTCTTCCCAAATTGATTTATACATTCAATTACCCAACAAAGTTAGTGAGTGCACATGCGTATATGCATGTGTGTTTATATACTTGATATATACAGATATTGATACACATATCGATATTGATATACATATATATCATATATATACATATATACACATATATCATATATGTATCATATACACATATATCATATATGATACATATATGTATACATATATACACATACATATATCAAGTGTTGACAAAGTTGTGAAACAACAGAAGCTTCCATAAACCATGTGTGAGAGTGTGAAGTGGCGTAGTCAACTTGGAAAACACTTTAGCAATATTTACTAATGCAGAACATCCACTTATCCTACACTCAGCAATTCTACTGTAGATAAAAACCCATTGAAAATGGTTCATACAACTATGAACTAGAGACACACGTAAGAATGTTCATAGCAGCATTACTTGTAGTAGCCCCAAACTGGAGACAAACCAAATGTCCATTTGGACTGGATATATAAATCGTGGCATAGTCTGTGGAAGACTATATATATTAATGAAAAAGAAAGAACTACTGCAATATGCAACATTCAACAAGAAGGAATCACACAAATGCAAAGTGGAATGAAATACGTCAGCCACAAAACACCACATACCGTGTGTGGCTCCCATTTATGTGAAGTCCCCATGCAGGAAAACTAATCTACGGTGATGTAGTTACTCTAGTTCTTGCATTTGTGAAGGACTAATGATCGGGATGGGACATGTGGGGAGGTCTCTGGAGTGCAGATTGATGGGAGTATTTACTTTTTTAAAAAAATTATTAAGCTTTACACAAATGAATTGTGTACTTTTAAACAAATATTTTATTCTTGAATAAAATAGTTACAAATGTAAGTAAATTTCATGCCAAATTATTATCTTCATATACTCTGACCCTTTTCCGAATCCTCAAACTTTTCCCTTTCTCTACTTTTTCCTCGTTAGTCTGCTGATTCGGTCATCAAATACAATGCATGGTTTGAGTCAATAATGTATCTTTCAAAACAAGTAAAACAAAGGAATGATTATCTCTTCAAAGTTTTTAGCAGAGAAACATAAAGGTCTGTTTCAGTTCTTTCTAATGATAAGTCATGTTTTCCAACCTATGCATTGTATTATCTAGCAGGCTTTAACTGATTTTCCCTCCAAAATGCAAATGTTAATTTATTTGAGCAGCTATTTTTCAATGCTGTTTTGCAAAAAAATGAGATACTGCTAAGATATGCCATATCGTTCTGACATAATGAATACTGGCAATTATTCTTATGTGACATTACATAAATGCTGTTTTAGCTTTTTTGGTTGCATTTGTCCAAAGGCCTACAATTGTATCTAATGTGTAGAAATTTCAAAAAATAAATAATTCAATTTATTATTTATTAAGTATCCACTCTTGAATGGCAGGTGTACACATTTGAATTAACCTGCTTAATTCAAGCAACTAACCAATGGTGTAGATATCATAATTGTATATTACAAAGAAGAAAATAATGCTCAGAGAAGTTAAGCTAGTTGCCTAAGAGCTCAGAGTTGACTTTGTCACATCTAGTGGGCCAGCACAAGTGTCACATGCATGGCTTCTCAGTGGTTAGACACCAAAGTGATCTATGAATGGACAAAACCATATGGCACCTGGCCCACTGTTGATGAAAGAAACAGTTGCAGCTCATCCAATACAGGACAGAATCAAGGTTGTTCAACACAACTTAGATCAAGGATTGTAGGCAAGCTGTTGTCTCCTGTGCCCAAGGCACAAAAGCACAAGGTTTAACTGAGGAAAGTTGCTTTCTGTCCTCAAGTACACATAAACATGAAAATGAGAGAACCAAGCCAGCCAGCGCCACCTTAAATAGTAATTCCTCCAGTTTTTCTAACATTCTATTACTCTGTAGAGCATCTCCTCCACATGTTTGCATGACTTAGGGTTATTTGTATTAGAAGAGCCCATTGTTATTGCCCTTGAATTATGAATAGAAAATGATAATTCAAACCATGCCTGAATGTCTCTTAAAAGCCTGAGAGCAGGAAAGTACAGTGACCCCAACAGATGTTCATGGAAGGTTAAAATTTTGAAACCTCCTATCAACTTTCATCATGTAAAGGTCAATGGTGAGGCAGTTAGTACCTTTGGAAGTTAGCAAAGTTTCCAACTTTACTACTAAAAGTGCTAACTAGTATTTTCAAACTAAGAAAGATTAGCATTTTATAGAATTATATAGATACAATCAGTTAAATCCAGGGTACACTTTAGTTTGAAATTATAAACAAAATCAATACAGGAAAAAAATACAAATTTGGTCCTGGCTCTTATCATCACTGTGGCAGCAGAATAATCCCCCACATCAACGAGATATTTATGCCCTAATGTTAACTTACACATAGAGAGGGACTTTGCAGAGGTGATTAAAATTAAGTATCTTGAGATATAGAGATGATCCTTGATCAAGCAACTAGGCCCAATTTAATCACATTAATACCAAAGAGCAGAGAACCTTTCCCAGCTCTCATCAGGACAGATTTGACTTTCCTCCAAAGATGGAGGGTGGGGCCACAAACCAAGAAACATGGGTGGGCTCCAGAAGCTGGAAATGGTAGGGATATGAATTCTCCCCTAGAGCTTTCGGAAAGGAGCACAGTCCTGATAACCCTTTGATTTAGCCCAGTGAAACTCATGTTGGATGTCTACAGCACTATAAAATAATCAATCTGTGTTGTTTTAAGCCACTAAGTTTGCCATGATTTATTAAGTCAGCAAGAGAAAACAAATATAACCACACTAGAGAAAAGCATTAGATACTATTCTTCCCCCTACTAGTGCAATCAGCACAGTCACTTTTTTAAATGATGATGCTGAAAATACTGTATTAGCCCTCATTATAAACAGTGGGATTAATAGCCATGGGGACACCTTTTGTATTTATGGAACACCATCTTGTTCTTGACTTTGGTGTTTCCTCTGCCTGGAGTATGTTTTCCCCTTATTTCTAGGATCTCCTACTAATCTTTCAAAGTGCCGAGCAAACACCAGGCATAAACAATGAAGGCATCTGTGTTCACAGGGCTTGCAGGTTTCTCAAGGAGGAGCAGGAAAGACCTAATTAATGGTTAAGCCAAACTCCTCAAATCGACAATATGCAGTCCAAATCCAACATCCCGGAGCGTGTTGAGTTCTGGTTTTTATCTTTTAGTCCCAACCTGAAGAAGCCTAGACGTGTGGTCCATGTGCCGGCAGGGTAGTGGAAGTCTGGAGGGATCTCCAATGAGAGCAGGGGTGTGTGATGTTTACCGCTGTGTACTCAGTACTCAGCCCAGAGCAGGGCATGCAAGCTGCCTCCATGGCTTCTTGGTGAATAAATGAAAGAAGTAAAGCCAGTGGTTGGTAGGAGCAATACAGAAATTCCATCCACTCCAACTTTTTTATGGATGACAGGACACATTACCCTCAGCTGCACCAAGGGCCAAATCAGTGAAGCTAACAAAGAATCCATAACCTGTGACCTTTGCCTTGAGGCTAGTGGTCTAATGATCAGCCAGTCAGTCTAGAAGTACAGGCTGGGAATGGTGGTAACTCATGCCTACATGGCAGTTTGGAGGCATATGGAATTCAGGTAGCTTGAAAACAATGGAAGAATTATGGATGGTAGTGCTTGACAAAACAGCAACCTAGAGCAAGCCAGCAGTGAATTGACAGAACCCAGAGTACATGGGAAGGCTCCCAGGCAGAGTCAGGCCCCAATTTGTGGCTCATGGCTTGGAGTAAGGTCAGAGCTGATGACTGAGGGCTTGGAGTACAGGTGGACAGATTATTGAATGGGAGAGGCTAACTGGTCCATCCTGGCCCACCAGGATGGGGCTGGGGTTTGGAGCTTCGGGACAAGAAGAACAAGGACAGAGGAGCTTGTGCAGGGACTGGGGTTGGGGTTGGGACTATGGCCCAGTTATTTTAAGGGTCCTCATTCTCTACATGATTAAGGCCACAGATTAATTACAAATCCCACACTATTGTGGCAATGAGATTCCCAATAAGCACCCTTTTTTGCCTGGACTGCTTCACCAACTAAGCCTGTGGATTGAAGTCCTCCACATTTGCAGCCAAGCAGTATTGGAGAAAGCAGGGCTGGGTGGCATCAACCTTTCAAGAAATCCTTCCCTGACACATATTCTCATACTGAGTTTCATCAGCCCTTAGGTCATGCTTCTGTGGTGACTTGTATAAAATTTACTATGATTTGTGTATGTGCCTGTGTCCCTCCTGGAGGTGAATGTCTTGAGATTAACGGCCATGCCTCATTCATCTTGTTTTCTCAAGGTCAACCACAAGGACAAATGACATAAACTCAGTAAGGGTTGGTAATCAAAATGAGGACATTTTTCAATTCACAAGTTGTTCTGGTTTCTGGTTGGCAACAAAGACGGATCATTGTCATTTGAATGTTCTATTTATTCAAAAATTTGGAATGCATTTGTGTGTCTGTCTGTGCCTTGAGATAGATTTGGTCCTGGGTTATTGGTTTGTCTGAAGTGGCTAAGATTTTATGATGAAAATGTGCAGAATTACTACTTACTTGCAAACCCAATAGAGTTCATTGTTCATTTCTCTAATTTGTGTCTCCTTTATTTTGGTGAAGTGTTGGTACATGATGTTTCTCAGTTTTTAGAGATTTTTTTTTTAGTAGAAGTTTAATATTTGGGGTGGTCTGTTCCCTTGTTTCTAGTGAAAGCCTCAGACTTGTTAAAGTTTTAGAACATTCTGTATTTCTACAATTAAGGTCAAGAAGACTTTTTTTTTTTTTTTCTATTACTGTACAATTACTGAGAAAGCAAAATGGATGGCTTTAGAAAGTAGAAAAGGATATGCATTGACCGGATGAGATGAGTTTTGTACTTCCATTTTCATGGAACTTATTTTGATTCAAAACGAGTCCACCTTGAGTCTGGGGGGAAAGTAAGTGCAGGTTACTAACCAGATAGGTGACTGTGAGCACATTAAGTAATTTCTCTGAGTCCTAGTTTCTTCTTCCATGCCTAAAATGAAAATCGTAAAGTTACATTATGAAACTGGACCCAGAATACCCAACATAATACTGAAGAAGGACAAATTCAGCAAAGGACTGACACCACCCAACTTCAAGACTTACTCTAAATCTACAGTAACCAAGATAGTGTGGTATTGGTGAGAGAAAAGACAAATAGATCAATGGAACAAAATAGAGAGCCCAAAAATAGACCTACACAGATATACGATGGATCTTTTATAAAGGAGCAAAGGCAATATGGTGGAGAAAAGACAGTCTTTGCAACAAATGATGGTAGAACAACTGGACAGTCACGTGCAAAAAAATAATAAATCCAGACACAGATCTTACACCCTTCACAAAAAATTTACTCAAAATGGATCGTAGACCCAAATGCAAAAATCAAAACTGTAAAACATCTAAAAGACAACATAGGAAAGAAATCTAGATGATCTTAGGTTTGGCAATGACTCTTTATATGCAGCACCAAAGGCATAATCTGTGAAAGAAAGAATTCATAATTATACCTCATTAGAATTAAAAACTTCTGCTTTGTGAAAGACATTGTCAAGAGAATGAGAAGATGAGCCACAGACTGTAAGAAAATATTTACTAAAGATCTATCTGATGGAGGACTGGCAAAAGAATGAGAAGACAAACCACAGACCTGGAGAAAATATTTGCACAACACATATCTGATAAAGAAATTGTATCCAAAATATACAAAGTTCTTAAAACTTAACAGTAAGGAAACAAACAATTGAATAAAAAATGGGGAAAATATATTAACAGACCCCTCAGTGGAAAGGATATACCCATGGCAATTAAACATATCAAAGATGCTCAAATCGTATGTCATTAGGAAATTGTAAATTGAAACTATGATGAGAAACCACTACACACATATTAGAGTAGAAAAACTCCAAAAAATTGAAAACTCCAAGTGCTGACAAGGTTGTGGAACAACAGGAACTCTCAGCATTTGTTGCTGTTGAGAACGAAAACTGGTACAACCGCTTTGGAGGACAGCTTGGCAGTTTCTTACAAAACTAAACATGCTCTTACCATACTATCAAGTAATTGTGTTCCTTGGTGTGTACTTGAAAGCAGTGAAAACTATGATCATACAAGAACCTCCACATGGGTGTTTATAGCAGCTTTATTCTTAATTGCCCAAACCTGGAAGCAAACAAGTTGTCCTTCAGTACGTGACAGATAAATAAACTCTGGTACATCCAGACAAGGTAATACTACTCATTGCTAAAAAGAAATTGGCCATTAAACCATGAAAAGATAAGGGGGACCTTAAATGCATATTACTAAGTAAAAGAAGCCAATCTGAAAAGGCTATGCACTACACAATTCCAAATAATGATACTCTGAAACTATGGAGATGATAAAAAGATCAGTGGTTGCTGGGGTTACAGAGCAAAAGAGGAATGAATAGGAAGAACACAGAAGATTTTTAGAGCAGTGAAACTATTCTATATCAGACTCATGGTATTACCAATGCTGTAACAAACATATACTACTAGGATTTGAATTGCTAATATATTAAATCTATAGATCAATTTGGGGCCCTTTGACACATTCTCAATATTGAGTCTTTTAAACCATGAATCTGCTATATGTCTCCATTTATGTTGGTCTTCTTTAATTATTCTCAATAAATTATTTTTAATATTTTTCTGGTGTACATTTTACATTTCACATTTCTCATTATATTAAGTTTTATTCATAGACATTTGATATTTTTGATTCTGTTAGAAATAGTGTCTCTCTATTTAAATCTCATTTTTAATTTATTGGTGGTATTTAGAAATAAGTATTTTTGTATTTTTCTTATATCTAGTATCCTGGATATCAATTTGTTAATTTTACTTTCCTGTCAAAAACACAGTTTCTTTTTTCCTCTTTTCCGTTGCTTATTTTTTTCACTTTGTTCTCTATGTTTCATTCTCTGTTTTCTTTTGTCTGCTTTTATGTTTGTTATGTGGCCATTACTTAGAAACCCATTTTGACATACATATAGTGCTTTGAGTGTATCACTTTATATAGCTTTTTCAGTGTTTACTCAAGGTATTATTAATACATTGTATACAGGTAACTCATCACTGTCTACTGGAGTCACCATTTGAATCATTCTAGTAAAGTATCATAACCTTACTTCTCTTTTTACTTCCTCCTTTATAATAAAATTATCTTAGGTATGTCCCTTACAAACACTAAAAAACATCAGACAGTGTTATAATTTCTGTTTCAAACATTAAATATGCTTTAGAAATTCGAAGAAGAAAAGGAAGTGTATTGTATGTACCCATTTTTTTTGCTCTTTCTATTCTTTCTTCCTGATATTCCTTCTTTTATCATTTCTTTCTACTTAGAGAACTTTCTTTAGCCATTCTGTTAGAGTAGGTCTACTGTTTTTCTTAATTTGAGAGTGTTTTAACTTCCCTTCCATTCCTGAAGAATATTTTTGTGAGTACAGGATTCGGGGTTGATGGTTCTTTCCTTTAAACACTTGATCAAGAATAGATTAATGCCCTTGCTTGGGAGTGAGTGAGTTCTCAATCTCTTGGGAATGGATTAGTTCCCGTAAGAGTGAGTTGTTAAAAAGAATCTGGCTTCCTTGGTTTTGTTCTCTTGCTTCCTTTCTCAACATGTGGTCCCTTTGCACATGCCCACTCCTCTTCCGCTTTCCACCATGTGTTGAAGCACCCTGAGGCCCTCACCACATGCAGCTACCCCATCTTAAACCTTCCAGCCACCAGAGTGGTGAGCCAAATAAACCTCTTTTCTTTATACATTACCCAGCCTCAGGTATTCTGTTATAGCAACACTAAATGAGCTAAGACAGATCCCAACCATTGATTATTTTATTTCAGTTACTATATTTTTCAGTTCTAAAATGCATAATTGGCTTTTTCTTATATCTTCTATTTCTTAGCTGAGGCTTTCTGTTATTTGTTTCAGGCATGTTTATAGTTGCTCATTGAAGCATGTTTATGATAGCTGCTTTTAAATGTCTGTCAGATAATTCTAACAATTGTGTTACTTACTTTTGTTGTCTGTTGATTGTCTTTTCACACTAAAATTGTGATTTTCTTGGTTCTTAATCTGTGGGATTATTTTTCACTGAAACCTGGACAATTTGGGTATTGTATTAGGAGTCACTGAGTCTTACTAAATCTTCTGTTTTATCGGGACTCCTCTGACATTGCTCTGGTGTGGGAGGTGGGGGCACAACCCCATTACCACTAGGTGTGGTGGAGTCTGGGCCCCCCACTGATGCCCTGGTGACATGCAGTGGGGGAGGGGCTTCTCTTTACTGCTGGGTGGGGTGGAAGCTCTGGGTCCAGGATGAGGACAGGAATGCACAGGAGGATGGAAGCAGGTGGGAGATGGTGGAGGAGCCTGGGAGTTTCTGCATCTGGTGGGAAGGCTAGCCTGAGAGAGAATGGCATGCAGGCATGAGGGTCCATTTAGGAGAGTGTGTGAGAACCTTAAAGAAAATGTGGGCTTGTGTGCCAATATGTGTGTGGACATGGGGGGGTTGGCAGTGGACACATGTCTAAAAGCAGTGCCCAAGAGCACAGCAGAGAATGTTAGAAGAATAGATAATGAGAGAGAGAGAGGAACAATGTGAGATAGAGTGGGGTGGCGAGTTTAGAGTTAACAGCAATAGATGGTGGTGCTACGCATGTCTTTATTCTGTCTCATGAGAGGGTGGAGCATATGTACATGTATGTGAGTGAATACAATGTGTGCATGTGGGTGTGGGGAGCTGACTGCATGTGAGTACGAGGTCATAATTTATGTGGTGTGTGGGTAAGTGTACGGTGTGTGGCTGTTGGGAGACAGATCCTTTGTGTGTGTGTGTGTGTGTGTGTGTGTATCAAGGAGTTGACTATACACATGTGACTGTGTGGTGGTGGCTCTATGTGGGTGGTGACATATAACCAGGGTGTACATGTAAACATATGTTACTCACAAGGATTTGGAGGTACACCCACTGCAGATTTCACTGTGGTCATTGTGCAAATGGGCCAATGGGGGTTGGGGAGCTCCACTCCACTCATCTTGCAAGGATGTATGTTGAGCTATGAGCATGAACAGCAGTGTCTCAGGTTAGAGGTGGTCTTACTGCCTCTCACTTGTCTTCACTATTTCTTTCTATGTTTGCTTATATTTTTAAAAAGTAGAATCAGATGTGTGCAGGAAAACCTCATCTTGCCATCCTAAAACCTTCGGTTGAAATACTCCCAACATCAATCAACATTTAGTAATTCCCTTGGTTAAAAACAGCAACAATGACAACAAAAAACCCCACACACTGTGCCTCTGGTCCTGAATTGTTTTTCTCTTTCAGTTCTGTGGAGCTGAAAGAACATAAAGTGACTTGGTTTTTTGTACCATTTTTTCTTAGTAGGAAACTACACTTGAGACATAAACCAGACAGGGCTGTCTGAGAGTTCCTGAGTCAGGCCCCCTGGGAGAGGAGGACCCACAGATATGGGACCTGGATCTCGACCACCCAGGAGCCCCTTTTGGCCCCTGGGACCAAATCTTCTCCCTCTTTGGTCTCTCTCATGTCCCTCAGGGGTGGATCCAAACTTCCATCCTCACTTCAAACTCTCGAGCCCCCAAACCCACCTTCACCCCCTAACACATAGGAGAGGGCAGGGATTCTTGGCTTATGAAAAAAAGAGGTTTGCCAGTGACCAATTCCTTCAAATCCCTAACGCCCCCACCATTTCCTTCTCTGCCCTTTCTCATGCCTTTCAACCCCAGAAATGCAGGACACCCTTTCTTGACCAAGGCAGTCCTGAGAGCTGTGCTGGCCCATGTGCCTCAGCCACCATTATCAGAACTGTCTCTGCCTGTCTCCGTTTGAGATTAAGTTTGCTCACTCCCAGCCGTTCTCAGATGTGCCTCCCCAACCTCCATGTTCACCTCTTCTCTCGAGCTCAGCACGGTCCAGCTCTCGTCTCCCACTTGGTGGATCTGTTCCCCATCCACCATCCTCATCTTCCTTCATGGTTTCAGCTCCATCCTCCACTTAAAACCTTTCCTTCCCTTAATCTCTGTGACACCACACTCTAGGCACCTGCCTCTTTGGCCACTCCTTCTCAGCCAAAAGAGAATGAATGGAATGAAAACAATTAACATCTTACAAAGAAGGGGTCCAAGACTGCTCAGCAAACGCCACATCCAGCTGTGCCTGTCCTTGGGCAGTAAGTGGCAGGTGAGAGCCAGACCCATGGACTCCAGTCTAGGCCAGGCCTTGCCCAAGCTCCCCCTGCTGACTCACTTCCTCCTGGAATTGCTCCAGAAGGGATAGTTAGGAACCTGATATCTAATTCCTCCTGAAGAACAAAACCACTTTTAACTCACGTGTGGCTTCAGGATAGTGGTTCTCAAACCATGGGGACATGTGGCAATGGCAAGAGCCATTTGTGGTTGTCATCATGGGTGTGGTGGGAGTGGGGTGGCCACAGGCACTAGTGGGCAGAAGCCAGTGATGCTGCTAAACATCTCACAGAGCTCAGGATAGGCCCTCAGAACAGAGAGTCACAAGACCCAAATGCACTAGGTGGAGGAGCCCTGCTTCCAAAAAACAGTAAGAACAAAAACATATTTTATGCATGTTTTTCTGTTACTACTCAATGAAGGGAAGGAAAAGAACACATAGAAGAGACCCAAGGTGGAGGAAGGAGGAGTGGGGTGGGAAAGAAATTGAATTTGAGAAGGGAGACCCAAAGCGGCAGTGCTGGGGAGCATCGCCCCTGCAGCCCAGCCCTCCCCGCAGAGGTGGGCCTCGCAGAAAGACACAGGAGAAGGTGGAGAGGGAAACTGCGACAGCTTCTCGCAGCTGGCTGGGCCCATGGCCTCCACCCTGAAGTTAACTAACTCAGGGAACGGCAAAGGCCCTCACGGCAGAACAGAGATGTGGTAGCCCATGGTTTGGAGGCTTAGACAAGGTGATCAAAGGAAAAGGCCGTATTAAAATTCAGAGCACCATGTGCTCATTCAGATAAAAAAAGTATAAAGTTGAAGCAGAATCAAGGAGAGGATGCAAAGAGGAATGATGCCCAGAGGGGTTGGGGGAGAGAGGAGTGTATGGAAAGGCATGGGAATGGGGAAAGGAAAGGAAAGTCAAGCTGGGTGTGGTGGCTCATGTCTGTAATTCCAGTACTTTGGGAGGCCAAGGTGGGAGCATTGTTTGAGGCCAGGAGTTCAAGACTAGCCTGGGCAATACAGAAAGACCCAATCTCTTAAAATAAAAAAAAAAAAAAATTAGCCAGGCGTGGTGGTGTGCACCTATAGTCCCAGCTACTCAGGAGACTGAGGCAAGAGGATCCCTTGAGCCCAGGAGTTTGAGGTTGCAGTAAGCTATGATGACACCACTGCACTCTAGCTTGGGCAACAGAGTAAAACCATATCTCCAAAAACATGAAAAGAAAAGAAAAGACAATTCAGACAATGAGCAGAATTACAAAGGAAGGCGTAGCCTTACCTGAGGGAAGGAAGTGAAGGCACAGGTGGGAGAGGCAGGGCAGTGTAGGACAAGGGGGGAAGTCAAGGGTGTAAGGGGAGAGGGAGGGTTAGCAGAGAGGGAGGGAAAGGAGAGCCCAGGAGGCAGGAAGGCGGGGACAACATGTGTGGGGCAGGGAGAGTCAGAGGGCCTCCAAAGGGTCTGGAAATGTGTGTAAGCAATAAGGAGTCATGTTGGCTGACTTGGAAAGACAGTGATGCCATTTAAGGAGATTTCCAGGACCCAGAGAACAGAGGGACAAAGGTGGCTTTGATGAGAGGGGGGCTGGGAAAAGGAGTATGTGGGCAGCTGGAATGGAAGACGGGGCCTGTGAATAGGGAAGGTGTGGGTGGGAGACTGGCAGGGAAGAAGGAGTAAATTCAGGTTTCCTGGCGTGGAAGCCGTGCTTCCCAGAAGATGAGGTGCCTAAATCAAGTCCCGGTAGCTGTGGAGCAAGGCCAGCAGATTGCATGCCTTTCTCACGTGGATTTCACATCTGTGGGTAATGAATTGGGCCACATCTTTCCATGTGTCAAGAGATGGAGATTCCTTTATTTTAATCTTTCCAGCTACATCCTTTCGGATGGAAATTCCAAACCAAGGAGTTTTCCTCAGTCTTTTTTCTGAAAGCAAAACATCTGATGAC
Source organism: Propithecus coquereli (assembly GCF_000956105.1). Taxonomy (NCBI): domain Eukaryota; kingdom Metazoa; phylum Chordata; class Mammalia; order Primates; family Indriidae; genus Propithecus; species Propithecus coquereli. Next base: position 2,017,109 of record NW_012148086.1, read on the forward strand.
AAATTTTACATTTTCCCTAAAACCTACAAAGAACATTTAAAATTCATCAGAAGGATTTCAGTGTTAGACTTTGGAGTGGTTTTTATGTCAAATGTTTTTGAAGTGTGTCAGTTAACTGTGACATCTTACAATTGTTCCTGGGCCCAAGAAAATAGGAATATATTGCAACATTTGGGGCTACAGTGGATGAAATAATACTAATGCAGACACTTTTCTAGAAGACTGAAGGACCTAAAAGGAGGAAAGGTCAGACAGGGATGTAAAAGTGTTCCGGAAAGCTCAAACTGTTTTCTCAAGAGTCCAGAATTTAGCAGGGAGTGCTTGGGGAAGGACAGTGTGCCTCCAGTGTAAGGTATTTGGAGTAGAGCATCTTTTCATGTACCTGTTGGCTATTTATATGTCTTCTTTGCAGAGATCTCTATTCAAATCCTTTTTAAACTGGGTCCTATTTATCAAGTCCTATTTTTAAATTGGCCCATTTGTCCTTTCGTTGTTTGGCTATTAAATTGCAGGAGTTTCCTTATATATTGTGGATATTAATTCCTTATTATATATATGGCTTACAGACATTTTCTATCATTCTGTAGGTTGCCTCATCAGTCTGCTAATTGTTTTATGTGCTGCACAGAAGCTTCTTAATTAGATGTAGTCCTATTCGTCTATATCTACATGTCTTGTCTGTGCTTTTGGTGTTATATGCATGAAATTATTGCCAAGACCAATGTCATGAAGATTTTACCCTATGTTTCCTTCCAGGATTTTTACAGTTTCAGGTCTTAAATTTAAATTCTTAATACATTTGCATTGGTTTTTTTGTGCATGGGGTAAGGTAAGCATCCAATATCCTTCTTTTCCATGTGAATATACAATTTTCCCAGAAACATTTGTTGAAGAGATTATCCTTTCCCTACTGTGTATTCTTGTCACTTTTATCAAAGATTAGTTGACCGTATATGCATGAATTTATTTCTGGGACCTTTACTCTGTTCCATTTGTTTATATGTCTGCCTTTACACCAGTACCATACTGTTTTAATTACTGTAGCTGTGTAACATATTTTGAAATCAGAATGTGTGATGCCTATAGCTTTGTTCTTCTTTCTCGTGATTGTTTTCACTAGAGGAGAGCATCTGCCCTCTGACCTGCTAGGGTCAGAATGCCCCTCAAGAAGGCAATGCCTATTAAAGGACTTTGGTTGACTGGTAAATGTATGGCAAGCACTCTTCATTAACCATTTAAGTCAATTCTCACAACATTCCTCTAAAGTGGATTATGTCCCTCATTTTATTAAAGAGGAAACTCTATCTCAGTAAAGTTCAGTAACTTACCCAGGATGACAGGGCTGGTAAGTGACCTATCTGGGACAGAGGACCTGATCAGCCTGGTTCACTGCCTGTGCTTCTCCCTCTACATCCGAGCCACCTTAGTTCTCAAAAAATCTTGGTTGAAGTCAGCTGGACCTAGAAGTGCTTGGCTGGTGCCAGAATGCCTGCGTGCGCCTTTGTAGGAGAAAAGGGTGAGCCCGTCTGGAATGTAATGTGTGAGCACTGATGGCGAAAGGATCCCCCAGCAGTGGGAGAATGGTTGTGACAGAGTGGGCCACAGGGACATCCAGGGTGCTCAAGCCCCACCCAACATAGTAGGGACATGTTAACAGGTCACTAGGAAGACCCATCCAACATCATGGGCCAAAAAGTAGGCCTTAGTGGCTGGTTCTCCAGAGACACTGGAGCTGCAAATGGCTGGGGTTAATAAGCACACTATCCCTAATCCAGCCATCCCCCGCATCCCAAAACTGCTATCAACTTGGGGGAAAAAATGATACTTAGCTTTGTTCAATTACATTGTGCTCTATTTAAATGTCTAATAATCCAAGAATCTCTCCAAGGGAAGAAACTATAAAATTAGTAGACTGAATCCATTCTAATTTGCAGAGGGACAGGGGCTCAGAAGTTGTTCAGTGCATGTTTGTTGAACACAAAGAGGAACCACATGAAAGCAGCAGCGTAGGAACACGAGCCAGCCTCGTCATGGGTGTCATAACCCTGCCAACCTGCAGTGTCTATTTGTAGAAAGTGTGTTTGTCCTATAAATAGAAATTGGCTTTTCTTGAAGAAGGAATGGACTATTTGTTGAAATTCTTCTTCGGAAAGATTTTACATCCAACTCCTGACCGGTGTTCTCTGTAGTCTGGAATAAAGCTGGGAGAGCGCAGCTTCCTGCGGCAGACAGTGGGGGAGGCCATGGCCAGAGCAAGTGCCCTCAAGGGAGCTGCCAGGGGCCAAAGGCCACAGGACGTCCAGGTCTGTATGGACATCTTTCAAGACTAAATTTTCTGCCACTACTTTTAAGAGTAGCATGGAAACCAGTTTTCTTTTGGAATTTTGGTATTTTTAGTTCTTTATTCATGTGAAAAGGGAATGGCAACTTTTGTGGAAAAAAATATTTTCTCTCCACATTTTTTTCATACTTATGATTTTTTCCCCTGTATTCTGGAAAAAAAAGTTTAAACCAGTTGCAGTGTTTCAGAATCTGAAGGACATTTCTATTCCGAATGCTATAAACGATTTGTAGATCTAAGAGGTTTCGTTAGAAAAAAAATGTGTGTTATTGTGCTCATATTCCTAACAGAGAGTTTTAATCCTTCTTTTAAAAGTATAAAAAATTAGCAGGAGTAGTAAACACATACCATTTTCAAAATGAATCAAGCTTTAGCAATCTCTGGCCCAGATGGGACTAGGGATTTTGACAAATGAAAACTGGAGGTTCCAAGTGGTACATGCTTTGCCCAAGAGGCTCAGCAAGACCGCAATGGTGCCTAGTGAGAGGCAGAGCCCTTCCCCAGCAGTTCAGGGCTACCTCTGTGTTAGGTAGGTGCATAAGATTTAGCTTTAGTCTCTGGAATATCTCTAACTTTTTAGTGAAAATTTTGAAGAATAATACAAATGTATTTTTCTAAAATGTAAGACAGAAGTTGTATTATGATCTACCTTTTTCTACATTTAAATCCTGCCCTGACTCTTGCTAATCTGAGTGACTTACTTCCCCACGTAAAGAGAGGAAGACTTTAGTAATCCAGTGGGCAGGGTGACCCATTCTGTGGATACCAGTCAGCTTCTTTCCCCGGCCCTCCTTGTCTTCGCACAATGGGCTCGTGAGCAAAGTGGCCATGGTGGCAGGCGTGGAGGTCGTGCATGGGCTGAGCAAATGGACTTGCACTCACCAAGGCTGACCTGGATGTGGCCACTGTTGAGTGTCCGATCTGCCAGAAGTGAAGACCAACACTGAGCCCCTCATCTGGCACCATTCCTGGGGGTGACCAGCCAGCTAGCTGGTAGCAGGATGATTACATTTGGCTGTTTCCAGCATAGAAGGGCCAGTGTTTTGTTTTTAATTTAATAGACACATTGGATACAGATTTGTCTTCCCTGCATACAATGCTTTTGCCAAAACTACCATCTGTGTACTCATAGGATACCTTACCTGTCGTCAGGGTATTCCACACAAGATCGCCTCTGATGACGGAAACCACCTCACAGCAATGAAGTACAACAGGGGGCCCATGCTCATGGAATTCACTGGCCTTTATTTCCCACTATCCTGAAGGAGCTGGTTTAGCAGAACAGTGGAACGGCCTTTTGAATACTCAGTTACAGAGCCAGCTAGGTGGCAGTACCTGCAGGGCTGGGGTGCAGTTCTCCAGAGGGCTGGACATGTTCACTCAATATATGATGCTTTTCTCCCATAATCAGGATGCACAGGTCCAGGAATGAGGGATGGAAGTGGGAGTGGCACCACTCACTATTCCCCCTGGAGACCCTCTGACAAGGTTTTTGCTTCCTGTCCCCATGACTTTATGTTCTGCTAGTCTACAGGTGTTAGTTCCAGAGGAGGAATCCTTCCACTAGGAGACAATAATGATGCCACTGATCTGGAAGTTAGGAATGCCACCGGCCACTTTGGGCTCCTCATGCCTCAGCATCCACAGGCTAAGGAGGGAGTCACTGTGCTGGCTGGGGTGACTGACTCCGAACCCAGGGGAACACTGGACCGCTACTCCACAATGGAGGTAAAAAACCAGATGTCTGGGCTGCAGGCGATCCCTTAGAGATCTCCTAATATTATAACACCCTGTGATTAAGGTCAATGGAAAACCACTATGAATGGCCTAGACCCTTCACGAATAATGGTTTCAGTCACCCTGAAAGACAAAGAACAACTACCAGCTCAGGTGCTTGCTGAAGGCAAAGGGAATAAAGAAAGGGTAGTAGAAGAAGGTATTATAAATACCATCTACAAAGGCATGACCAGTTACAGAAATGAGAAATGCTATTACATGAGTATTCCTCTTTATTTTGTAGTGAATATGATTGTGTGTGTATATTTTATGTACATTTATATATGTGTATATATGTACATACTAAGCAAGTATCTCTTTTCTCTTTGCTTATTCCCTTATCATAGAAGATTTATAGATTTATTATATTTATATATTGTTAATTTAAAATCATAATGTTTAAGTTATGAGATATCAAAGAGAACAGTAAATATCACTTAAGGACTTTTCATCCTCTTCTGCAGAAAAGGTTAGTGCAGTTTTGGTTGTATACAGAATACATGTATCATGTTAGGTAAAATTATGACCTTGTTATTGTCTTATTTGAAGATTATGTATGGTTTAATAAGAAAGTTTGAGTGCTGCATTGACAAGGGGTGGACATGTGATAGCTAATTTTATGTGTCAACTTGATCGGCCATGGAAGTTGCCCAGATATTTCTTTAAGTATTATTCTGGGTTTGTCTGTGAGGATGCTCCTGGATGAAATTAACACTTGAGTCAGTAGACTGAGTGAACTAGATCAATCTCCCCAGTGTGGACAGACCTCATTCAATCTTTTCAAAGCCTCAAGAGAATTAAATGTGGGGTGAAGGAGAATTCTTTTTCTCTGCCTGACTGCTTCCAAGTGGACAAAAGTCTTCTCCTGCACTCAGACAGTAACTCGCACAATTGGTTCTCCTGGTTTTCAGACTGTAACTACATCACTGGCTCTTCTGGGTCTCCAGCTTACTGCAGATTGTGGGACTTCCCAGCCTCCAAAATCACGTGACCCAATTCCTTATAATATATGTATATATATATGGTTTTATATATATACACACACAAACGCTGATGTTGAGAAAGTAAAATGGTGCCGCCACTTTGGAAAACTGGTAGTTTCTAAAAAACGTAAGCACGTGCCTAGTATACAACACGACCATTCACTCCTAAAGAAATACCAAGACAAAGAAAAACATATCACATGAAGATTTTTACACAAACAGTAACAAAAGCTCTATTCATAATGTCCAGAAACTAAAAACAACCCAAGCGTTCATCAAGAAGCAGATGGGTAAACAAATTGCAGTATATCTATAGAAAGAACAACTTTCAGCATTAAAACGGAACAAACTATCAAAGCACATAACACAGAGAAATGTCAAAATCACTATGCTAGGTGAGATGCAAAAGAATATATGCTATATCATTTCACTTATTTAAAATTCTATAAAAGGCAAATTAATTTATAATGATAAAGAACAGAAGATCAGTAGTTGTCTGGGGCCTGGGGCTGAGCGAGAAATGGACTGCAAATGGTGACAAAATTTCTGGGCATGACGGAAAGGTTTGGGAGCTTGGTTGTGGCAGTTTCACAGAAATATACACTTGCCAAAACTCATACAACTGCATACTTTAAATTAGTGTGTTACAAAGAATACATAAATTGCACCTTAAGAAAGATTATGGTCATTTGCACAATGGAAAAAGATAAATAGAGAATTCCTTAAACATGATGAAATTTAATGTTTTTCAACTAAAAGTCTGTGATCCAAAACTGACATCGTGGCTCCATGTTGTCTTCAGGGACCTGGGATACTGATTTCTGTCAACACTTTGACTCATGGTTATTTATTTATTCAAGGTACCACTGAAACTCTAGTCACTACATCCATGTTCCAGGCTGGTGGTAGAGGAGGGTGAATGATAAAAATGTTTTCCTCACGCAAAGTGCACTCTTGACAATCAGCCTTTCTAAAAGTACATGTGACACTTTTGTTTATATCTTACTGGCTTTTCAATGACTACCTGCAAGACAGACTGGTGATCTGGTAGAAATCACAGCCGAAAATTGGGATTTGTTTTCAAAGGAAGGGGAAAGTAAGTACATAGAGTAAAATAACAGCCTCTGGCCACAGTTAAACTGTGTGGTCAGGAGTTTACTGGCTCTTTCACAAATGATGCTGGGAAAACAGGATGTCTACATGCAAAAGAAGGAAGCTGGGCTCTTATCTCACACCATGGACCAAAATCAACTAAAAATGGATCTAAGGCCTAAATGAAAGACCTAAAACTATAAAACTCTTAGAAGAAAAAGTAAGGGAGAAACCTTCATGATATTGGATTTGGCAATGATTTCCTGGATTTTTTGGATGATACCAAAAGCATAGGCAAAAACAAAAAAATAGACAAATTAGACTTTACTAAAATTAAAAATTGTATGCATCAGTGGGCACTGTCAATAGAGTGAAAAGGTAACCCATAAAATGACATAAAATACTTGGGAATCATATATATAATATGGGTTTAATATCCAGAATATATAGAGAATTCTTGCAACTTAACAGCAAAAACCAAACAATCTGATCAAAAACTAAGCAAAGGACTTGAATAGACATTCCTCTTAAGAAGATATACACATGTCTAATTAGCACATGCAAAGATGCTCAATATCACTAATCATTAGGGAAATGCAAATCAAAACCATAATGAGATGTTACTTCACATCCATTAGGATGGCTATTGTCAAAAAACAAAACAAAACAAAACAAAAACAAAAACAAAAAACAAAATAAGTTTTGGGGAGGATGTGGAGAAATCAGATCCCTTGTGAATTGCTGATGAAAATGTAAAATGGTATAGCCACTGTGCAAAACTATGTCACAGTTCCTCAAAATATTAGAAATAGAATTACCATGCCATCCCAAAATTCCACTTCTCATTATACCCAAAATAATTAAAAGCAGAGTTCCAAAGAGATGTTTGTACACTCATGTTCATAGCAGCGTTATTCACAATAGCTAAAAGGCAGAAGCAACCCAAGTCCCCATGGACAGATTAATGATGAATACATAAACAAAATGTGGTACAGGCGTACAATAGAATATTATCCACCCTTAAAAAGGAAAGAAATTTTGACACATGCTACAACATGGATGAACCTTGAGGGCATCATGCTAAGCAAAATCAACCAGTCACAAAAGAACGTACACTGTGTGATTCCATTCATGTGAGGTACATAGAGCGGTAGTCAAATCCATAGAGACAGAAAGTAGAATGAGTGGAGGTTTCCAGAACTAGAGGGAGGAGAGTGGGGGAGTTAGTGTTGTTGGAGACAGAGTTTCAATTTGGGAAGACTCAAAAGTTCTGGAGATGGATGGTGGCAATTGTTGCCTAACATTGTGAATGTACTTAACACCACTGAACTATACACTTAAAAATGGTTTAAAAAAAATATTAGATTATTAAGTACGAAATGTCTGATTTCCTTAAGTACTAAGTTTGAAGGTTGATAACTCTGACATTTCACTTTGACAGTTCTTATTTTATT
>NW_012148086.1:2034374-2035272 GCF_000956105.1 Propithecus coquereli
GCCTAAGCAGCAGCTGGGTGGTTTGGTGGCGTGGGAGAATCCTAGGCCTGAAAATGGGAGGAGGTTTGGGATGGAGGAAGAAAAGCTGAAAGTTTTTTATGGAAAGCAAATGACTGATGGGGAGGCAGAAAAGAGATGTGTTTTACTAATTAACCAATTTTGGAAGCATTTTTGTTTAACCATGTCTGCCAGTTTCTGTTGGGGTTTCTATTTCGGTTGTTTGATGAAGGTCTATCGTCATTTCCAAGTGGACTGTGGGCAGGCAAAGAACCATGACTCTAACGATGTGCTGCCTCATTCTGTGCTATTTCATACATAACTTTGGGCAAGTTCCCCTCTTTAGGGCCCTACTTTCCCATCAAGAAGTGAGGGCAGAGTGCTAACGTCTTTCATTCTGTTTCTAGAGATCCATCAACAACAAGGCTTGCTGTGTGGGTGTTCTTCTATCACAGAGGGAAGGGTGCTTGCGTTTGGTCCCCTGCTGCCCCAGTGATCTACATAGGAGTAAAGATCTGGTCTCAGAGGGGCCACACAAATGAACTGTGTCCTTTGACTCATTTGTCTGGTGTATGACCCACGAGCCACCATTGACAAATATTAATTGTAGCCATAAGGCACACATTAGTCCTGGAAATCAGGCTCTATCACTCTCTGCTGCACCAGACCGCAAAGCCAGCTTCAGGCTGGGCACGTGGCTCACGCCTGTAACCCCAGCACTCTGGGAGGCCGAGGCGGGAGAAGAATCGCTTGAGCTCAGGAGTTGGAGACCAGCCTGAGAAAGAGCGAAGCTCTGTCTCTACAAAAAATAGAAAAATTTGCAGGGCATGGTGGCGCACACATACCTGTGCCTGCAGTCCCAGCTACTTGGGAGGCTGGAGTGGGAGGATCACTTGAGCCC
>NW_012148086.1:2035322-2037492 GCF_000956105.1 Propithecus coquereli
TAGGCACATTCTCCATCAAGGGGTAACCCATCTTTTCCCTGCCGTTGCCATAGGCCACATAAGCACCCTGTGGGGAAGATTATTCTAACTGAAAACTGTCTTGGGAAATGATTTGAAGTTAGTCTTCTGACAGCCCTTTAAGATGTCCCAGAAGACGCTGGTTTAGAAAAGGCAAGAATCACAGGACCCACTGCATGTTCTGGCTTCATTTCTTGGAATAAAGACCCTGTTAATTGATGAGAATTAACTTGTAGATGTTTAAGCCTTCACCAAGGCACATATGTTTGGGGCTTTCGTGTGTTTCTCTTCATCCACCATGTCCTTTAACTCTGCATAGGACAGCACAGCTCCAGGGAAGATTTGATGTACTGCCAGGTAGTTTCTGGGTACAGTTTGCTTTACTTCTGTTAGAGAACTGAGGTGACCAGTCTCAAAGAAGTGGCTAGGGACAGGGAGGGTCAGGAAGTGTGGAATTACAGCCATACTTCCCTCCATGGAATGAGGTCAAGTACAGATTGAGCAGCTTTGCAAAAGAACTTTATCAACAGAGACAGGAACTCTTAACCAGCCTTTCACACCTGCCCAGCTTCTGTGTGGGGAAAACAGCCCTTTTTATGGAGAAGGTTTGGTATTAACCAATACCTTATAAATCACAACAGATGTTTCTCGTAGAGGAGTGGTACAAGGATCCAACCACTTTTAACTATTTCACATGCACAAGTTTATAGCCAATACAAAGCATATGCTTCGAATATTTAAGACAGACCCATTTAAGCAGTTTCAACAAAAACTGTATTAACTAGACAAACACAAAATCAGAGTTTATTATGGCTTACGAAAAGAAAAAAAAATACAAAAGACCTCTCAGGAACAATAAAACTTATTACACATGGCTGTTTTTAGACTAATCCCTCCAACCCAATATTCAAATCGTCAACGTAAAGCAATTCGTTTACGACTGTAATACGTGTCTTTGTGGCACGTGACGCCTGGTGGAGAAGGTGGGGCAGAGGAAAAGGGAAAGTGCTACCGAGTTCCTAATGGGGCCAGGGTGCGGGGAGCCACAGCCAAGGGCAGGAGTTTCCAGCATTGCCTCAGGACAGGATCCACTACGGATCATGCCAAGATAGTGCTAAATGTTTTGCTGTAGCTTTCAATGTACAAACACACTCGCCATGTGAAAGCTCATGTGTTTTTGTGGGAAAATCAGGGTCTTAGTCCTTCTTTCCATTTCAAAGATAAGAAAACTACATACAGCAAAGACCCCATTTTTCCAGCCTTGTTAGCTCAGTTTTGTTCAGGTATTTCCTCTTTCTCTTTTTATCTCAGGGCAAGGTAATACAATTAAACTTAAAGGCAACAGAATATGTCACCCCCGAAAATGCCATTTTGGCATAAGGATCATTTTGAGCTGAAGGCTGTTGAGAAGAAGCAGGTATAAGAAGGTATTTGCCGAAAAGCAGGACCTAAATTTACAAAGATGTCCCTCCTCCCCTCTCCACCAGGAAAGACAAAGATTGAGATGAGTGTAGACCCTTGTCAGCCTGGAGACACCAGAGACATCTAGGTCACAAACTTCACTACCTAGTCTTTATCTACTGTGAGTTTCTCACACGCAGTATTTGTCTTCCCACAATTCGCCACTCCTAGAGATTCCAGGGGCTTTTCCCTCACTTGTCTGAAAATGGATTGTTCTGTGTTGAAGATGCTATCTCAGGTGGAGTTCCAAGCTATCTCTCAGAGAGAGAGATAGCTTCTCTTTCTCTCAGAAAGAGATTTCCTTGCGTTTTCTCCTGCGTATATATGAAATGTACATATTACTAAACTTCCGTTTTTCTCTTGCTAATCTGTCTTTTGTTACAGGTATCCCAGCTTAGAACTCAGAATGGTAACGGGAACATTACTTTTTCCTCTCCAGTTTCTGGCGTCCAAAACTAGTATACCCTGAGTAATCTAAGCCAGTAGTTCTCAGGCCTGAATGGGAACAGAATCATCTGGAGAAATATTCAGGCCCACCTCAGGCCAAATGATTCAGAATCTAAGGCAGGGCTATCAAGCCACTAAAAGCTGGGAAAGGGAGCAGGAACAGACCTTTCCCCAGCACCTGCAACGGGGCACGGCCCTGCCAACACCTTGATCTCAGACTTCCAGCCTCCAGCACTGTGAGGCA
>NW_012148086.1:2037542-2042909 GCF_000956105.1 Propithecus coquereli
AGCACAAACAACACTGCACAAACTACAGCAGCTGGACTTGGAAACTGTGTCATCCACCATATTCACCAGACCTTGCACCAACTGACTCCCACTTCTTTCAGGCTTCAGACCACTTCCTGCAAAGAAAAATGTTCAATTCTCAACAAGCTGTGGAAAATGCCTTTCTTTATTTCATCGCCACTCGCTCTCCAGGCTTCTTCGCTGCTGGTGTAAACAAGCTACCGTTAAGATGGCAAAACTGTGTTGATAGTTTAGGTGCATACTTTGATTAACTGTACTGCTTCTTGTTTGAAATATAATAAACTACACTTTTGATAAGGAATCGGACATTTTGTATTTAATGACCTAAGAGTACATTTTATGTTTTGTACTTTTACTGCAATAATTTTAAATATAGAGTTTATTGGCCCTTAGGATAGGTGCTCAAAAGCCGACTTACCATGTACCAGGAATCCTCTAGAGGTAATTTCTATACTGAGCATTATATGGAAAACTTTCAAGCCATGTTTTTCCTCCGCTCTTATACCACAGCAATCATCAACATTTCTGTGGGGATATTCCCCCACACACCAAACAACAGATAACAGCTGCATGTCCTCTAATTCAGTAATGACACTGTCTCTAGTTTATTATAAAGGATATTACAGAGGGTCTAGATGAAGAGGTGCATAGGTCGAGGTGTAGGGGAGGGGCGCAGAGCTTCAGCTCTTCCGATGCTTTCTAACCCCAGTCACTTGGAAATGTGATTAGCCTCCAGGCTATGTGGTGGGACCCTCTCTGGAAGGAGGGTCTTAAGACCCACAATCAGAAAGGTGGGAGAAGATTAGAGCCCTGCCCTAAGGCAGGTGAAAAGAGGGCAAGAGAAGGTGAGAGAGATTGTTTCCTGAGGCCTAACACAGCCAACATTGTAGCAAAAACTGTAACAAGGGCCAGGGACCATGGACAAAAATTAGGATCTACTTATCTATCCTCTCTCTACCTATCTATCATAACGCCACAGTGGGGACAACAGTCCACTGTGGAACCTACAAACTCTTCTGACTCAGTCTGCCTTGCACAAGTGGAGAAGCAGAGGTACACACCCTCAGGTCTGTGCCCAGACCATGTCATCCCCCGTGCCCCATCGCCAGCACTATAGGAAAGGCAGAAAGTGAAAAGATGGTCTCAACTTTACTACAACAATTTTTCTTGAGGTCTGGTCCAGAAATCCATTGTGTGCTCTCCCTTGTGAGAGGAGGGTCCACCTCAGTCTCTAAGCTTCCTCCTGCCCTAAGATGCTGCATGTCCTAGGCCTGCATCTCCTAACTGGATTCTCTGGCACACGAGTCTGCAGCTCCTCAGGAGACAGACAGACCCGTGCTTAGTACAAGTGGGAGAACAGGTTACTTACTTATAAAGGGGCATATTTTATTTTTTGGAGATGGCCACAGCGATAGCTTCTCTCTCACGTGTTTCTCTGAGGTGTGAATATGATCCTCCTCCTGTTAAGCAATAGGGCTTATGTCAGCTCCCTTAAGTCTGGTTGGAATTATTACATGTCTGCAAGCAATAGAGTGTGGATGAAGTGATGCTGAGTAGGTACCAAAGTCAGGGAAGAAAGTTGATGGAGCTGCTTCCTTGCTCCTTGGAGCACTCCTATTTGGAGCCCTGAGGGTCTTGCTACCCAGAGGCCACCAATGTATCAGGAGGCCAAGCTCCCGGAGAGCACAGGCATAGGTGCTGATGGTGACCATCCTGGTTTTTGACTCCTGCCAGCCCAGGTCCCACACATGATGAAAGCAGAGACTTTGGTGCAACTCCAGCCCCCAGCCATTGAGTCTCTCCAAACTCCTGAGTGTCCCTACAAAGCCCCCACCCATCATGAAACATGACAAGCCAACTTGCTCTGCTGTGTCTGCATTTCTAACCCACAAATCCATGAGTGGTCAAATGGTGGGTGTTTTATGTCACTGAGATTAGAATTGCTTGTTATGCAGCACTAATGACTAGCACATACACGTGCACAGAGAAAAATTTGTAAGTCTTAGAGCAAAGAAACCTGTTAAATTTCATTTTACAAACCATATCCTTTGACTGCAGATCTCCTTTTTCATGCAGTACTTATTATTATTCCAGAAAATGATTAATCCCTAAAACTCATTTTAGAAAATGTTACCTTATCCTATGTAACAGACGTGATTTCAAAGTGTTGACTAGTCATCTTAATTTTACATGTATGTTTGTCTACATGATACAAACCAGATGAATGCTTTGGGTATTTGAAACAACTCAATTCAGTTAAAGCTATTGATCTATGAGCCCCGCAAAGGTATAATTGAGAATTATTATTGAGGAATTTTTGATTTTCACTTTGATGTTTATATTTTTCACTTATATTTAAGGAGGATGTTTTTCAGTGTAGTTAAGATTAAATGTAGTGGACCTTAATCTCCACAGCTATGAAACTGTGCTCAGTACAGCTTCTAATTTACAAAAGTCTCATGAGAATTGAATTCAAGCTGTGTCTAAGCACTTGACATAATGCCTGGTAGCTAATGGTCACTGAATACATTACCATTTATTATTAGAATATAAGAATCCTTTACAGTGAAACCAGTGTTATTAGTGTCTACTTATTGGATGGATTACTGAAATCAATATTGCCCCATCAGTCAGCCACCCGATAGAAGAAAAAACAGAACAGAGAGTAGAAAATAAAAAATAGAAAAAAATAAAGCTATGACATTATAGTTAAAACAATCTTAGATCATCCTTTTAGATGCAATATGGAGTGTAATGAATTTAACAAGCAACAGTGCTCTCAACCTGAGAGCATGAAATCTGTGGGGATATTTTAAAATTCTTTTTATAATTACTTTCCACATAAATAAAGAACACTATCAAGATATTAACTATAGCTTCTAGAAAAGTGGTTTTCTCTTCAGTATAAACCAAGACATGTATGTTTTTGCTAATCCCAAGTAAGATTATGAATAAAAAGGAAGTTTATAATTTCCTTCCAAGAGGTTATAAACTTCCTTAAGATAAATACAGCAAGCAACTGTGTCATCTAATTGCAGGATGTTGTAGGCATGGTAACGGGCCTGAGAGACTGTGCTTGAATGCAGTTTTCCTTGTGACATGTAGCGTGGGAAACCCCACATTTTTTGGCAATTGTTCACTAAACTTCAATTTGTGGCTCAATAAAGAGTCTTTAAAGATCATTGTAATTACAAGCAAGTAGTGTCACATTCGGGGGCACATCTGTTCTTAATTATCTTTAACTTGGCCCATAATTCAGAGGGCGCCAAATAGTCCCAGCAGAACTTCAAGCATTTACCACTTTGGACACCTTTATCTTCTTTTATAACTTATATTGGTAATTAATACCTGCAGAATGAGTCCCAATCAAGAAATACCTTCTCTTCTAGGTAAGATTATCAGATATAGCACATAAAAATAAAGAATTCCTGGCTAAATTTGAATTTCAGGTCAGATCAAGAACAAGTACTTCTTAGTATAAGTATGTCTCAGGCAATATTTAGGATATATTTTCCCTGGTTTTGTTGTTGTTGTTGTTGTTGTTGTTCTTGATCTGAAATTTAAATTTAACTGGACGCCCTGCATTCTATCTGGCCACCCTACCTTATGAGTGAGAGGGAACAGAGACTAGGCGAAGCCCAGGTCAGAGATTTAAGCCAGGGGCAAAGTTTCCCCATGAATATCCAGGAGAAAATGGAGAATAATTGTGCAACCTGCAGGACTACCAAATGCCACCCATGAACTGGACAGCTCATGTGCAGAAACCAACAGCTTATTTTCTCTTTCTGTGTGTGTGTGTGTGCATGTGTGTGTGCCTTTGCTTGTTTATGGTGCGCTGGGGTATGCATGGCAGTGTAAAGTGCCGCAGACCCAGACAGGGACCAAGCTATGTGGGTGCCGTTCTGTTGAGATGCATCTTCCCGTCACTGGGTCCCCTTGGTCAGGCACTGCCTGGATCTCTACATCATGCAGCAGGAGCCAGGGTAGTTCTGGAACTGGGTCTTGGTGACGCCAGCAAAAGGATTTGCTGACAGTGATGGCATCCGCAATCTGGGATCACAAGGACATAAGCTCTCTGCCATGAGCAGTTCATATAAACACACATGATTTGAAGATCGTATGGACAATATTCCGAAGTTGACAAGTTTCCATTTCTCCCTCCCCAAGGAAACTGATGGATTCTCAGCCAGGGGATATTCTCTCTCCAGTTGCAGATCCTATTTGACTTGAGACTGTACTGACCTGAGCCCCAGGTAGCTCACGTCACCAAGTCCTTTGTATCAATAATCTCATGAATAAGTCTTTGCTTTTGTAGCTTGTGAAAGTTAAAATGTAACACGTAATTTGTGCAGAGTGGTGCAGTGGCTGGTGCATGGGGCTTGGGACCCTGCTGCCTGAGCTCAGCTCCTGTCCTGTATATAAAAGGTGGACAAACTTGTCTCCTCTGTTGTCTGCTGGGTTATTGTGAGAATTAAATATTTAACACTTAGTTCTCAGAACAAGACCTGATGCACAGGAAGAGATTTTTATGAATACACTGTCCATTTGGCAGGACCCTGGCTGCTCCCTGGTCAGGCTGCAGGGCCTAGGCAAGGCTGTCACTGTGTGGCTTCGCTCGGATCTGAATTCTCCATGTCCGCTATGGTCGTGTGGGTCACTGGGTCCAAGAATGCTTCCAGAGCTCCCCAACAATTTTGATTACATAGTCCTAGATGGGGCCAAGGCGACGGCATGTTTTAAAAGCTCTGCAGATAATTCTAATATCCAAAAAGGGTAAGAACATGGATATAGAAAACACTTTCGTTTGGGAACAGGATATGCTTGATTCCTGAAAAGGTGGAAGTAATCCCTCACACTTAATCTTCACTCACACAAACTTCCCCTGCGTAGGCACATTCTCCATCAAGGGGTAACCCATCTTTTCCCTGCCGTTGCCATAGGCCACATAAGCACCCTGTGGGGAAGATTATTCTAACTGAAAACTGTCTTGGGAAATGATTTGAAGTTAGTCTTCTGACAGCCCTTTAAGATGTCCCAGAAAACGCTGGTTTAGAAAAGGCAAGAATCACAGGACCCACTGCATGTTCTGGCTTCTTTTCTTGGAATAAAGACTCTGTTAATTGATGAGAATTAACTTGTAGATGTTTAAGCCTTCACCATGGCACATATGTTTGGGGCTTTCTTGTGTTTCTCTTCATCCACCATGTCCTTTAACTCTGCATAGGACAGCACAGCTCCAGGGAAGATTTGATGTACTGCCAGGTAGTTTCTGGGTACAGTTTGCTTTACTTCTGTTAGAGAACTGAGGTGACCAGTCTCAAAGAAGTGGCTAGGGACAGGGAGGGT
>NW_012148086.1:2055065-2057215 GCF_000956105.1 Propithecus coquereli
AATCATAGAGGTAAAGTGCTATTTTCCTTCCATCATATCAACATACTGTGATGCAATTCTGACAATAATTAAGGGTACAGATTAAGGGTACAGTCTCCCACAAATTCCACTCACTTCAAGCTTGGGGGTCCCTAAGCCACCCTCATTTCTGATCATCTGGCTACAAATTTGGGTTCTCACTAACTGCTTAAGTTCAAAAATTCACTAGAATAACTTACAGAACTCAGGAAAATGCTATACTTCCTATTACAGTTGTATTATAAAGGCATAAAATCTGGACCAGTGAGAAGAGAAGAAGAGACCTATAGGATGACATCTGGGAAGATCCCAAATATGAAGCTTCTTTAGGATATGTCACTGTTCAAGCACACTAATGTGTATTACCAGACAGGAAAGCTCACACTACCTTTGGTGTCCAGAGTTTTTACTGAGTTTCATTACCTAGGCATGATTGATTGAATCATTGGCCATGTGATTGAACTTGACTTTCAGCTTCCATCCCCTCTGCGGAGGTTGGGGTGATATCATGTGACTCAAAGCCCTAACCCTCCAATCACACTGTTGGACTCCCTGACACAACCAGGCCCACATATTGAAACTATCTAGGGGCCCACCAGGAGTCGCTTTATTAGTATAAATTCAGGTTTGGCCCAGGAGCCCGGTATAAATAGCAAACACATTCAGGAAATTCCAAGGATTTGAACGATTCCTCCCAAGAACCATAGGTAAAGATCAGCCAAATTCATTATTAAACAACAGACACATACTATTAACATGACTTATTACTATTGATGTTGACCTATGTCACCTGGCTGAGAGAGTGTTTGTCAGGTCCCTGCTTTAAGATCTCCCTCCCTTCCTTCCTTCCTTCCTTCCTTCCTTCCTTCCTTCCTTCCTTCCTTCCTTCCTTCCTTCCTGTCTTCTCTCTCTCTCTTTCTTTCTACAATAGAGTTTATTCACTTGGAAGTTCACAAAGAAAGTGGATTTAAAGTTACTTTTTTTCTCCTCCTTTTCATACTATACTCTTTGGAAATGTCACTCTGTGAATTCCACACTTAAGGGGTGGGAAGCAATGTTTCAACTGCTTGTAGAGTATCTATATAAATTATTTGTGTTTCTTCTGCATGAGAGATTTTTCTTTTCTCCTACATTTATTTATTTATGCAATCATTAATTTATATTAGTATGAACTCATGGATATTTATTTTATACTTTGGGTTATAACCCAATGGTAATTTATTTATTTTGTGGTCAAATTCTTTCAGTTTTGTTCATTGGGAGCTCGTTTAGTTGACTTTTGTGTGTCTGTGAAATCCCCTTATCATTGTGGGGTTTTGGGGGGAGAAGGAGTGAGAACTTTCTTTTCTAGAAATATGAGATGCTCCAGGCTTATCTTGTATATTTCTTGTAAGTTGAGGGATCAGCCATTTTTCCAAAGAGACTTGGTGCCTTCCATGGGAGGGTGGAGTTAGAAAACAAAATCCGGATGCTGAGCATGCCTGTTGGAGCTGGAGTGTTCTTGTTCTGGTTCTCTTAGCTGATGGAGTAAGGAGATATGTCTGTATATACTAACCTGTGTATATACATATATATCTAAATATTTCTATATGTGACCATCTGTATTTGTATTAAGCCAAACACAAATTTACACTGATGTCTCTAACTCTAACCCATAACCCATTGTAGCCACCCCCTTGCTTATTTGTGTACTCCCTCTCCAGTGGTGAGAAGCCTGGTGCTCTCATCACCCATCATCCATTTACTTAATTGTTCAATTCCAATATATGAGTATAGAAGTATCAAAATTACTAACCAGTACCCACATGGCATAAAAATTGATAACTAGAGTGCAGTGCTTATGTACAATTTCTTTTGCCTTTAGTCTTACAGACTCCACTCATTTCCAAAGTTACTTAGGTCAGCACCTTTCCCCCACTCCCTTCGGTGAGGTTGTTTCATACATTTGTAGTCAACTTAGATTGTTTCGTCACAATTTGCATTCCATCCTGAAACATACTGATCTCCTCATAATTCTTTAATTTGCATATAGTCAGTTGAATAGGCTGGGAACTGGAGACACAATGTGACAAGCAGCATTCTTTTTGTTTGACCATGCCGGCTCTCAGGGGAGTTTGAGTAAGAGAGCATTT
>NW_012148086.1:2058775-2064084 GCF_000956105.1 Propithecus coquereli
TCTAGAATGGTCTAGATCTTGGAAGAGCTGCATCTTTTGGTTCCTTCTTTGGAGGTATCTCATGCATTTCATGGTTAAAGACATAAAAGCCTTATTGGTTTTGGTCTTGAGTCACTTGTTAGGTATACCTTTGGTTTAGAACTTTGGTTTATATTCAGAAAGTGACAGGAATAAACTGTCCTGTCTCTATTCTAGATTTAACTGAAAGAATCTGTTCTAGTTTTAAATCTAGAACAGAGGGCTCTTTAAATCTAGAACAGAGGAATCTTTTGATTTTCACCTTAGTAGGAAATCTGTTCCCTGATATAAAGAAGCAAATTGAGGATAATGCAATTGGGTGGACTGGTCAGCTCATTGATGTCATGTAGACTGCAACCCAATTTTTTGGGGAAATTTAAAACAGCTGTCCTTGCCTTACAAATTGAATCTTTATAAAAACAGAGATGTGGCTCTTGAAGCAATTCAAAGCCTACCTACCCTATTACAAAACCTCATACCTCAACCATTTATCTCAAGATGTTTGCAGTTACAGTAAAAAAAAATTAGAACACTGGAAATGAAACTGTCATGCAATTTTAAAAATATTTAAAAAGAAGGGAAAGTTTAAATTGTTCTTACCCTAGACCTTTGAAAATAGGCAAATATGATCCCCAAACTCCTTTGAAATGAAAACTTGCATTTTTTTCCCTGTGCATTTGAAATATAAATGTTCTACCCAGTCTTATCTGAGCACCATCACTTTTTGAAATTCAAACTTCAGGGACATGTTTCAGGATGAGAAAGAGAGAGAGAGAAAGAGAGAGAGAGAGAGAGACTATTTGAAAAGTGACAGATGAAAAATTTTAAGTCTTTTCAACAAGTATCAGAAATATTTTCAATAGTACAAAAAGCTTTAGCCATTTGAGCAGGTAACCTTAACTTGTCCCATTTTCCAGATCAAGCTACTCTACTCTTAATTATTGTACCTGGCATGTGGTTAAAAGCTTTAGAATGAAAGCTTTAATATCTGCTTCGATCTATATGTCCGTGTATGTATGTATACCTTTGAATGAGCTCTATTTCATTGGCTTGAAGAAAAATAACCATGTTTATAAATCATTATTTAGAAAAAGTAAAAACTAATCAAATGATTTTTAAGTTCACATAACTTTAGTAATCTTTGGCAAATAAGAATAATTTTGGTTTAATTTAAACAGGCATGTGTTTATATTTGTCAATGTTAAATATAATGTAGACACACGACTTTTATCTCTGCTAGATGTTTAAGATCATAACATCACGGGTTCAACCTAAGAACAAATGTGCAAGGGAAAAGGCCGTGTCCATCACTTCATGTATATCAAGCCCAGCAGAAAAAAATACTGTGTATTTAACTTTTTTGGGTTCTTGCTTTTGTGATACTTGCCTAGAATGCAGAAGCTATAAAAACAGTTAATAGGAAAGTAGCTTAAGATGATGGATGACTTTGTCTAATGTCTCATTTAATTTTCATGAGTAATCCAAGCACAATTGTTAAGAACAAGTAAATTAAATAGAAGTGAAATACAAGTTTATAAATGAACTTTGAAACATAATTATGTTTTATAATGTCTGTTTAAGAAGGTTTCCCAATCTCTTTGGTAACTACACCCTTAGATGATGGATATTCATTGAATATGTAGCTAATTACCAAATAAGATAAAATACAGAAAGATTGATTGCTAAACCTAAATTTAAGTTTATTTACTTTTGGCTTCTTAAATTTTATTAAGAAAACAAAATATATTTGGGTCTGTTAATAAATATGTTATATTTACATTGAAAAATTGTGTTGTGAGGAAGCATGTTTCTAGAAATTATGAAATGTGTATTTATAAAATATAGCTATGTGACAGTTCAAAATTACTTACTTCCTAGATTTTCACTGGAAATTAGCATGACTAAGAGTTAAATTTTAATTAATGTACACAGATGCTCCCTGATTTATCATGGGATTATGTCTCAATAAACTCATTGTAAGTTAGAAAATATTGAAAGTCGACAATACATTTAATATGCCTACCCTATCGAACATTATAGCTAAGCCTTCAGGGGTGGGGAACCTGTAGTCTTAAGGCCACATGTGGCCTCCTAGATCCTTAAATGTAGCCTTTTGACTGAATCCAGATTTTACAGAACCAGTCAAAAGACCACACTTAACAGACTAGAAGGCCGCACGTGTGTGGCCTTAAGACTGCAGGTTCCCTGTCCCTGGTAGACTATCTTAAACATGCTTAGGCCACTTGCATTAGCCTACAGTTAGGCAAAATTATCTAACACAAAGCCTACCTTATGATAAGATGTTGAATATCTCATGTAATTTATTGAATACTGTACTAAAAGTGACAAGCAGAATGGCTGCATGGGTACGTGAAGTGTGTTTTCTACTGAATGCGTGTCACTTTCACACCATTGTAAAACTGAAAAATTATAGTTGAACCGCTGCAACTTGGGGACTGTCTATAATTAAAACTACTAGAAAGAAAATGGAAGCAACTCTGCATACAAAGTCTCTAGAATATTTAAAAATAACAAGATTTTCTTTTGAATTTTGATATGAGATAGTAAATATTTTTCTTCACCTTTTGAGTGATCTGCTTAAGGAAAAACTAAAAGGAGAAATTCTGTGTTTTATGTAAAGAATTTCCTGTGTTGTATGTTTTATTTATTAAGTCTATAGTTACTTAAGAAAACCGAGTCTTCTCTGTATTAAAAAAAGATAAGTTTTTTCTATGTTACTTTTCTGTTTTGTCTTTGAAACCTTTTGTCACTTTGGTAAAATTTGATAATAATCTAAGATCTTACTTAATCGAGTGTTTTAAACTTTCTGATATGTCAAAAGACAAAATTTCAACAAATTTAGTTACAGATCTGAATTTTTTAATTTGTCCTTTATGAACTGGGGCATCCTCTATTCTAAAAAATTGAATGAGAGCTCCCACTGGGCAGTGGCAGAACAGTGGGTTTGTAAAATAGGGACAAGGAAACAGAAGAATAGAAAAAAATCTGATTGGTTAATTTCAAGTTACTTCGGGTTCCTTTTTTGTAAGATTAATGCAGAGGCTACTTCCTTATTACACTGACTAAGGAAGACTAGAATATCCTATTTTCAGGAAAAACTGGTTTGTTTTGGGATCTATCTGCTTCCTTAAAGTTTTGATTTGATTTTATGGCATTTAGCATGAATGACTCTAATTGGTTTGGTCTGCTCTGTTGGGCCTAACTCTGTCCAAAACAATGACCTCTCATAATTTTTGTTTAACAGATATTTTTGGAAGGCTTCCCAAAATCAAACTCTAATTTCTTTTTTTCCTTCAAATTAATTTTGAGATTTTCCAGATGTACCCCTGAAAGTACTCAAAAAAAATTTGTTCTGTATCCTTATAAAGGAAATATAATATTAAACTAATTAGGCTTATTTAATATATTAAATTATATGGGAAGCATTGTGTAATGCTAAGTGATGCTAAACCTTGTTTGGGTTATTTGTATGTGTACACATTTATTGTACCTGGCATGTGGTTAAAAGCTTTAGAATGAAAGCTTTAATATCTGCTTCTATCTATATGTCTGTGTATGTATGTATACCTTTGAATGAGCTCTATTTCATTGGCTTGAAGAAAAATAACCATGTTTATAAATCATTATTTAGAAAAAGTAAAAACTAATCAAATGATTTTTAAGTTCACATAACTTTAGTAATCTTTGGCAAATAAGAATAATTTTGGTTTAATTTAAACAGGCATGTGTTTATATTTGTCAATGTTAAATATAATGTAGATACATGACTTTTATCTCTGCTAGATGTTTAAGATCATAACATCACGGGTTCAACCTAAGAACAAATGTGCAAGGGAAAAGGCCGTGTCCATCACTTCATGTATATCAAGCCCAGCAGAAAAAAATACTGTGTATTTAACTTTTTTGGGTTCTTGCTTTTGTGATACTTGCCTAGAATGCAGAAGCTATAAAAACAGTTAATAGGAAAGTAGCTTAAGATGATGGATGACTTTGTCTAATGTCTCATTTAATTTTCATGAGTAATCCAAGCACAATTGTTAAGAACAAGTAAATTAAATAGCGTATCCTTAACCTGAAAAGTTACCTCTGGGTCTTTCCATGAAAAGACTTATTGGTTCAAGTAGCTTCTGAAGTAAATAAATTTTTCACATTTGAAATAATTTTACAGAGCTCTCATCCTAACCAATTGTCTTATTGATATCTATGGTAAGATCGTGTTGAAAAGAGGACATAGGATCACTCTTACACTACTGGTGGGACTGCAAATTATTGCAACCTCTGTGGAAAAGAATTTGGAGATACCTCAAAAAGCTAAAAATAGAAATACCATTTGATCCAGCAATAGCACTATTAGGCATCTACCCAAAAAAACATTCTGTGGTAAAGACATCTGCACCCGAATGTTTATGGTAGCACAATTCACTATTGCAAGGATGTGGAAACAACCCAAGTGCCCGACAATTCATGAGTGGATTATTAAAATTTGGTATATGTATACAATGGAATATTACTCAATTATAAGAAACAACAGTGATCTAGCACCTCTTATACTTTCCTGGATTAAACTTAAGCCCATTATCCAAAGTGAGGTACTACAAGATCAGAAGAACGGGCTCCACTTGTACTCGCCATCAAATTGGTACTAACTGATGAACACTAGGGTGCTCACATGGCAGTAATACTCTCCAGAGATTAGGGAAATGGGGGGGGTAGATCAACAACTAAAGGACACAGGGAGCATTATAGGGGAGAAGGGCATGCCTCTAACCCTCGCTTGGGTGAGACAAAGACATAAAGTGTAACCATAATGTTTGTACCCTCATAATACCCTGAAATAAAAAAAAAAAAAAAAAAAAGAAAAGAAAAGAGAACATAAACGAGTATAAAGGGCTAGGCTTAGAGCCTCTCTTATCAAGATTAAAAAGTAGAAATCAGATTTAGGAAAAAGTTAAAATCCAAATCCGTGATAAGTTTCCCTTCTTTGCCCTCTTATACTCTCATTTACCCCGAACTTCCCATATGTGACCCTCCAGATCTTTGAATCTCTGGGCCCCTAATTTAAAATATTCCTCCTCCGAATTTAGACCCATTTCTTTAGCAAGTTTATTTAGCTTAGAAGAAGAATTTTTGTAAGAATTAGTTTGAATTATGACTCTTGTTTTGGTGGTACCTATTCATTACTGACCTATTCTTTCCCGTGAACAGCCATTGCTTTCCTGCTTGTCTCATTTTATTGTCCTGAGAACTGACTTTGGCTTTCCAGTTGGCAG
>NW_012148086.1:2075264-2080642 GCF_000956105.1 Propithecus coquereli
AATAATAAAATAAAACAATTGTAACATACTATAATAGATGTTATATGAATGTGGTGTTTCTCTCTCTCTCTCTGTCAAAATATCTTATTGTACTGTACTCACCCTTCTTGTGGTGATGTGAGATGACACAATGCCTACGTGATGAGACGAGGTGAGGTGAGTGATGTGGGCGTTGTGATGTAGCATTAGGCTACTATTTACCTTCTGACAATACATCCAAAGGAGGATCATCTGCTTCCGGTAACCCTGGATCATCAAGCCATGACAATGTCAAGGGTTGCATCTCAACCATCACCGTCCATTGGAAGATGTCAATGACTAACCAATGGATAATGCATGTGGTGTGGATACGCTGGAGAAAGAAATGACTCACGTCTCAGGCAGGATGGGGCAGGATGGCACGAGATTTCATCATGCTACTCAGAATGGCATGCAATTAAAAACTTATGAATTGTTCATGTATTTTTCATTTAAATTTTTGGACTGTCGTTGATCATGTGTAACTGAAACCATGGAAAGCAAAACCACAGATAAAGTGGGGGGAGTACTGTATATTTTTTGATGAAGTCTTTTATTAGACACATTTTACAAATATTTTCTTTCAGTCTTTGGCTTATCTCTTCACTCTTTAAACAGTAATTTTTACAGAAAAGTTTTTAATTTTAATAGGTTCAACTTACTATTTATTTCATGGATTACGCTTTTCATGCTTTGTTCCAAAAATCATCTCCAAATCCAAAGTCATGTGGACTATTTCCTATGTTATCTTCTAGAGGTTTTAAAATATTGTATTTTACATTGAGGTCAATTATGAATTTTGAGCGTTCTTTTTGTGAAAGTGTAAGGTCTGTGCATAGTTTGTTTATATTTAGGATGTAGATGTCCAACTGATCTATCACTTTCTGACAGAAAGGTGTTGAAATCTCCAATTATAATGATGGTTTGTCTATTTCTCTTTACAGTTTTATCAGTTTTGTGTCATGTGTTTTGTCAGTATTATTTGTATACACATTAAGCATTGTTATGTCTTCCTGAAGAATTGATCCATTTATCATTATATAATACCGTTTTTAATCTCTGATAATTTTCTTTGTCCTACTTTGTTTGAAGTTAACATAACTCCAAGATTTTTAAATTAATATTAAAATGCTAGTCCTAAAATTTTAGTGGTAATATAACTTTATCTTTTTTTGATTAGGTATGTCTCTCTCTATTCCTTTACCTTTAATCTGAGCCCTTATATTTAAAACGAATTTCTTGCAGGCAAAAAATAGTTAGGTCTTGTTTTTTGCATGTTTTTTGTCCTTGCTGACAATTTCCATGTTTTAATTGATGTATTTAGATCATTCATATTCAAAGTGACTATTGACATAATTGGATTAGTATCTACCTTAGAGTTTTTCTCTCTCTCTTATATTACGTATGTGTTTTTGCATGTGATCTACTTTTTCCATGAGAGCCTTTAAAATATAACCATAGTTATTTTAAATTTCCTGTCTGTTAATTCCAAAATCTGTATTATATTTGAATCTTGTCTTGTCCTGATACCTACTTTGTTTCTTTAGGTTCTTTTTTTTCCTTACCTTTTAATTTGCCTTATAATTTTTGTGGTTTTTGTTGAAAGCTACACATAGTACATTGGGTAGCAGAAACTGAGGAAGGTAGGTTTGTGTGAGGTTTTATGTTAAACTGCTAGACGCTGGAATATGTTTAACATTTGCTCTATCTGTATTTGCCCACAGATTCTAATTCCTCTAGTGCCTGGGTGTTTATGTTTTGTTTTGTTTTGTTTTTTTAATTGACCTTGTTTTCTTTGGACTTCTCTAATACTTCTCATGGAGAATCTGTGTGATATTGCAGCTGTAATATTCTGTTATTACACTGGAGCCCTGTCGATGGTATGGTAAGACTTGGGGAGGGAAACAGTGCTGTAATATTACGATGAAAGCTCCATGTTTTACTGAGTCTGTGTCCTTGGGCTGTTACTATCACAAGTGTTGCTCCCCCACCTGTTAGGTGAGACAAGAGGGCTGGAACAGACTGGAGTCAGGGAAATATTCTTTTCCCTCATGAGAAAAAGCTCCAGCACTGTTATGGAGAATGCTCTGGGTGTATTTCATAATAGTTACTTCTCCTATCTCCCTGCCAAAATCATGTTGGGATCTTTTTTGACACTTCACAGTGAAAATTTGCTGGAGTTCCTGGATCTAAAATGCACAAATGTGTAGGTGCACTCTAAGACCGCAGCACCTAGAGTTTCTCATTGTCACGCTGAGTTCATAATCGGCCTCCAGAAACTGTTCAAAATTCCTATTTTGGTGATCCTACTACTTCAGGGCTCCAGTGGCTTCTGTTTCAGGTAAGTGGACCTTAGCTGTTATTCTCTGGATTCGTGCACCTCTCAAATTTTTTTCTGAGGTGGCAATTCACCCACAGTTTTTACCTTTTTTTCCTTCCTGATGTTCCCAAATTGCTTTCATTTTCTTTTCCTTTCTCTTTAGAGAACTTACTTCAGCCATTCTTTTAAGATAGATACACTGGTGACAAATTCTCTTATTTTTTCTTCATCTGAGAATTTCTTGATTTTTTCTTCATTTCTGACAGATATTTTTGTGGATATAAGATTGTGGGTGGACAGTTCTTTTCTTTCAGCACTTGAAGAATGTTGTGCCACTTTTTTCTGACCCTCTTGGTTTCTGATGAGAAATTTGCTGTCATTCAAACAGTGAATATTAAGGCTCATTTCTCTCTTACTTCTTTCAAGATTTTTTCTTTGCCTTTAGTGTTCAGAAGATTATGATGTGTCTTGCTGTGGGTCTCTTGACTTTACCGTGTTTGGAGTTCACTTGTCTTCTTGGATATGCCAATTTGAGTCTTTTACCAAATATAGGAAATTTTTAGCCATTATTTTTTTTTCAAATACTTTGTTAGTTCTATTCTCTTTTCTCCTTTGGGAATTTTGGTGACATGAATCTGATATCAGATATTTTGTTATAGTCCCACAGGTACTGGAATTCATTTTTTTTTTAGTCTATTTTCTCTCTGTTGTTTACAATGAGTAACTTTTTAATTGAATTTTCAAGTTCACTAGTTCTTTGCTCTCCTCTCTCAATTCTAATGCCATCTTTTGAGTTATTTTGTCTATTATATTTGTTTCTTAAATTTCTATTTGGTTCTTCTTTATAGTGTCTGCTTACTTGCTAAGATATTCTATTTCTTTGTGGAGATTTAATTTTTTTCTTTATTTCAGGATTATATTTAATTGCTCATTGAGGCATTTTTTTTAAAGTTATAGCGATGTCTAAATCCTTGTGAGATAATTCTAACACCTGAGTCATCTTGGTTTTGGCATTTTTTGATATCTGTTCTTATTCAAGTTGTGATTTTCTTGGATCTTGGTAAGATTAGTGATTATCGATTGAGACCTGTTTACTTTGGGCATTAGGTTTTGAGATTCTTGATCTTACTTAAACCTTTGGTCACAGAAATTCTCTTCTGACATTACCCTAGTGAATAAAGAGGAGTATTTCCTTGGTACTTCCAGGTTGAGGTAGAAGTCCAGGTTTGTCACTTGACTTGTGTCGACACCTATGAGTGAAGGGTACTTCATTACTCTTAGTTGGAGGTGGGGAATTCTGGCTCCCCAGGGTCTGTGCTGATACTATGTTGGCTGCGAGAGCCAGGGATGCCTTACTGTTCCCCGTGTATCCTTGACAGACACTGTGGATGGTGGTGGATAAAGTCTTCATCTCCACTAAGCCTATTCTGACACCATTCTTGCAGGCAAGAATAAGGCACTTTCTTATCACTCTGTGGGTGTGGAAGTCCAGTCTCTCTATAGGATCTTCACTGACTTTATGGGGGAGAAGGAATGTCATTACTGCGAGGCAGATATAACTGTCCCGGCTTTCACTCTGCTTTCTCTGATATCACCCAGAAGTGGATGGGATGCCTCTATGTATCTAGCTTTTCTACTTAGCCTTTTCTGGTGGGAATGATGGTGGTACCGCAGTTTGTTCTATGGTGTTTGGCTGCAATAGAGCAGTTCTTGTCCAAAAGTTTTCTGTCTCTCTAGGATGACCCTTTCTTTGTCCTTTGGTAGAGGAAACAGACTGAATACTCTTGGTGCTCTTTTTTTCTGCCTCTGTTGGGATTTCCCAGTTGCCAGCTTCTCCAGCACCCAATCTGGGATATGTGAGAAAACCCAAGGAATTCCCCACTGTGTTGTTCCTTGGAAGGTCTGAGGCTGGTCTATCTGTTTTCTTTCCACTTTTCAGGATCTTCTCATGTGTGTTTTGTACATAGTGCCCAGGACCTTTTAGCTGTCCTTAGCAGTAGAAATAGGAAAATCATGTTTACTTCATCTTTCCAGAGGCAGAAATATATCCCCAATAATACAGTTCTCTATTATATTTACCACATGTATGATATATTTTTGGCATTCCTTTTTATATTTAGGAAGGATCGTGCAGGGGATTTTTGTCAGTTTTTGCATAATTAGATGGCTACTTCTTGTAGGCTCCTGTGACTCTTAATAAGGCCTTTCTCTGACTAGAGAGACATTCACAGAGGAGGCCAGAAGTACTATTGTATTAATATACTCAGGAGCAGCCCTCAACACAGAAGGGATAGAAGCAGATGGACAAGTACTCTAACTTCCTTACCATTTTTGTAGGTCAACTCTTAGGTATGTTTTACATAATCTACCAAAGGTGCCAACTGGGATTGAGCCAAAATTGCCTACGGGATTAGCACAGTAATGAACATGCCTGCACTGGTGTCTCTTCTTTCCCTGTGTTCCCTTCCCACTCCCGTACCAGGTCTTGTTGGCTCCTCCAAAACTTCTTATGCTCCAATCTTGTCTGGGTAACCATGCTAAGACAGTTATACCTCTAGATCAATGTATTTATAATATTCTTCTTGCTTTTCTTTTGTCACTTTCTATTGTTGTGAGCAATAATAGATTTAGTAAAGATGTCTTCATTTAACCTTCTCCTCTGCTTCTAATTCCTTTTAATTTTAGCTAATACTGTTCAGTTAATCAATGAGCCTATTCTTCTTTTTAGCCTACTCTCCCCATTTCCTTTTCATTTTTTTAATTGTATTATCTTTTGCATTACCAATTTATCTAAAAATACATAATATTTTCTAACCCATTTCTTGAAATGTTAGTCTTAATTCTATAATTAAATATACTCAATGCTTACCCCAGAACTTACGGCAAATTTTCTTCAATTATTTTTTTTATTTTGAAGCTTGCTGTCTAATAGGTTTTATAGGAAAGACTAATGGGAAAAGTAGTCTCTAAATTTCTTTCATTCTTGGACCCTTTTGTTTGCAGATTTTAAGAATTAAGAACTTTTTGCCATGTGTTAATA
>NW_012148086.1:2080692-2082234 GCF_000956105.1 Propithecus coquereli
TTGTGTATGGACTTTTGTGTCTGTTGCCCTGTGGGCCACTCAGACATCACCAGAGACATTTAAACAGCAAAAGATGCTTCAAACGCAACATCTAGAAATTTTCTTGATTGGCTGTCCTCCAGACTCTGAAACTGGGTTTATAGTCTGCTCCGGTCATTAACTTTTGTTTTTCTTTTGTTTCCATAGAAATGCCTCCTCAATAGATTAGTGTATAACAATTCAGTTTCTGGACTGTGAAACTTCTTGGGCAAGTTTCAGATGGGGGAATGTTGTTCAGGACACATAATCTCAAAATAGGTGCCGAGATATGCCACCCCCAAATATGCTGCTTTGGCCTATTCTGAGCTGGTTGTTTTGAGAAACTGTAGACACAGTAGTAGCTCTGAAAATCTTCCATTTAGTAAAATGAATTTACATCTATAAAGGAAATCTATATTAGTAAAAGTACTAGTATCAAGAAAAGGGGTGCTTGGAGACAGCTTTTATTATCTGAAAAACTTATCTGCATGATGATGCAACCTTTATACATCAAACATTTCCTCTCCTCAGTCTCCCATACCTTATCTCCATCACCTCCCCAAAGCCAAAACCCCTATCCCTTTTGTAGTTCAGGATTCTATATAAGCTTCAAACATCTGGCCCTTCTTTGAGTCTCACGTTTGTGAGACTCTCATGTGGAGGTACATAATTAAAATAGGTTTTCTCCTATAACTCTGTCTCATGTCAATTTAATTTATAGCCAAGCCAAAGAAACTAGAAGGATGGAGGGAAGCCATATTTTTATCTTCAGTAAGGTTCACTAAGTCTTGGAAAGTTATATACATTTTGACAAATGCATTATTTCATGTATCCAGAATTATAGTATTTTACAGAACAGTACTATCTAAAAATTGGAAAATTCTCTATGTTTCAGCAATTCAACCCTCCATACCTCCCTCTTAACTCTTGGAAACCACTGATCATTTAGCATTGCTATAGTTATGCCTTTTTCAGAATGTCTTATAATTTGAATCATCCAAATATAGCTTTTTCAGGCTGGCTTTTTTCACTTAGCAACACACATTTAAAGTTCATTCATATTTTTATGTCTTAATAGCTCCTTTTTAATTACTCAATAATATTGCATTGTATGGATATATTAATATCATAGTTTCTTTATCCACTCACCTATTGAAGGACACTTCAGTTACTTCCAGTTTTTGGTGATTTGAACAAAACTGCTATAAACATTCAGATTCAGGTATTTGTATGAACATGAGTTTTTAAGTGAGTTGAGTGACTAGCTGGAAGCCCCATTTCTGCATTGTATAATATATTAGGACTATGTTTAGGTTTGCAAGAAAGTGCCAAACTGCCTTCCAAATTGCTGTACTATTTTGCAAAGCCGCCAGCAAAGAACGAGAGCCTTTGTTGCTCAGGATCCTCAACAGCACTTAGTATTGTCAGATTTTGGATTTGAGCTGTTATGATAGTTTTGTAATGAGATCTCATTACTGTTTGACAAACGATGTTAAATATCTTCTCAGACGCTTATTTGCTGTT
>NW_012148086.1:2089534-2109358 GCF_000956105.1 Propithecus coquereli
CTCTTTCTATGTTGACCATACTGCATCAAACTTTGTAGGTACACAATGTACCCTTTAATTATGTATCAATTTGCATCTATTAATGCAAGTCTTACTGCATGAACATTTTCTTGAATTATAGTTTTAAATACTGGTTCTGTTCCATTGCTTTCATTTTCTTCATTGGGGCCACCAATTATATGTTTGTTGGATGTCCCCGGCCACTTTTCTACATCAGGGTATGCAGACATTTTCTGTAAGTATTCTAGGCTTCGGGGGCCATATATTCTCTCTCCTTCTCCTTTTCTTCCTCCTCCCCCTCCTCCTCTCTCCCTCCTCTTTCTTCTCCTCCTCATTTTTCTTCTTCTTCTTCTTCTACAACCATTTATAATGTACAAAATTATTCTATGATTAGTAATCATACAAAAACAGGCCATAAACTAGAATTGACTTGTGATCTGTATTTTGCTAACCTCTGTTCTATACCTATCAGTTTCTCTGAGAGATTTTTAAAATTTCTCTTTCTTTATTTCCAATAATTTTGTTTCTGGCTTATTTCCCACAGTGTCTTAGTCAACTCAGGCTGCCATAACAAATTACAGTAGAGCATGTGGTTTAAACAACAAAAATGTATTTCCCATAGTTCTGGAGCCTCAGAAGTCCAACATCAAGGTGCCATAAAGGTAGGTTTCCTTCTGAGGCTTCTCCTTTTGGTTTGTAGGTGTGTGCCACTGTGCTGTGTGTTTGCATGACCTCTTCTTTGTGTGCTGATCGAGAGAGAGAGCGAGAGAAGACATCACGCTTTCTGGTGTCTCTTTTTATAAGGATACTAATCCCACCATGGGTGCTCCACCCTCATGATCTCCTGTAATCCTAATTTCCTCTCAAAGGCTTATGTCTAAATACCATCATATTGGGGATTAGGGCTTCAATATATGTATTTTGGAGGGGTACAAATATTCACACCATAACAACTGGTATTTAATTTTCTCGTGAGTGTTTTTTTTTAATTTAATATTCATTTCTGAATATTTTTTTCTAGTTCTTTGCTGTGGTCCTTTACCTCTTTATTCACATACTATTGTTGTCTTGACCAGAGGTTGTTTTCTGTAAAGGGCCATAAGACCTCTGTTACAAAGACTAATTTTGGTGCTGGAGCACAAAGGCAACCACAGATAATATGCAAGGATATGGATGCGGCTGTGTCCCATTAAAACTTTATTTAGGAAAGCAGGTAGCAGGCCATAGTTGTTTGTCATAGTTTGCCAATTCTTGTTACAAACTCTTACCTCTCAAAGTGGAATCCACAGGCCAATAGCATCCATATCACCTGCGAGCTTGCTAGAAATACAGAACCTCAGACCTCCCCTCAGATTTACAGAATCAGAACCTGCATTTTGCCAAGACCACTTAATGATTCCTATGCACATTAATGTTTGTGCAACACAGGCCAAGGCATATGATTTCTGAACATGTTTATTTGACTGTGCTGGTTCATTCATTGATTTTTTTTGACTTTCTTAATTCACTTGCATTTATTTTGTAATATTAATTTAGAATTTCCAATGTATCTAAGTCATTTCTTTCTGATATACTTCTATTACCTGTTAGAATTTATTTGGTTAATTTGTATTTTTTTGTCTTACAATAAATTTGAATGTGTTTTGACTGTAATCTTATGTTTTTACCCGTGCTTAAATGGGATGGGTTTTCTGGAACTACCAGGAGAATGAGGAAGGACTGGGGGTCTGCGCAGGGTGGCAGAGCTTGTTTCCAGCTTTAGAGCTCCAGGGCTTCTTCCTCCATTATTACTGTGATGTGCCCAGATACCTGGGCTTTCTTTGTAGCCACATCTCTATCTCCCAGGGCTAAGTCTATTGGAGGTCACTTGCCCGTACCTTTGTGTTGTCCAGAACTCTGTGGACCTTACTTTCCAAGCTGGTGGCAGTGGCTGTAAGTTCTCTATTTTGCAAAGTTATTGCTTCCTCAGAGATCTGCCTCCTCTGAACCCGCTATCTGAATAATCTCTCTTCTCTGTATCCACCATATCTCCGACTTCAGCGCCTGGCAGTTTATCTTTAGAATGTGTCATAGACTATTTCTGGAACCCCGAGGAGCTTAGGTCCCAGCACTGTTTGATCTTCCCACAGCCCTTTTGCGGTTTCCTGTGCTCTCAGGCAGCGTTGGAGCCTCTGTAAACTTCTCTCACTTCAGTATGCTATTCTCACAATTGCTTGTCAATGTGCTCGCTGGAGAGGGGCTATCACATCCTGGGGTCTATCGCTTTTGGGGTTAGTTGGTGCTTGACTTTTTCTCTTCCTACTGCTTCTGCATAGCTGCTGGTCCTGCATGAGATCTCCTGTTTCAGCATGTTTGAACTACCCTGTTCAGGGGACCATAATAATTCCTGTTAACTTACTATTTTATAGTTATTACTTGCAGGCTTTTTTGTTAGCTACCCTACTTGTGTACATACTTTTTAAAGAGGGGAGATATATGTGTGTGTATATGTATGTTTGTTTGTGTGTGTATGTGTGTGTACATATAAGTTGGACTAAGTAGTCTCTAAATTCTCTTATAGCTGTGGCACTAAATAATTCTGTGATGTTGCATTTATGGAGAATCTGAAGCTCATATGTTATCCTTTTATAGGGAATGCCTCTGGGATGTGCTCCCAGAGACTTCACCTTTCTGCTGGACACACAGGTAAATGCCACTGCTTATTGTGTCATCGATTGTGAGTGGAATTGACATGGTCTCAGATGGTTCAAGGCCTTTAAGAAGCAGTTGCTCCTTCCCCAGGCTCCTTTCCTGACCATCCACTGAATGCAGATCATAAAGATGCCTCGGGGAGTGGTGGGACCACAGATGAATGACACCTCAATCCTGGAATTACAGTAGGTGGGAAACCACCTGCAGGCCTACGACGTCCACCTTGGACTTTCTGTATCCAAGAAGTAAGAAGAGCTCAGGTATAAATCAACTTATATTGAGATCAAACCACTGGGCATTTTGGGGTCTATTTGACACAACAGGCAACATTATACTAATTAATATACTTGCAGTTTTTGGAAATTCCTTTTTCTGACATAACTTAGTTTATGCACAGGAAACACAGCCTATATTTAATGGAAACCTAATTCAATTATAGTCAAGATTCTGTGTTCAGGAGTAAAAATCAGGAAAAAATATCTAACAAAAACTAATAAATTAAACTTTTCAATGAATTAAGACATTATCATTTTTGAATTATTTTGTGTTCAGAATCTTCCAGTTCATTTGTGGGTAGAGGGCTGTGTTCATTAGTGGGGGCCTGGTAGAAAATGATTTCATGGACTCTGGTTTACACTTCTTTCTGAGGATGAATAAATCCCATGCTAACCCCGGGGGGACAAATCAGGACACTACGGAAAACATTAGAGCTCTGACAAATATCATTTAATTCTTAAGATGTCTCCATTTTCAAGTTGTAATGAGATTTCTCGGAGCCAGGATGGTGGAAGCAGAAAGAGAGGAAA
This sequence comes from Propithecus coquereli, assembly GCF_000956105.1. Taxonomy (NCBI): domain Eukaryota; kingdom Metazoa; phylum Chordata; class Mammalia; order Primates; family Indriidae; genus Propithecus; species Propithecus coquereli. The sequence continues at coordinate 2,093,032 of NW_012148086.1, forward strand.
ACAGTGAGCAACAACAAGGGCTGCCCTCGTGCACTGAATGTCAATGCACAGCTCAAGCTCTCCAGCCAATCGAGGGCGCTGCTCCACCTCCTCAGAATGCTGCTTTACCTCTTCTTTCTTTTATGTGGGATTTTTCTGAGGTTCTCATCTCTCAACTTCAAAACTAACTCTGTTTATGCTCTGGGTTTTGTTTAACTACTGTATGGTCTTTTTCTTGTTTCAGTAAGTTGCTTTTCTATCAGTTTTCTGGTTTCTTGAACAACAGTCATCTCCCCAGATGTCTCCCTAGAGCCCTGCACCAGCCCAGGGAAGGTTCAGGACCAGTGAGCAGGGAAACACTGGCTCAGAGGCTTTGGATGTGCTCCCTTCCTGTGCTTGGTCTGCACAAGGACTATAAATCCAGGGCCTCTGAGACCACTGGAATCGTCTGCACCACAGCCCCAGAATCTGAGGACCGATTCCACTCCAGGCTGTTCCGTGGAGTATCTGCCTTCACCAGAAGTGCATCTCTTTGGACATATTCTGGCTATTGAACCTGAGTGATTCTGAGCAACCCATTTCCTTTTTCAGTGAATTAATTATTTTTTTTTTTTTCAGAGATGAGGGTCTTGCTATGTTGCCCATAGCAAGACTGGAACTCCTGGGCTCAAGTGATCCTCCCGGCTCAGCCTCCTAAGTAGCTGGAACTATGCATATGCTACCACATCCAGCTATCCCTTCTCTTTTACAAATGATGAGAATAGGCTGCTAGAAAAAATGGAAATACTTTCTCTTCTCATTTTCATTTATTTATTTTTTTGTGTTTGTGTGTGTGAGTCCTAGGCAGAATCAGCCTAACTAAAGGTCTTCTTTTTCTTTTCATAAAAAAGTTCTTGTTTAACACCCTCTTTTCTAAAAATACAATATAATAAAATAACAACATTATTGTCAGTTTCCCTGACCAGAGGAGGAGTAGGAGTAATAACAACAATAAAAGCAACTAGCATTTGCCGCTGGCTTGCTCAGAGTTGGGTGCTTCATATGTAAGACAGCTGATTTTGATTTTGAATCTAAAGCAAAATGAATGTTCTAAAACTCAAAACAATGTGAATTATTTTACTCTAAGCTTGGTCAAAGCTGAAAGTGTGAGGCATACGTCTTTGTTGTCTATGCTGTAAAAGCGAGGTTGGTTTCTGGCAGGGAATGGAGAGTGGCAGAGTTATATCTGACTTTATCTAAAAGAAAGCATTTTTTAAGATATATTTTCAGTTTAGGAAGAGATTCAAGAGATTTCCCAGTATCTGATTTTTTTCTAGACATAACCTAGTGTCAGTACTCGCAGTTCCCTGGTTAACTGCACACAGGCTTGTTTTACGCGGGAGACCAAGAGAGCCTCCTCGCAAGAGACGCCTCCCTGCCTTCTCCCCTGACCTAGTGCTCTACAAGGGCGCATGCGCTCTGTGCCTGCCAGGACAAGGCTATGAAGAGATGCCCTTGGCTTGTTTCCATGAGCCAATTTCTGAAACCTGGGAACGCCTTGAAAACTCTTTAAGAGCGCCTGTTATGTCTGCTCCTCCATGGGAGGTTCCCCCCACAAGATAGATGTGCTTTCCCAGAACACTTCCCCTGCTCCCCTCTCTTGGTGCCCGAATGAATCCCACAGGGCGTGGATCGCTGAGGATGACACCTGTGATCTGTTCTGTGGACCTTTTGCTGTGAGTAGGTCCTAGTCAACGGTTGCCTCATGGCTTTAATTAGGGCGAAATTGGATGCAGCCTTAATCCCAGACTTTCCCAGCACCTCCCTTCCCCTCGACAGCAGAGGAAAGAACTGAGTGGTACACCTGGATTTTCTCCAGCTCCTTCCGGGATCCCTGGCCTTGGGAACGCACAGTTTGCCCATCCCTCCCTCCTTCCATCTGGGTGACGTCATCCTGCGGTCCCCAGCAGCTCTGAGCTGGGCTGAATGCTATTATTACCACGCCTGAGCTCAAGGCCAACTTGGCTCATCAGTTGGCCTTACACTGTTATGAATAGGCTTAATTGCTCAAGCCCTTTCAGTGGGCTTTCTGAGTAGACATTCTTACTAACTTCACATTCTGGCCGCAGTTGTCTTGAAGCAAGAATTGAGGGTGAGGGTGCTGGAAGGAGCACCGACAACCTTCTCTCTCCTCAGACACAGGTAAAAGAGAAAGGGGGGTGGGGAAAGAGTGCCTCTTACTAGCCGGTTTAGGGGTGCTTGGCCCATGTCTGGGCTGAGAGAAGCCCTCTTGAGCCCAGTGAGTCTGACTTACCTGTACAGAGCATAGGACATTGTGCCTGAGGTCACCGTGGCTGGCCAGCACCATGAGATGAGACACAAGGCAGCTTCCTTCCAAGAAACCTTAACTTTAGGGACCACATGGAGAGTCTGACACTGTCTCTGCATCTCTGTCTGTTTCTCTCCCTCTCTCCCAGCCAATTGCTGAGATTACACATTCACTGGAAATTTACCAGACACTCTCGGGTTTCCGTGGCTGTACTGTACAAGGTGAATGAACAGATACCTATTATCTGATCTGTGCTTAACCTTCCAAAAAGGCAGTTTATAGTCTCCTGGGCCACTGTTGGGTATCAGGTTTGCAAGAGACGGTATTTAATAGCCATTTTCCAGTAAGTCTTCCAAAAAAGGTGTGTTGTGTTTCTGTCTTGAAATCCTAAAGGAGAAGTCAGTAAATTCATTGGCACTGATGTGGGTTTTGAAAATTTAAACCCTTTCTCTGGTGACATAGATCCCCGATGCGCTGCTGCTTACGCTGCCGCCTTTGCCTTTAAGCAGGTGGGGACTGCGGGCCCGGGACACACACAGAACCTGGCTGCTTCCAACTGAGGACAGGAGGTGGTATAACTCCAAAAAGTGTGTGGCCTGGGGCTGGGAGGGACATATTTTTCATTTATTTATTTATTTTTTATTTCAGGAAATTATGGAAGTTCATTTTGGTTACGTGTTATGACTTTGCCACATCCCAACCATGATTTGAGACGTGCCCTTTCCCGCCTACAACGCTCACCGCGTCCATTAGTTGTGACTTTACCCACCCCAACCCCCCTACCCCCAAAGAATATTACTACTGTGTGAGCACCTTGGTGTTGATCAGTCAGTGCCAGTTTGATGGCGAGTATGTGTGCTAAGCATCTCTAATCATCAGGGAAATGCAAATCAAAACCACAAATGAGCTCTCACCTAACTCCAGTAACATGGGCCTTTATCAAAAAATCCCAAAGCAACAAATGCTGGCGAGGATGTGGAGAGACAGGAACACTCTTACACTGCTGGTGGGACTGCAAAGTAATGCAACTTCTGTGGAAAAGAATTTGGAGATACCTCAAAGAGCTACAAGTAGAACTACCATTTGATCCAGCAATTTAGCACTATTAAGCATCTTACCGAAGGAACAAAAGTCATTCTATAATAAAGACATCTGCACTTGAATGTTTATGGCAGCACAATTCACGATAGCAAGGATGTGGAAACAACCCAAGTGCCCGTCAATCCATGAGTGGATTAATAAAATATGGCATACGTATACAGTGGAATACTACTCAATTATAAGAAACGATGGTGATCTAGCACCTCTTATATTTTCCTGGATAGAGCTTGAGCCCATCCTCCCAAGTGAAGTGTCACATGAGATGCATTTTTAATTGAAGAAGATTTTTTTCTTCAAAGAACCCAGAGAAAGCTACTTTCCTTAAGCACACAAAGCAATACATTTGGTCAGGACAGGAGAAGTGGGCTGAGCCTCTGGGTCTGCGATGCTGAATCCGGGGGCAGGTGGGGAGAGCGGGTGAGTGCGGCCCCTGGGGTTTCAGTTAGTTACCACTGTTGTTGCATAAGCTGGTGCGGACGCTGTCCAGCATTTTTTCTAAAAAGTCAGAATAGCCAAACACTTGCCAGTAAATCCTTTACACGCATCTGGAGAAATAAAGAGAAAAGAGGGAGACTTGGGGAGACGAAAGAGAGGAGATGGGAAGAAAAGGAAGGAGAGAAAGGAGAGAGGCGGAGGCACAAGCTGGGAGGCGAAGGAGAAACCAAGAGAGATTTGTGTCATTTTGCCGAATTCTGGGGAGGAGGGAAACACTGGTCTCACTCCAGTGGGGAGAGGAAAGGTCTCAGCTCTGTCCCCTCCGGGGCTCTTTCCTTAGGCGCTGCCCTCAGGCTCCCTGGAGTGGCTGGCGCCCAGCCTACGGGCGCACAGTCGGTCAGGGCGTGCGCTCTGCTCAGCCTCCCCGAGCTGCTGGCCGCGTGCTCAGGGCGCGTCCTGACCCTTTGGACCCATCATTCCTTTCCTCTCTTCCGTTTTCTGTACTGCACTGCCAGTCTACGGTTACAAGTTGCTTTTTTAAAAAAATTTTTTCAGTAGCAAAAGTCCGGCATGGTGCTCAAAAATCTTTAAAAGGTACTGATACTTCGTATTTTGCTTATCTATTATTGACTTTCTTGTCTCCTCCGCTTCTCTGAGAACAATATGAGAACAGAGTCTAGGTTGTGTTATTAACCTGAGTGCGCCCAATTGCTAGCACAGTTCTTGGCAGTCAGGAAATAATCAATAAGTGCTGTTGGGCAGAAGATTAAGGATGCTACTGTATGTCCTTTATTCTACAGTGCACGTTGGCTTGTTATTTTTTAACGTATCCGAAATAAGGGTGTGCTTTACAATCAATGTGTACCTTTAAAGCCATTATTTTCTCTTTGAAAAGTTAATGCTACACTGGTGACACCTGAAATCAAATTACTACAATAATGCTTGTATAGAGATTGGGTTATCAGAGAAAACTGGAGTGTCTCATACATTGTGAAAATGTCCCAGATAATTTGCACTCCTCTGAGTACATAATAAAGTTATATTCTTGATCATGAAATTATTTCCTATTCTGACTTTTTGAAAAATACGCCAGAACTCACTCTCACCGAGGGCAAAATTCTATAATAATTGGGCACTTACCTGACCAAGATAATTGTTTTTTATTGATATGAGTTGAATAATGGGTGAATAACATGATCAGTGATCCACCCACTGGTTTGTTATTGCTTAATTGAATGAAGAGGGTTGCTGGTTGTTTTTAAATTGGATGTGAACACTGAATAGCCACAGACTTAGGGATTTACAAGGCTAAGTACCCTGAGGGACATATCCCAGCCTGCTGGGGGGTTTGACATCCGGAAAAAATGATGAGGAAATTGGAAGTGATGGGTCGCTGTGACTCAGGAGGCACTGTCATGCATTTGCAAAGAGAGAGAAAACAAACTCGAGGACCTTTCTACAGAATGGTGAGGAATACTCCAGGGAGAAAAAGAATAAACATGCTGGGTTGTGTTGGTGTTGTTTGTGGGGCGTCGGCTGGGGGTGAACCACAGGAAAGTATGCAATGTAAAAAAAATCAAAACTGGAAGAAGAAGGGAAACAATAACAACAATAGCCACTTGAGTAGAACTTGAAATTCTTTTGAATATCCGTCAAAAAGAAATAATGATGTACATCAAGTCTTCCTGGGGAAAAACAAGGACAACAAAATAGCACAATGAGCTATTGTTTACCAAATTGCCACAGGATATGGAGTAGGACAGGAATGCATAGAAACTCACAATTGGAGAAAAATAAAACTATAACTAACCTAGGCCCATTGAAAAAAACTTTCTGCTCACAGTGCCGACGGGTGTTACTTACAAATGACAGAAGGCACAGCATTCACACATGAGAGTTTGCCAGGGCACGAACCAGGAGAGAAGTCTATTAGAAGGCCACGTGAGGAGCTCCAAACACCAAGCGCTGACACCACCCGCCAGGCCTACAGGAAGGGGAGAAGGAATGACACAGGGAGCAGATGCTGATAACTCTTAGCTTTTGGTCTTGAATGAGTTACTCCACCTCGCCCTGTTGTAGTCTCTAAATCTGTGAAATGAAACAATGTGAGCTCTAGGGAGGATTTTGTGACAATCAAATGATCTAGCACCAAAGTGGCCTGTGAGAGTTTCCGACCTAAGTGTAGTGTGTGGTAGCAATGAATATGATTGATACATCAACAGAACAAGTATGTAGCAGAGTTAAAATTTTCAACTCCACTAAAACTTGGATGGACCAAGTGATTTTGGTCTTTACACTAGAATTCTTTTGGAATTTCTTTGGAGTCCCTGTTACCAGTTACCAAGAGAATAACATTAAATGTTATTTAATGTTTGACATAATCAAATTGAGTCAGGGTTTATATGGAATATATAAGATGTCTAGTCTGTCATTTGGGTAAAACAATGCTCATTTTCCTTATAGTGCTCCACCCGCCTTGCATGCTGATCTCTCTCTAAGGAAGAAAACATCCTTTGCATATCTTCAAGGCAGCTGGAAAGGGGTGTGACCCTGGAATGGGAAATCCACCACTTTGGTATTGGGGCAATGCCCTGCTTGTACTTGGGTCCTCTGTGACTTGTCTGTATTCAGGGAGAAACTTTAGTGTTCAAACATAAGAACTGTCTGGTTTGTCATTGGTCGTTGTCTGGCCTCCAAGTTCGACTTGGCCTCACGTATGCTCCTGCGGGCTGCAGACCCTCGAGGCCCACTGTGACCTCTGCTCGGTCCACTGCCCTGGCCAGGCATCTCCAACCAGTTTACTCAGGCAAGGAGGACCCTGCAGCCGTTCCCACGTCATCCATTCATTGACAACAATGCATTCACTTAACAGTACTCATTGAGGGCCTCCTATGTGCTGAGAATCATCAGTGGAAATGGACAGCAGCCAGAGAAGACTAAATTCCAGACCCTGTTGATGAGTTAGCCTTGTTTTTCTCATGTCTACCTTCCCCCAGGCTAGACTGGAGAAGAGGTAAATATGGACCAGTATGTCATTACTTCCTTCCCTTCCTCGGTTCTTCTTCTTCCCCTAATACTCAAACTGGAAAAGTAGTGGGATTTCTAATTTCTTGTTCTATACTATATCCCCTTTCAAACAGGTGCCATAGTTTTACAGGGCATCCTCTCCACCTTCTGGCAATCTGGAAAAAGCCACGTTTAGTATGCTGAAATAAAAGAGTAAAGAAATGAATTTTAAAAACTTATCTCAAAAACAGCAGTTGATTTGCATGGTTACTGTCTTTTTGCATAATCCTATTTTGACCCTTACTGTAGAAGGCAACTATTCCAGGTTCCAAGCAGAAGAAGAGAAGGTGGCCACCTCTGCCGAGGCAACCATGGATTCTGCACCCAATTTCTTGCCCTGTGATGCTCTCAGAAGCCCATGTGGCTCACAGGAATTGACATATGTCCCCAGGGGAGAAAGGAATCTGGGTACCTCTTTAAGCCTTTGATTTTATCTGTACCTTAATCTCATAGTTCTTCATTATCCTTTTAGTTTTTCAATGCCTTTAAACAGATTTTACTTTTTCCAACTTTTCACAGTAGGAGGATTTGTAACAATTAGGTAGTCATCCATTGTTAGAAAAGGAATTCCTGTCTTTCTATTTAATACTTATTGAATGTCTACTATGGTCCAGGTACTCTTCCAATAGTGAAAGTCAACCAACAACCAAACAAACACAAAACAGATAAAATTCAATCTTCATGAAACTTACATTCTAGAGGAAGGATAGGGAATAACTACAAAAAAAGAATAAAATGTGTGGTTTTGAGATGGGACTCCCAGAGTGGTGGTGTAAAGAGCTAGGAGAAATTTGTCCTCTAAAGAGAGATTCATCAAATTGGTCAGAATTAACAAGGAAAATTAGTCAAAGTCTTTTGAGATTGATCAAAAATCTTACATCAATTGAGAAGGATTTATTGAGCAAAATCTGCAGAAACTTGGTAAGAACTTGGGAGGCAGTGGCACTCAGGCTAGGAATTGCCTCGTCCCTCACAGCTCTGTCTTATAGAGGAACTTTTCCAGCAAGCTCAACAGTTCCTGCCTCCCAAACTCCCTGGTGGAGAACACATGCTCCAGTTGGATTGAGTAACCCATACACATTGGTGGCGGGGTGGGTGTCTCATTTTCCAGTTCCTTGATGAAGAAAGCTTATATCATGAGGGGACAAACAGTTACCATTCCCCCATCTAAAGCTCCCATTTATGAAGAGGATCTGAGTGGGGACCCAATGAAGAGTGAGATCCTCCTGTCCTGAACAAGAGCTGCTCCAGTGGGCTTAGCAATGCAGTGGTAACTCCCATTTCCCTCACATTTCTGGATTTGAAGACCCATTCTGGGTGGATTCAGCATCTGGTAAACATTTATAAATCTCCTCCCCTCCAGCTTTGGGATGTGGAAGATCTACAATGGGTGGCGGTAGCAGCATCCTGTTGCCACCAACACAGCCAACACAGCACTTGCTTCATAGGGAGGATGGAGGTAAGACAGCCAGTAAAGAATCGGTTACCCATTTCCCCAAGCTCCTGTTTCACGGCGCAGACATTCTGCCCAGGGGAGGTGAGGAGCAAACCTCAAAGAGAGGTAATATCCTGTCTCTGCCAAAGGGTCTGTCTTTTTATGGATCAAGACATGGAGAAATCAGCTAGCAGTTAGTGAAGACTAACAGCTGGGTGTGATAACAGTAGAGGCAGACCAGGTATAAGTTTAATAAAGAAATCAGACAGAGATAATCAACAAGAGCCCAGCCAGAATCATAGTCATTCATCCCTTGTGGTCAGGACATGTGTTCCTGCCCATAGCTCTACCAATCTGAGGAGCCACTGGAGAGGGACTTTCTTGGACAAGTCCCTGGATGAACTTGAGTCAAACTCATAAAATCCATGAACCCTAAAAGCAGCCTCCAAACAACACACGGATCCAACAAGCAAAAGTTAAAACCTTTCTGGTTCAGGGGGCTTAAGCAAAACTTTTGACCAATCAATGGCTGACCACTAAACAATTTTGATCTAGGACCAATCCCTAAAAAGCCGGATTTAAAGATAAAAATGAGAAAAAAATGCTGAATGGGAACATTAGAAGCTACACATTGCAAGGGAAATAGACTTCAGTAAATTAATCCATTCTAGTCAATAAATAAAGAAGCAAACAAATGAGAGAAAGCCCCAGAGCATGGAGAGAATCAGTATTCAGCAATTTATTCTTTAAGATGTCCAGTTTTAAAATATCGATTATGGGACACGCAAAGAAACAGGAAAGCGTTACCCACACTCAAGAAAAAAATTCAGGCAATATAAAGTAGCTTTGAGGAGCATGTTAGTAGACTTAGCAGACAAGTATTCAAAGCAGCTATTATAAATGTGCTTAAAAATTACAGAAAATTATTTTTGAACAATTAAAAATGATATGAAGATAATGTCTGATCAAGTGGAGTGCAACAATAAAGAGACAGAAATTATAATGAAGAAGCAAATGGAAATTCTGAAGTTGAAAAGTAAGATATTCAAATTAAGAAATTCATTAGAGGAGTTAAATAGATTTAAACTGGCAGAAAAAAGAATTAGTGAACTCAAAAGGTAGTTCAATAGAGATTACACAATACAATTATACAATCTGAATAATGGAGAAAAATATCATGAAGAACAATGAACAGAATTGGAGAGAAATACGTGACACCATGTATGCACAAATATACACGTAATGACAGTGCCAGAGGAGAAGAGTCAGAGACAGGAGTGGAAAAAGATATTTGAGGAAAAAATGGCCACAAATTACTCATATTTGGTGAAAAACAGTAATCTGTGTATCCAAGAAGCTCATCAAACTCTGAAGAGGATAAATACAAAGAGATTGATGCAGACATATAGTCCAAACGTTGAAAGTGAAAACAGGAGAGATTCTTGGCTGAGGTGGGAGGATCGCTTGAGGCCAGGAGTTCGAGACCAACCTGGGCAACATAGTGAAACATCATCTTTACAAAAAATGAGAAAAAGTAGCCAGGCAGGGTAGCATGTGCCTGTAGATCTAGCTATTAATACTTGGGAGGCTGAAGTGGAAGGACTGTTTGAGCCCAGGAGTTCGAGGCTGCAGTGAACTATCATTGTACCACTGCACTCCAGCCTGGGTGACAGAGCAAGACACTGCGTCAAAAAAACGAACAAAATAAAAAAAATCTCAGCTGCATTTTTTAATAAATTGACAAGCTCATGTAAAATTCACATGGAATTTCAAGTGACCCCAGTCTAGCCAAAACAACCTTGAAAAAGAACAAAACTGAAGGACTCACTTCTTGATATCAAAACTTACTACAAAGCTGCAGTCATCAAAATATTGTGATACTGGCATAAGGGTAGACATATAGATCAGTGAACAGAATTGAGATTCCAGAAAGAAACCCTTTCATAGAGGTCAAATGATTTTCAACAAGAGTGCCAAGACAATTCAACAGGGGAAAGAATAATCTTATCAACCAATGGTGCGGGGACAACTAGATATCCACACATGAGAAAATAAATTTGGACCCCTACCTCACAGCATCCATAAAAATTAATTCTAAATGGATCTTAGATGAAAATATTAGAGCTAAGCTAAAAGTATAAAATTCGTAGGAGAAAAGATAGGAGTTAGTCTTCGTGAACTTAGTTTAGGCAATGATTTCTTAGACGAAGCACTAAAAGCACATATAAAAATTAATTAATTAATTGAACCACACCAAAATTTAAAATTTTGTGCTTCATAGGATACCATCAATAAAAGAAAAAGGCAGAATAGGAGAAAATATTTTCAAACCATATATTTGATAACAGATTTGTATATGTAAAATACTCTTACAAGTCCATAATGGAAAGGTAAATAACCCAGTTCTTCTACTCTTCTTATTAAAAAAAATACATGAAATGTTTATATGTGAATTATTTCTCCTAGTATTGTTAGAATATGGTGAAGAATTTATTTTAAGGCTTTTTTTTTAACCATGGGAAAATAGTCTGCTATTTTATCTGTGATGTATGATATATTGTTCTATTCCCTTTGTTCTGGTTTCTTCCTCAGAGATTCTTATTATCTTTAGCTTGCATATGTATCTTCTATATAATTCTCTTCGGTTCCATACCTTTGACTTCTTCATTGTACAAGAGGTCTATTCTGTATTGATAACAATAGCTAAGATCTGTTGTGGTGGTGGATTTATGAGGTACCAGACACTGAGCTAAGCACTTGAAGTATCTATTCATTTTTTGAAGTATTTGTTACTCCTCACCATAAACCTATGAGACAAGTAGTACTTTATCTCATCTTGCAAATGTGGAAACTGAAGCAAAGGATAAATATCCTTTGCCAAGTCACCAGGTCAGGGACAGAAGTGACCCGAGAACCTGTAGCTTTCTTTTAGCATCTGCACACCGGCTGATAACACTCCTCCACCGGGATCACTAAGATCCTGGTGTGTTCTACCAGTGTATGGGCTTTTCTCCCTCTGTTTAATATTTCCAGTTTTGTTTTCTTGCCTTCCTGTCTTATTTTTACTAATCTATTTTATATTTCATTCTTCTTAGATATTCCTGTTATACCTCATCTCCCACTTTTCATATTTGTTGATAAGTAGATAAATCCAATAATTTTCTTCTGTCTCTGCAATAAAACATTTTAGTTGCTCTCATTTACATATTTTGGGGGCAGTACTATTTTTGCATTAATCATATCTTCAGTCCCCATATTAATTTTAAATGTATTTATCCACAAATCAAGGCCAAAAGGCTCTCTCGAGATTTTCACACTCTTGGGCACGGGCAGCACTGCCCCAGCAGCCACAGCAAGGCAGCATCCGCAGGCTGAGGCCTTGGAGACTGGCAGACTTAGTGAGAAAAAGTGAATAACTTTAAAAGGTATCCTATATGCAGTGAGTTTTCTATTGGTTTATGTATTTTTTTCTGTCTCTCATTTTCACAAATAATCACTTAATGCAAACGTGTAAGATAAGGGCAGACTGGACACAGTGACGGGTTGTCATGCCCTTCAGAAGGTTGCTCGTGACACTGCAACTCCATGAAGTAAAGTTCTCTTTAACGATCAGCCTGTGGTGTAATTTGAACCAATTTGAACCTGCATTTACTATGAAAGCTGGTTTTCCCCCCTGTTAACTCCATCTCTCCAGTGGAGAAATGCAGTGTCAAGACCTGTGAGCATTAGAATTTTTAATACTTGCCTAAGAATGTTGGAAAGTGGGGTACTGAGTTATAATTCACAGAGAACTGTATGCTGTTTAACTGCTTACTTCACAACCTGGGGTTTTTCAGTGTCTGCTGTTAGCCACAGAGCCAAGTCAAGCATGCTATTTCCCAGTACCGCCTCCTTGTAAAACCTCTGACTCCAGGTAGCTAAGGAGAAAGTTTTCAAAGGGGAAATATGACTAATCAAAAGACCATTTTTTTCTCTTAAGGCAGGTTAAAAAAAAACACCAAATCTGCATTTGCATACTGCCATAGAGACTCACCTACCCTTTCACATACTCACTTCCTTCATTCACGGTCTTGAAATAATAACTGTATTGAAGTTGGTTGTGGGATTAAAACGAGGAAATATTTTAAAAGTGACCAGCATAGTGTGTAGCTTGTGAAAATAACCAAACAAGTGGAAGCCATTACTTCTTCTTATTATTGTATTTATTATCAAAAATAGTAAATGTACTTGATAATTACTCTTTGAGAACTCCAATGAAATAACTGCAAAGGAAACAGAAGAGAACCTATTAGGTTGGGTTCTTGACTTACTAGAACCTATTAGTATGGGGCCTTGAGATGCATTTTTAGTGACTACAACATAAACTGATTAAAACCAAACAGCCAATAAAAATAATTTAAGATCATTCTACATAAATTCATACCAATGAGACAAATGTTTATAGTGAAATCCTGGACACTTATTTGTCATTTTATCTTTTCCAATTATATGCATATGCATTGCGTGAAATTGCCTTAAAGAGAAACTGACTTTTCTTTAACAAGTCTTCAAAATCAGGCAGGCCTGTTTTGAGGCTCCCTGGGGTAACTGTGAAATTTCAGGTATAACAAACTTATTTCTCAATCATGTAATTGTTTCATTTTAGCTACTTCTGAATAGTGAACAATATTTCTACACAATACTTTGTAATTTACCAAGAAGGTTTTTTGTTAAATTCTTACAACATCCCAGTGAGATATTGTCTCACACACACATGTCTTTTATATGGGAAAACCAAGGCTTGTAGAAGTTATGAGCTTTGTCAGAGCTACACTGCCAATAAATGAAGGAGCCAGAATTTAAATTTAGTTCTGGCTAACTTCAAAGTTTATGCTATTAAACATATCATATTTACTTTCCAAGGTCAGTTAATTACACATGTTCCAAATTATTCTAAATACCTCCTCTTATGTCATATATGAAAATCATAGCACAAAATTTATCCGTGGCAAGTGGTGAAACAGAAATATTTGGACCAGCTGACTTCCCATGGTGGAAAACGACCATCTGTCTTGGGTCTGGACGTCAGATGTTAAAGTTCAGGAAATCAAATTTTAAGTTCATTTACAGGTAACCAGCTCTGGGTTAGTGACTCACAGTAATAAAGTTGATAGAATCTTATTCACACACTTCAATGCCAATTCGTTAATGGGCAATGAGCAATCTTCTTGCTGTGGGCAACAATCCCCTTTCTTTGTGCAATGCACCCTTCTCCATGGGTATGTCCATGGAAGCTCCAGACTCCAGTGCAAAGGCAGTTTGCTGAGTTTGACATCTGAGCAAAGAGACTTGTATTCCCTCAAAGTGTATTTCTGGATGTCTCTGAAAGTTATACAAATAAGCCTTTTCTAATACTTCAGAAAAGAATTAAGGTTGATTGTGTAAAGTCAATGTTATGTACATAGTAAGTAATTAAAAATTTGGGCAATTTTGGTGTAAACTAAGTTAAACAGGACTGTTTTATTAAATATTTAGAGAAATAAGAACACCATCACCACCAACAAAAATCAGCAATAATAAATAATTTCTAACATTTACTAAGTGGGCTAGTCATGATTCTATGACCTCATTTAATCCTTATAACAACTCCAGATTATGTTCTTTTTATTAATGAGGAAAACTAAGAGAGGGACATTAAGTGATTTGTCTAAGAGCACAGAAGTAATGAAAAAGTATTTGAAACATGGTAGTTTCATCTCTCTACGTTGTGTTATTCTAGGATGGAGTTAGAAATAGGCTAAAATAAAAACTATATTCAGAAAAAAAATATATATGTATGTTCAGAAATGTGTATGTGTATACACACACTGAATGTTCGTGTGCCCCAAAATTTATATGCTGAAATCTTAATCCCTAATGTGCTGGTATTAGGAGGTGGAACCATTTGGGAGAGGATTAGGTCATGAAGGTGGAGCCCTCATGGATGGGATTAGTGTCCTTATATTACACAAGAGGCCCCAGATGGCTGCCTTGCCGCTTCCACTATGTGAGGACATTGTGAAAAGATGGCCATCTATGAACCTCACCAAACATGGTGGGCCCTCACCAAACATGAAAAGTGCTGGTGCCTTGATCTTGGACTTCCCAGCCTCCAGAACTCTGTGAAATAAGTTTCGGTTGTTCATAAATTGTCTATGGTATTGTGTTATAGCAGCTGGAATGGACTAAGACACACACACAAATGTACATATATGCCAGCGTTCCTTTTTTTTAATGCCAGTGGTTTTGTACTTATAGGACGTTAGATATTTCTTTCTACCACCTTCTATGATAGATTTTAGTTAAATAATAGAAGACAATGGGCTATAAAACTGGTTTTCAAGGAGATCTGAGAGCCTGGATGTTGAGATGAAGATATAGTGGGAAAACTTAAAATGCAAGCAGAGGTCAGAGCTTTGGAGATCTCTGTAGAAGTTGGCACATTGGGAGACTCTTCAAAAAGGAATGGCAGTAGAGATAAGGTGGGCCCCTCCTGGTAACACATCAGAGGTTTTGATATAATATGTGGCTCAGGAAAGATGTTTACTTAGTTGATCTAAATGCTGCAGATGATTAGAATAACAATAATCATTGCTGGGCAGAGAGGGAGTGGCAGTAACTCCGTGCCCAGCTTGAGGATGGCAGAGTGCTCTCCATCACCTGCTCAGATTGAAGCTTCCGTGGCCACCAAGTGACCAGCAGGTGTCACCAGGAAAGGCTATTCAGCATGGTTCTCTTTGGGAAGAAACATCCTTCAGGGCAGATGAAACTTTCCCTTTGGATATTGTAAGTGGAATAAGCCAAAAAATTTTTTTCCTAAAATTTTGTCCTATTTAAAACATCCAAGCTATACACCTTTTTTGAGTCAGAACTATGGTAGGTTGTGGCAGTCAAAAGTGAGGAGGGTAAACATAGGTGTGCATACAGAGAGTAAGAGAAGACAAGAGGGAGACAGATAGAAAAAGGGAGAGTAGCTAATTTAGCAATATTTTGGCAAATGTATAAAGTACATTTCACATAATTGACATTTTCTTAGATGTTTATTTATGTGAATATCCCAAATTTCTTTCTATATTTTCAATATTTGGAGAAATTTTTGGAATCAGCAAATTTAAGGGAAAATTTAATTTTTAGTTATTTAAGTTGACAAATAATCATGGTATATGTTTATTGTATACAACATGATGTTTTGTTATATGTATACAGTATGGAATGACTAAATAAAGCTTATTAACATATACATCACCTCATAGGTTTATGATTTTTTTGCAGTGAGAGCATTTCACTCTTAGCAATTTTCAAGTATATAATATGTTGTTATTGCCTGTAGGCATTATGCTATACAATAGATCTCTAGAACTTCTTCCTTTGGCATAACTGAACCTTTGTATCCTTTAAATCAACATCATCCCATTCACTCTGCCATCCTCCCAGTCCCTGGTAACCACCATTCTACTCTTTGCTTCTGTCAGTTCAACTTTTTTAGATTCCACATAAAAGTGAGATCATGTAGTATTTGCCTTTCTGTGCCTGGCTCATTTCACTTAACATAATTTATTCTGGGTTCATCTATGTTGTCACAAATGGTAATATTTCCTTCTTTTTATGGCTGAATAATATTCATGTGTGTGTGTGTGTGTGTGTGTGTGTGTGTGTGTGTATACCATATTTTCTTTATTCATCCACTGACGGACACGTAGGTTGATTCTATATCTTGGCTATTTTGAGTAATGCTGCAATAAACCTGGGAGTGCAGATATCTTTTTGACATGCTGATATCATTTCTTTTGGATATATATCTAGAAGCTGAATTTTTAGATCATATGCTAGTTATATTTTTAACTTTTTGAGGAATCTTTATGCTATTTTCCATAATTACTATATTAATTTATTAATACATTCCCACCAACAGTGTGTCTTTTTAATAATAATCATTCTGACAGCATGAGGTGACATCTCATTGGGTTTTTTTTTTTTTTTTGAGA
>NW_012148086.1:2110006-2130147 GCF_000956105.1 Propithecus coquereli
CACGTCTGAAACATACAGGTACCTTTCTCAGTTGGGCAGCTTGTACGTAATAGCCCAGGCTACGGCAATGAAGACAGAGTTGTAGTGGTGAAAAAATATTTATCTAGATCAATAGTACAGAATATGAAGCCCAGAAATAGAACAACACAAGTATATAATTATAAACTGATCTTTTACAAAGGAGCAAAGTCACTCAATAGAGAAAAAAATACTTTTCTAAACAAATGCAACAACAACTAGACATTCACATGCAAAAATAATAATCTATATACAGATCTTTCACCTTTCCAAAAATTAACTCATATCAAATCATAAACCTAAATATAAAATGCAAACTATAAAACTTCTGAATATAGGAGCAAATCTAGGTGACCTAGGGGATTTGGTAATGAATTTTTAGATACAACACCAAAAGTATGGTTCATGAAGAAAAAATGATCAGTTGGACTGTATTAAAATGTTAAAGAATCTGTCCTATTAAAAACACTCTTAAGGAAATGAAAAAATAAGCCACAATGGAAGAAAATATTTGCATATCTGGTAAATTATTTAAATAATTCTTAGATCCCAACAATAAGAAAGCAAATAATCCAATTAAGAAACCAGCAAATATCTGAACTGACACTTCACTAGATAAGATATACAGATGGCAAACATACATGTGAAAAGATGCCTAAACATAATCTGATATTATCAAATTCCAAGGTCAAAGAATGATGAGATACCATTAAAGATCCATTAAAGGGGCTTAAAGAAAAAAATAATTGATGACTCTAAATGGCTGGCAAGAATGTGAAGCAACAGAAACTCTCATTCATTGGTAGTAGAAACGAAAAATGGTACAGCCACTTTGGAAGATAGTTTGGTAGGTTCTTACAAAGCTAAACAGTCTTAACATATGATATAGAATAATAAAGACATCTGCACTCGAATGTTTATGGCATCACAATTCACAATTGCAAAGATGTGGAAACAACCCAAGTGCTCATCAATACATGAGTGGATTAATAAAATGTGGTATATGTATACCATGGAATACTACACAACTACAAAAAAAATGGTGATTTAGCACCTGTTGTATTATCCTGGATAGAGCTTGAGCCCATCCTTTGAAATGAGGTATCACAGGAATGGAAAAACAAGCACCACATGTACTCACCATCAAATTGGTACTAACTGACCAACACTAAGGTGCTCACATGGTAGTAATATTCACTGGGTGCCGGTCAGGTGGGAGAGGGGTGGTGGGGGTGGTAAACTCACAACCAATGGATGTGGAATGCACTATATGGGGAAAGGGCACACTTGTAGCCCTGGCTTGGGTAAGGCAAAGGCATGTAACTAAAATGTTTGTACCCCCATAATATTCTGAAACAACAACAAAAAAAGAAATATCCAATCACATTGAAAACTTCTATCTACACAAAAAGTTATGGTAGATAATCCTAATGCTTTATATTGGCTCTACTATCATTTCTGCATATCATTAGGATTCTTATCAGTGATTTGGCAGAACAAGTGAAATTGCTTCAGCATTACATGCTAAGGTTATGGTCGTGCTTAGTTCAAAATGATGACTTTGACAGGAGAGGGTTTAGTAATACAAAACGTACAGAATCTCTATTAGAATTTTTCAATATTGACATCTTCCAGTGCACATCTCAGACAAATCGTGGATGTAATTTTAAAGGCTAAGGTAAGAAAAAAATGTAAATTTTGACATGTGATAGGTCAGGGCAAAGTTTCTCAAAACTCATTCCCTTATTCATTCATTCCTAATTTATTTTTGTTTTATTTATTTGTTTGTTTATTTATTTATTTTTGCTTTTTTTCCTTTTCACACGAGGAATGTAAGGCTAGGATGTTGTTGACAAATCCTCTCATGGAAAACAACTAAGAACAATGGCCACAAAAGAATATCTGGTAATTTAACCCAGAATTTTGCCTCATATGTTTTTACGGACCTACATTTAGTACACATGTTTATAGTTGTACATCTAGAATCACGCAATATTCACAAGTTATTTTTAAGATCTCTCGCAAGCTTATAATATATTTCATTTAGGACCCAAAAATGGTGACCATCTTTTAAAACAACACTTGAGAAGGTGATGGGCACATATTAGTGCTATTGATTCACCAGGCAGTGGGCCTCGAATTCCCTAATGTGTGCCAGGCATGTCCCACATGCTGGAGACACAGGTGTTCAAAAGGCAAAGGTTTGGGCCATGGGGGATTTATTTTTTATGAGAGAGGACAAAACATAAATTGCAACAGAGAAGTATGTAATACACTATCTGGTTCTGATTTTCCTGTAAATAAAGTGAAATTCAGCTAAACAGTGAGAGAAGGGAGGCTCCTTAGAGTGGACAGTGAGGAAAAATGGCTTTGAGGAGGTGATATTTGAGCAGAGGCATAAATAATAGTTCCCCTGGTATGTTGGTGAGGGGAGCATTCAAGGAACAGACAGAGCAAGTGCGAAGACCTACTGGGAGAACCAGCTGGGATGGAACCTTCCAGAGATGGCTTGGGGTGGACTGAGCATGGGAAAGTGAAGATGGTTCTAGCAGAAGACGTCAGAGGTGGCCAAAGACCAGGTCACATGGGGTCTGGTGACGATGGGAAGACTTTAGATTCCTTCCTGCTAGCAGGTGATATCAGAAAATTTAAAAAGAAGAGCGACATGACTTAAATTTTGTTATAAAATGTCACACTGGCTGCTTTGTGAAGAATAAGAAAAAAACATATGAAAAATAGTGGAAGTAGAGAGAGATTAGTAATGGTGGATTATTTGTCTAGGTGGAGATTATGCACAAAGATCGAATTGTGGATAGATGGATAGATAATGAAGCCAAATGGACTTTCTGGCAACTGGATGTGGGATATGAGATTGAAAGAAATAAAGAATTTTTTTTTTTTTTTTGCCTGACAAACTGGACAATTGTGATACTTTCTCATTGACATAAAAATGACTAGCAGAATAGAGATTTTGGGAGAAAATCAAGAATTCAATTTTGAAGGGGTTTACTTTGAGATGACTATTAAACATTTAAATGGAAACAGCAGGATAAGTTCAGGAAACTGGCTGGGGCTAGAGATATAGAAATGGGAGTCATTAATATGCTCTATGTAAGGAGTATCTGCCATATTCCTGACCATACAATTAAAAACTATTCAATTGCATAAATGTAATGGGATTACTGTAGAAAGTTAGGAAAGGAAGTGAAGCTAAAATGAAAAAGTAAAAATTACCCAGCTGTCATTTTTTTCCAAAAATGAAGTCCTTTCCAACTTAAGTGCCTTGTCTATTAATATTATTATTTTAAAATTTAGATATGTGACTTTTTTAATTACAGAAAAAAATTAAACTATAAAAAGTAAAAGGACTAGGATAATGAATTCTTGCATACTTTTCATCCAGCTTCAGCAATTAGCAACCTTCTGCCATTCTCCCTTCCCTGATGCCTGGATTACTTTTTTCCCCAATTATTTTTTACTTTTTGATACATAAATTGCATACAGTAAAATTGACCACTTTGAGTATGTATTTCTGCAAGTTTGACAGAAAAATATACTCAAAAAACTCTTAACATAATCAAGATATAGAATGGTTCCATCACCCTAAAAATTCCTCAATGCCTCTTTATAGTCAACTCCATCCCAGTTCCCAGGCCCTGATAAATACCCATCTATCTGCCCTCAGGCTCTCTATATAGTTTTGCCTTTCCCGATACATAATACAAATGAAATAGCATAGTATGCTGGCTTTTGATCTGATTTCTTTTATTTATAATAATTTACTTGAAAGTCATCCATGCTATTGCATGTACTGGTAGTGTCTCAGTTTTTTTTTTTTTTTTTTTGAGTGTTATTGCACAGTATGGTTGTACCACAAATTGTTATCTATTCTCCAGTTAAGAGATATTTAGGATATTTCCAATTTTTGGCTATTATGCCCAAAGCACACAGGTACAAGTTTTTTAGTGTGTATAAGTTTTGATTTTACGTGAGTAAAATGCTTGGGAGTGGGATTGCTGTGTTATACGGTTAAGAATATGTTCAAAGTTATTTAGAAAAGCAAACAAACCAACCAAAAAGCTGTTTTCTAAAGTGGCCATGCCATTTTGCAGCTTTGCCAGCATTGTATGACGGTGCCAGATGCCCTGAATATCAGTTTTGTTTTTTTCTAATAGGTATGTAATGGTATCTCACAGTGGTTGTTATTTCCATTCTCTTAATGCTGAGCATCTTTTTACATGCTTATTTGTCATAGGTATATGTATACGCATTATATTTATTGAAGTATCTGTTCAAATATTTTGTAAATTTTTAAATTGTGTTGTTTATACCTCATTGCGGCTGTGATTTCCATTCTCCTAATGTTGAGCATCTTTTGAAGTTTATTTGTCATATGTATATATATATGCCATGTATTGAGTGAAGTGTCTGTTCAAATATTTTGCAAATTTTTAAGTTGTGTTGTTATTTTATTATGTATCTTGAGAATTTAAAAAAATATGATCAAGATATATGCCTATATTTTGGATAGGTGATTTTAAAATATTTTTCTCAGTCTGTGGTCTATCTTTTTATTTTCTTAACAGTGTCTTTTGATAAACTAAAGTTATTAATTTTGAGGAAGTCTGTTTATTATATTTTTATTTTATGGATTGTGCTTTTGTGTCATACCTAAGAAATTTTAGCTTACCTGTAGGTCTTAAAACTTTCCCTGTGTGTTTTCTTTCAGATGTTTTATAGTTTTAGGTTTCACATTTAAATCTAAGATATATTTTAAGTTAATTCTTGTGAAAGGTATGGATTAAGATGAGTTTTCTTGTCTTGTTTTTTTTTTGTTTGTTTGTTTTTGTGCATGTGGATGTCCAATTGTTCAAGCACCACTTTTTTTTGACAATGGTTTTTCAGACTGTACTTCCTCCATCGAGTTGCCTTTGCCCCTTTGTTGAAAATCAATTGACTATACATATGTGAATCTATTTTTTGATTTCCTATTTATTCCATTTATTTATATGTCTATCTTTTCTCTAATGCCACAATATCTACAATAATGTAGCTTATAAGATTCAAAATCAGAATAAAAGGAGTCTGTTCACTTTATTCTTTATTAAAATTGTTTTGGATGTTTTAATATTTTTTTGATTCCACATAAATTTTACAGTGAGTTGATTGATTTTCCCCCAAACCTGCTTGGATGTTATTTGAAATTATATTTGTGAGGGCCAAGGTTCTTGGCCCCTGAAGGTTTGCTGAAAATAACTGGTATTAGGCAGATTGATTAATAACGATAAGGCATACAGACTTGTTTAATTTGCATACACAGGGGTTGGGGAGAGAATCACAGAGTGATCGCCCCTGCCACAACGGGGTTCAGAAGCTGATACGCCATTGATGGGGCTCAGAAAACAATACCCCTGTGAGCTAAAATAAAATCCTAAGCCCCTCAGCCAACTGAACAGACCCTGTCTTGGCCAAGGCGACCCCAGAAAAACCTTAAAACTGAGTTACTGGCATGGGGAGAAGGAGGTCAGATATGCCTCCTCGTTATTTCACCTCCCATTTGGAGTTACTTTGTAACAATAAGACACTAAGTCATTAACAGGCCCTAAAGCTATGCAAGACAAAGGTTAAACCACGCCTGCAGGCCATCAGTTTACTTACCAGATCACTTGAGTCCTATGGCTTGTCTCTGATTAGATTTCCTTATATTAACTTAAAACATTCTAAGCCTTTAGATGAAGTTTCATTTCTTTAACCAATACAAGTCACAGTAACTTCACCCACTTAAAATCTGTAAGCCCCCCTCTTTGAGATGTCCTGCCTTTTCAAGCCAAACCAATGTATGCCTTCCATGTATTGATTTATGCTGTTACATGTAATTCCTGTCTCCATGAATGTATAAAACCAAATTGTAATACACCCGCCTCGGGCACATTTTTTCATGGCCTCTTGAGGCCATGTGCTCTGGGCCATGGTCACACATATTTGGCTCAGAATAAATCTCTTTAAATTATTTTACAGAATTTTTTTTCCTTTCACACCGTAAAATCAAGGCCTCGGAAGCAAAAGTTCTTCTCTGACTTTCTCTTGCCCTTCTGCCTCTCAGTCTCATTTTTCCCGAGGCCTGCCACAGAAATTATTATAAAATCCCTCTTCCACAGGGCAGGACATAATTCTACTTGACTGTTAATATGTTGGTGAACCTAAATATAAAAATGGACAATTTCATCTGTATTTTTAGTCTTCATTCTGAAGGTTCCCATGTATACATGTTAAATAAATTTATAAGTCTTTTTGTAACAGGGGGAATGGCCTGAAAAAGGGTAAAAATACTTTCTGTCTCTCTAAAACCTCCCCGACTCCTTTTGGGAATTAAAACCTGCAACCCTGTCCTAGACCAGTGGTAGGGAGGGGCAGGGGAGTGTCCTTTGTTCTTTGTACCATAGGAGATGGCTCCAGGGATTGTCCCAGTGGAGGTCACCAGATTGTCTTAGTGAAAGATGGGATGAATCGGAATCATCAACTATAGTTGAACAGCAATGGCCTGAAGCTGAAAACCTCCCCTCTAAAAGCTCTGTATTTCTGCTTAGAGGTAGGACTTTGGTGCTTTAAGATGGGAGTCTGCAACCTCCTCATTTGCCGGAAAATTAATAAACTTCTCTTTCCTTCTCCTCAAACCACTTGTCCTTTTTCTTCTGGAGACACGTGCCAAGCTTCCAGTAACAGAATTTGGCATCCCTGGCTGGGCCCATTGGCACCCAGGTAGAATGGCAAACTGTGACTGCAGCTGGGCCTGAAAGAGCATCCCTGGGTCAAGCTGTGGGTCTCTGCTGGAGAAGCACCATCCTTTAGGGTGAGAGAAAGAAGAACTACCCAACAGCTGCCAGAGCCTCTTTAACTCTGGGGGAGCCTCTGTCTCTCCCTCCACGGAACCAGATGCAGATCCTAGCTACCTGGGGAGAAGAAAATGGATCTCGAGTTGTCCAGACAGCCTTGGTCATTTTTCTGTGTAAATTCCCCCATGTGCATGACGAGACCCTTGATTCTGCCCATCTGTGGAGGGTTCTGAACCTCCCTGCCCTGTGGCTGGGCATTTGTTTAGAGGTGTTGTTTGGGTGGTGAAGGCACCATTTGGGGTGGCATTTGTACCCTCTGCTTGATAGTCCTTGGCATTTTAGGTTGTTTGTGTTAGGAATTCTCTATGTTGTGTTTGATAGTTTGTGAGTTTTGTCCTAATGTGGGAGGCTCTGTTTCTGTTTGATCTGAAAGTCGCTTGGGAAGAATTGTGGCTGAATGATCAACTTATAGCCACAAACCTATCTCTGAAGAAAAATGATGTATTATTGTTATACCACCTGGACAACATACAGGCTGGGGTGTGAGGAGAAGTGGCCATTGAATGGAACCTTAAATTATTATGTTACCATACAACTGGAATTATTTTATCAAAGGTCAGGTAAATGGGATGAGATCCCACTTATACTGTCTTTTATGCAATTGCATAATAAAGAGGCCAAAAGGCATGGGACAACGTTAATGGTACAAAGGAAACTTCCCACCCATAATTGAGAAGGGGAGCCAGACCCTGGGTGACAGAATTGGGGAGGGATTAGTCAGATAAAACCTCATGAACCCTTTCAATCCACTTCACTGAATCTCATCCCCCATAATCGCCCCCCACCCACTGTATCAGTCAGGGTAATGACTCGAGAATGGGAATGGTCTCCCCTCCGAGATCCAGTAGGGAACTCAATTTGGCCAGAGGGCACCCACAGCTGGAGCAGGAGAATTTCGATCGCAGCAGTACCCCATAGAAGTCTCAACGTGCAAGGACAGCTGCCAAGGTGTTATTGGATTTACACCTCATTTCCCACCTTGGATTTACTGAATTGAAAAAAATCAAACTCAATCTATAGAAAAGAACCCCAAAGAATGACAGAGTTGTTTACAACCATCTTTGTGACACACTGTGTGACACACATCTTTGGGCATACATACAGACCTTATTGAATATATTACTTACTACAGATGAGTGCAGACCATGATGGACAAGGCCAAGGAGAAGGCAAAGCATCTCCATGGCGAGCATCCTAATCAAACCCCTGACCCCACTGCTGCCATTCCAGTGGCAGAACCAAACTGGGATCCTAATGCTGATGCAGGTGGTGTGAGAATAAAGCATTGCTGAAAGTGCATCCTGGTAGGCCTCTGGAAGGAGTGCCTAGACAGAGGAGTTTCAACAGAGTCCAAGAGTTACAGCAAAAAGCTAATGAGGATCCCTCTGAATTTTTGGAACACATCTAGCAGGCATATCAGAAATACACAGATACAAATCCAGAAGCACCTGAAAACATTCACATGGTTAACTTGACTTATACATGGCAGAGCACTGCAGATACAAGGAGAAAGCTGCGGTGTGTGGAAGGAGCAATTGGCATGAACCCCTCTCAGCTGGTTGATATCACCTTCAAAGTGTATAACACCAGGGAAGAAGGAAAACTGAAACCTGTGTGTGTTCTGTTAGCTGCATCCACCAAGGGGCCTTTGAGACAGTCAGAAACAAAGGGTGAGAAAGGCCACCCCAGGGTGAGGCACAATCAGTGTGCTTTTTGTAAAGAGGAAGGACTTTGGAAAGAGCATTGTCCAAAGTTGCAAAGGCTCCAGGTAACAAGAAAACCCAGGTAGAGCAAATGATCTTTTGAGTCTGGGACTCAGATGATGAATGAGAGGACCTGGGGCTCCATACCTCACTAAGTGCTGTGATCCAAACATCTCCACAGGAGCTCTGAGTAAAATTGACGGTGGGGACTCAATTAATGGATTTTTTAATTGACACAGGAGTTACATTTTCTGTCCTAAACTCTAAACTAACTTCCCTTAGCAAAGACATGGTGGCAGTTGTTGGAGTGACTGGTCAGACTCAGCAATGACCCATGCTCCAACCTCTTGAGTGCCAACTGGGAGAACAGAAACTGAGACAGTTCTTACACATGACAGACTGTCCTATACCTCTCCTAGACTGGGATTTATTATGCCAGTTGAATGCTCAAACAACCTTTTCTCCAGAGAAATAACAGCTCCACCTATACGTCACGCCTGACAATGCTATCCAGTTTCAATGTCTATTTATGGAAAAAGAAGAGGCAAATCATGTTCCCCCCAAAATCTACCAAAAAGTGAGTATGGCCATATGGGCTGATGCGACCCTGGGACGGGCAATAGGAGTCGCACCAGTTACCATTTTGTTAAAAGATCAGTCCCGATGCTCTCATAGGAAATAATGTCTCCTTAAAAAAAAAAGCCTTAAAAAATCCGAAGTATATTGAAGAGATTTCTAAGGACGTGGACTAATTAATTCCTGTTGGTCCCCTTTTAAAATGATGATTTTACCCATCAAAAAGCCCCACATCAATGATTATGGATTTGTGCATGATCCATGTGCTACTAATGATATTGTACAAGACATACACCTTACAGTACCAAACCCATTATACTCTTTTGACAACGATACCAGATGACTATGAATGTTACTCAGTACTGGATTTAAAAGATGCGTTCTTTTGCATTCCTTTTGAAAATAAGACTCAACTCCTTTTCACATTTGAATAGCAGGATCCTGAGACTAGGACAACATCACAATGCTGCTGGACTGTGTTGCCTCAGGGGTTTAAAAACTGCCCTATCCTGTTTAGTGAGGACTTGGCAAGAGACTTGCAGAACTTGCAATTGGATCAAGGGATTCTGTTACAATATGTGAGTGATTTACTTACAGCCAGCCCTGATTATAATCATTGTCTTCCGAATGCAGTGGCTGTGCTAAATCATCCAGCTTCATGTGGCTATACAGTGTCACCCAGAAAGGCACAGATTTGCAAACAGCAAGTCACTTATTTGGGATTCAAAATTAGCAAGAAAACCCACAGCCTACTGTCAGACTGAAAGCAAGTCATCTCGAGTCTTAAGGTACCCAGAAATAAAAGGCAACTGTGTGGATTCCTAGGAATGGCAGGGTTCTGTTGCATCTGGATCCCAAACTTTGGACTAATAGCAACCTGCTTATGTGAGACCCTTAAAGAGACAGATGTAGAACCCCTGACCTGGACGACTGACTGTCAAAATACCTTTGAGAGACTAAGGCAGAGTCTTATGACTGCTCCTGCTTTGGTGTTGCCTGACTTGCAGAAAGAATTTAAACTATACACTTGTGAAAAATAAGAAATGGGTCTTGGGGTCCTAGTGTAGATGCTGGGAAACATCCCACAGCCAGTGGCATACTTGTGAAAGCAGCTGGACAATACTGTGAGAGGATGGCCTCTTTGCTTCCGGGCAGCGGCAGCCACTTGGGACCTGTTGCAATAGGCCAAAAATTTCACAGTAGGACAACCTGTTGTAATATACACACCCCACCAGGTTCTGACTTTATAGAACAGAAGGGGTGTTATTGGCTGACTGCAGAAAGGCTGGGAAAATACCAGGCCATTCTTTGGATAATCCCAACATTGAATTAAAGACTGTGTCTACGCTTAATCCTGTTACCAGCTGAAGAGAATGAGCCTCTGAAGCATGATTGTTTAGAGGTTTGAAGGCTGTCTATTCTAGCAGAATGGATCTGTTGGATCAGCTGACAGCAGAGCCAGATTGGGACCTTTTCGCCGGCAGGGACAGTTTTATGAACAACAGACAGCGAAGGGCTGAATATGTGGTGGTCATGGAACATGGGTGCTGGAAGCAATGGCACTGCCACCCAGGACTTTAGCCCAGAAAGCTGAGCTGATCGCTTTAACCATAGCTCTTTAGTTACCCAGAGGGAAAAAGATACTTTCTCAGCATGGGTAGAGGCTTATCCTACACAAACAGAGAGAGCATCTGAAGTCACCCAAGTCCTTCTAAAGGAACTTTTTCTAAGATATGAACTCCCTTCCTCCATACAAAGTGATAATGGACTCTCTTTTATATCAGAGGTAACTCATCAACTAAGTAAAGCCCTGCATCTGAAATAGAAATTGCATGCATCCTGCAGACCACAATCTATGGGGAAAATGGAGAAAATGAATCATACTTCAGAGAAGACTATAGCAAAATTAATGCAGGAAACCCATCTGAAGTGGGATAAGGTATTGCCGCTTGCCCTCCTCCAGATAAGGGTAGCCCCTAGATGCAGGCTTAAATTGAGCCCCTATGAAATAGTTTATGGGAGACCCCTCCTAGTGCCCTGAGGTAGGTTTGGTAACATAATCATAAGTGAAGAAAACAGACTAAAGCAATATGTTAAACAAATAAGTCAGATACTAGCCACTATACATGAGTTTGCCTCTTTTAGGTCCCCGCCTCAGCTGCAGACACCCTCCACCCCTTTAAACCAGGAGACCAGGTGTTGCTTAAAGCCCGGAAAGGACAAGGACCTGAACAGCAAATGACAGAGAGGTGGAGTGGATCCTATGAAGTGCTTCTAACAACTCACACCTCGTTGAAATGGTTAGGAGTAAAACCTTGGGTCCACCATAACAGAGTAAAGAGGTGACCCAGGAAAGAAGAGGACCCCAAATCACAGTAAATGGGCCACCTTTAGGTGATCTAAAGTATCTGTTTAAGAGGAAAGAAAAATGTACCAACCTTCCATCTAAAACATCACTCCAATTCAGCAGGAAGTAGTTCAATGACTACATGGCCCCTCCTCCCATTGATATGGAAGGGTGAAATTGACAGTGGGGGACATGTAACAGGGGGAATGGCCTTAAAAGGGGTAAAAAGGTTTTCTGTCTCTCTAAAACCTCCTCCACTCCTTTTGGGAATTCAAACCTGTATTTCTGCCTCAGACTAGCGGGAGAGAGTGGGAGGGGAGTGTCCGTTTTGGGTATTAAAGCCTCCATCCTTTCCTCAGACCAGTGGTCAGGAGAGGCAGGGTAGTGCCCTTTGTTCTTTGTACACAGGAGATGGCTCAAGGGAATTGTCCCATTGGGGGTCACAGCCATAAATGGGATGAATCAGAACGATCAACTATAATTGAACAGCAGTAACCTGAAGCTGAAAACCTCCCGTTTAAAAGCTCTGTGTTTCTACTCAAAGGAAAGACGTTGGTACTTTAAGATGGTACTTTAAGATGGGAGTCTGCCAACCTCCTCATTTGCTAGAAAATTAATAAACTTCTTTTTCCTTTTCTTCAAACCACTTATTTTTGTGATGTAGCCTCAGGGACAAGTATCGAGTTTTTGGTAACATTTTCTCCTATTAATTGATCTGCCTCATGTCAGTGATTTTTCAGCAAATCTTCAGGGGGCCAAGGGCCCTGACTCCCTACACTCATGGTAAAACAGGTTATGGGAGGGGAGGAAGAGGAATTCTGTGGAGGGGCGGTAAAGGATTACTAGGGAAAATGAATGGATTTAGGAACAGAGATTAGCTTGTAAATAGTTCTCTTTGACAATGAGGGGGCCCTTCCAGGTGCAGTTACATTCTTGGTCTTAGAGGCAGGGGAAGAAAAAACAATTGTTCTCTTTGGTGGGTCTGGATCTCAGACAGATAAAGCAACTTTTAGTCAAGCTGTGGTTCATGTCTGTAGTCCCAGAATTTTGGGAGGTGGAGGCGGAAGGATTGCCCTGGAGTTTGAGGTTGCAGTGAGTTATGATGACACCACTGCACTCTAGCCTGGGTGACAGAGTGAGATGCTGTCTGGGGTGGGAGGAAGGGACTTCAATTTCTTTGGGAGAGACAATGGAAGAGGCAGATCAGGGAGATCTTGAGGCTTCTTCAGTTCAGTATGTCAAAGTGCCATATTCTGGGGTATTGGTTTCTGAGCCCCAACATATTCAATCCACAGATCTAGTGGGGAAATCGACAACTTAGTAATATCAGGTCTTCCAATCTGTTAGTGTATACGGCTCCATTTTTTTTTTTAAGTCTCCTCTAATCTCTTTTTTCAGTGTTTTGTAGTTTTCAAGATTTTGTAGATATCACCCTGTTATTGATTTCTATTTAGTTTTAAAAGAACCAGAGAATGAACTTTGGAGAATTCAATACTTTTAAATTTGGTAAAGTTTATTTTATGGCTCAGAATATGTTCTATTGTTGGCAAATGTCTCATATGTACTTGGGGGGAAAATATATATTCTGATGTTGCTGGGCATGACATTCAAAAGATGGCAATTATTCCAAATCGGTTTTTAGTTTGTCTTCTATATTCTTATTAATTGATTTATTTCTATATTTTCTGTCAACTACTGAGAGAAGAGTGTTGAGGGGTTCAACTATAGTTATGAATTTGTCTATTTCTCCTTTTAGTTCTGTCAGATGTTTCTTCCTGTAGAATATTCTTAGGTTGTGTTGTCAGATGCGTAGACTTTTACAATTGCTATGTGTTCTCAATGAATTTACTCCTTTATCATTTGGTAATTTTCTTCTTTATTCCTGGTAATATTCCTTATTCTGAAGTCTACTTGGACTGATGTTATATGGCTCCTTTTTTTGCTGCATGAATGACAAATTTTCACATTTTTACATTCAAAGTATGTCTTTATTTTTAAATGATTTTTGTTAGGAGCATATAGTTGGGTCTTGCAACTATATATCCTATATAGTTGGATTGGTCTTATTCAATCTGGCAATCTCTTCATTGAATTAGTGTGTTTAATTAATTAATTAATGCAATTTTGGAACTATTTCTATCAAAATCTACCATCTTACTGTATGTTTTGTTTGGTTCTATTGCTCTATATATTTTTTATTCCTTTTTTTGATTAATTAGGTAATTTTTTATTCTATTTTATCTTCAATATTAGCTTATTATTTATATGTGTTTAAAAATCATTCATTGGATGCCCTCAGGTTTACAATATATATCTTTAATGAATCTAAATCTACTTTCAAACAACGTACAACTTCATGTATATTGTGAAGACCTTACAATAGTGAAGTCTAATTTTCCTCTCCTTTTTTCTATCACTGTCAGATCTTAACAAATGGTATAAACTCACAATACATGGTTACTACTGTTACTCTAAATATACAGGTATCTTTTAAAGCAATTAAAATATTATATTTCTCTAGTACTTTTCATTTCTTTATGTAGTTCCAAATTTTTATGTGGCATATTATTCCTTCTTCCTGAGAATCTCCTTTATTTTTTATTATAGTACATGGAAGCTGCAATGAAATATCAGAGAGAGAGAGAGTTTCTCTCTCTTCTTATCTGAAAACATCTTCATTTCTCATTTATTTAGGAGAAATATTTTTTTCCGAATACAGAATTCTTGCTTGACTTTTTCCCCAGTACTTTAATTATTTTAATTATAACAACTCTATTTTCTTGTCTTGTGTCTTTTTCAGTGTGTGTGGTGTATCATTTTCTCTGATTGCCTTGTAGATTTTCCATCTGGCTTTGACTTTCAGTAGTTTCAATATGATATGTTTAGGTGTCTTACTTTTGGTATTTATCCTGACTGGTGTTCCCTAAGTGTTTTGAATTTTTATTTTGGTATCTCCTTAATTTCAAAAAATTCTCACACTTACCTTGAAAATATTTCTTCTGCTTTGTCCTTGTTTCTCTTTTTGGGATTTTAATTGCATCTGCGTTTGACCATTCATTTTGTTTCATTGCTCTTGGATGTCCTGTTCTTTTCCTGAATAGGGGATTTCCAACTGGGAGTCTTTCTTAGTAATCACATCTTATTCCCAGTATTTACTATGAGCACCTATTAAAATGCATTGAGAAGTGCTTTCAAGTGCATCAAATTCTCCTAATGTCTAAGGCTTATAGGAATTCTATACTTCTGTGACAGCTCATGTTTGACCTTTAGCAATTCATTCTGCTCATAGGTAAATTCTCACCTGCTTGGCCTGTCCCAGGTATGCAAGTGTATTGTCTCTCTTTGGAGGCACCATTTTTCCTTAGATTTTTGAGTTGGTTGATGGTGCCTGGACCGGAGATCTCTGATGGGTTCAAAAAAAGTTATTTGCAGATTTTCCTGCATTATTTGTTATGAGTATGGTAATGATGCTTTTTCCACCTTTCTCCAATGTAAGCCAAAGCCTATAGTCCTACATACTTCTTAAAGTTCTTTTTAAAGTAAAGTTTACATGAATGAAATTGTACAAATATTAGGTTTACATGTTTTTATTTCTGAAATTTGGCAAATGTATAAACCTGAGAAATTTTAGTTGTACGGTGTTTACAAATGTGTATACCCCAAATCCACATCCCTATTATGGTATAGGAATTCCATGTCCCTCCTCCCTCCCCATCAGGCAACCCATGATCTGCCTCATATAATTTTACGGCAGATTAATTTTGTCTGTTAGAAAACTTGATTTAAATGCAAAAATAATACAATACATATTATTTTGTATCTTTTCTGCTTTACAACTATCTAAATTCTTTATCTTGAAACAATCTCATAATTTCATAAAAATTGCAATATCATACAAAGTACCTTTTTTTCCAAACCATATAAAAGAATGTTTCTGACCTGATGCTCTAAATTTTCTGTATTTATTTCCTACAAAAAGAACATTCTTTTATACACAGAAAGCACTATCATCAAAAT
Organism: Propithecus coquereli; assembly: GCF_000956105.1. Classification (NCBI taxonomy): domain Eukaryota; kingdom Metazoa; phylum Chordata; class Mammalia; order Primates; family Indriidae; genus Propithecus; species Propithecus coquereli. Next base: position 2,125,561 of record NW_012148086.1, read on the forward strand.
GATATGACTATTAATACATTACATCCACATAATCATCAGGTTCCCATTTCATTTTTACCAATTGTTCCATAAAGTCCTTTACAGTAGAAAGATGTAACACAGAATCACTTATGGAATTTAGTTGCCCTATCCCTTTACTCTCCCTTAACTTGGAATGGCTCCCCAGTCTTTCCTTAACTTTTATGACCTTGATACTTTTGAAAATTATAGACAAATTATTTTGTAGAATGCTCCTCAAGTTGGGTTTGTCATGACCAGATCCAGGTTTTGTATCTTTTGCAGAAATATCAAAGGTCCACCCCATGCAGGACTGCCCATTTCACCCATCTTAGCACCCAACACCTAAGTCACAAAGCACATCTTCCTGCTAACAATGTCATCCTGACTCCACTTAGGTCACTGCTTTCCATGCTGGGCTATCCTACTGCAGAGGTGCCCCCGAGGTTGGCATGGAGTCTGAAGAATTGCACAGGGACTTACATGGATGCTCTCTCCATCTTCACAGAACTCTGATACCCAGCTCTGGACCACCCATCTGAACTGATATCCTTCACATCCCACTTGGGCTCCAGCAACACATACCAGGCTATCCCCCCAAACAAACAACTTCTTGCTCCATTTGGGCTCTGAAATCCCATGCCAGGCTGATCCCATGTGTGGATGCCCTCTTCATCCTCCTGAGGTTCTGATCCTCTGCTTTGGACCTGCGTGGCAGACCTGTATGGATGCCATTCATACCTTGGTTGGGTTCTGACAGCCCACACCAGACTGGACACCATCCTCACTGCTCTGAATACAGGACCCCCCCACATGTACACATACATACACCCACGTTCACACTGCATACATGCCCTTCTTCCCTCTCTCTCGGAATGAAACCACCAGATAGCATATCCCCTGTCCTCACCTTGCTTGGTCTCTGATATCCCATGCCAGGCCACTGCAACTCAGGATGGCCTCACCTTTATCCTGATAGGGGCCTGAGATGCCACAGAAGGTGCTCACCATCCCTTCCATGCCCTGCTTAGGTTCTAACAGCACATGCCAGATGGGTCCTCCACTGGAATAACCATTTCACCTTCTGGCAAAGTGACACCTCAGGCCTGGCTGCACCCCATCATCTGCACGGGCTGCTTCTTCCTCTCTTTTGGGATCCGACGCAAAGGTCAGACCAGCACTCTACAAAGATGTCCTCTTTACTGGGCTAGTGCCTGACACTAGGAATGTGTTGACTCTGGTGAGGCATTTATACTTCCCTCAGGCCACATAAGTTATGTCACACTCAACTGGTGGCACTCCTATGTGGACAGTTCCTCAACCTGTCCACCTCTAACACCTAAATGAAAGGTCCCTTTACCCACTCAGTCCTGAGCCCACATCCAGGATGTTCGCCTCTGTGGGTGCCCTCAACCCATTCCCTTCTGACACTTGCTCCAGTTCTTCATGTCTCCTGTGCCCCAGCTGCTGGCATAGAGGCTTTCTCTGCTGCCCTCATAATGGCTTTAGGACTAAGTTGTTCAGGAGGGGAGGAGGAAGAGGAAAAGGAATAATGAGAAGACTGCCCAGACTGCCTATTATCTTTTGTTTAGAATTTCCATTTTTGCAAAATACTCTAGCTGTGTTTCTTCTTTCTCTGGGAAAGCAACATCCAGATGCCTCCTTTCTCTTGCAATTGGAATCCAAGCATGAAACCATCACGTGCTCATTGACAAAACTTGGTGTTGAGAAGTTTGCAAACACAGGTTTATAGGGACTCTACATTTTTATAATGTGATTCAGGTTTTGGTGCCGCACACGGCCTCTGCTGGTGGCTTCCATGGGTGCAGTTTCCAGTGGCTGTGATTTCGAGGGGCCAGTACAGAACTGGTTCCAGGCCTTGCCTCTGGTTTCAGGCCTTGCCTCTGGTTCCAGGCCTTGCCTCTGGTTTCTACCACACTTGGATGGGGCAGCAGCAATAACCACAGTTACAACATCAAGCCCTTTCTACAGCTTGGTGTCGGGCAGCCTTCCTATTCAGTGCACGCTCTCATGTAACACCAGAATCACGCTTTCTGCCTAATCAACCAGGGTCAACTTCAGCCTCTAACACTGCTAATAAACAAACTTGTCTGATCTAGATTCTATTCAAATGGTTAAGGCTGGATAAGAGGAGAAAGCTGAACCTTTTGTCAGTGTGTTTGGCGAGTATTTAAACATTCACGGCAGATCAATTCTGTCCCCTCCCTAAGAGCATTTAGTGAATCCCCAATAGTCTTCAAAAATGCCAGGTGAGCTGGGTCTTAACAGCTTTTTAGCTTCTCATCCCTTACTATTCTTTTTCATGGATTCTACTTGCTAGTTACACTCATTTTTTAACACCTCCCAGACTTTGCTGCCTCCTGTCTTCACACATGCTCTTTGCTCCATGTGGCCCAATCAAGAGACACTTCTGTTGGAGTCTTCTGTTTTCTCTCCATTTAGAGTTAAACATTTCCTCCAATCAACTTTCCTGGGGAATCATGTGTGGATCAAGTGTTTTCATGTGATCAAGTGTCTTTCAAAAGACAAAGGCACTAGCAGACAGCAAAAATAGCTTATTCCTGGTGATAATCGAGTATCAAGAACACATGGTATATATTATACGTGTTTTGTGCCATGAGAAAAAGGGAAGTTCATTTAATAAACATTTATTAACACTTTATTCTGTGCCAGACATAGTACCAGATGTAAAGTAGGCATGATCTGTGCGCTCATGGAACATGGTGGGAAGTTAATCAATCCTTTACCCCATCCAACAAAGGCTCATTGAACACTGAGTGTTAAAGGCCATATGAGCAATAGCTTCTAACTTCATGGTGCTTACATTCCTGTGGTTTAAAAAGTCGTTGGCAAATTCTTCACGCTAGAGGTAAGACATGTGAGGGCCTTGATATGTGTTTTGAAGAGTTATAAGGATTGTTTTTCTTTGCTTTTTCTTTTCTTTTTTTGTTTTTTTTGAATTAGAATAAACAAAGGCAGGGCTTTGGATGGAGTTTGAGAGCAAGGAGAAACATGACACCTCACCCTAAGAGGGACCTGGAATTGGGGCTTTGAGCCAGTACTGTGGGAGGGGCATGTGACCACGGAGGGCAGGACCAGACAGCCCACTTGACCACATGTACTGCCGGACTTATTGTGGACCCTGGCATTTAGACAAGCCATGATAAAACAGTGCCTTGGGGACACTGGTTTTCTGTTTCATGGAACGTGTTTCCCATATGAGCAGTATTTTATACCTGAAGATTAATTGTGACATAATGAGCCACCAGAACGTGTTTCAAACAAATACAATAATAGCCTTGGAAACACATTGTAAGGGACGATTATGGGACTTGAGTGGGAGACTACAGGGTCTCAGTAGCTGAAGGCTAAGCAGCTTAGGGGGATATGGTTCTGATCTCTGGTTGTGTGAGCTTAGGCAGGTCTTCAGGACGAAGTCACAGCTCCTCAGCATGTCCTGTAACCAGTCCCTCACCTGTGTCTCCTACTTCAACTCTCAATAGCAATAGAGACAGGATTCTAAGTTTTGACCATGACCATTTTATTTCATTCCCCAAGATCACTATGTGTAATTTCTATCTTAGAATCTCTGGACACACCTCTCCCGAGATCACCTTCCCATTTCATAACCTGAAACTCCTATTGGACATTTAAACCAAGTTTTGGGGCTAACACTATCTAAAGTCTTTTCTGACATTCCAGGGAAGAATTGAAGATGACTAATCTGTACATTCACTTCTACCCTGTGTTGAGTTATATCGTTAACATTATGAGATCTTATTGCAACTAATTGCTCATATATGCTCTTTGCTCTCTAGAGTATAACCTTGAGGACAGGGATGTTTTCATCATATGTATCTTTATAATCCAAACAATTTGCACAGTTGCTGGACAACTAGAAATCTCTGTTCTTTTTGTTGTATAAATGAACAAATGGGTCACAGCGCGGATGACCATGTTTTGCTTTTTTGGTTGGATCGCATACAGACTTCCTGGATGAGGGAGGTTGTTTGTAGAAGTTCAGGGCTCAATACAGTTCAAGTCCTTTGAAGAAATTCATTGTCCTTTGAAACAGAGACTTGGGATAAGACATTCACACTTTGATAGATAATTTCATATGGACAAACAACATCACAAAATTAAATTATATTGCTTGAATGTATTGGTTTCTGGAGTACATTTGGCTCCTCACATAAGGAAAAAAAAATGATCTCTGAAAAAAATTTATGGATAAGTGAGTAACTTCAGGGAAAATACAATACCCAGTTTTTGGAGGAGGTTTGCCAGTGATCATTAAACAGTGTTGCACAAAGGAAAGCAATCACAGTATGAGACTTCTTGCTCTGCCATAAACATTCTAGTTTTAATAATGTCCTATTGATGCTTGCTGAAAATAAAGGACATTCCATGGTAGGGCTGGATGCCATGTCATGCAGGCAGTGACTAGCACACAGGGAACAAGTTGTTCCATTCTACTTGCTTCAAGTAGCTTCTCTTACTCCAGTGAATAAAGTAAAGAAAAAAAAAAGTAAAAAAAGTAAAAAAAAAAAAAAAAGAGAAAAAAAAAAA
>NW_012148086.1:2130197-2145861 GCF_000956105.1 Propithecus coquereli
AAAAAGACATCTTCTCTTCCCATGTAGTCTCTCCACTAATTCTAATTAATGATGTTGCAGCTTTTCTCTTAGTCCCAAGACATAAATATAGTATTATTGTATAGTCATGTACCATCTAACAACATTTCAGTCAACAACAGACTAAATATACAACAGTGATCCCATAAGATTATAAATGGAGCTAAAAAATTCCTATCACCTATCAACATCATAGCTATCATAATGTTGCAGCACAAAAGCATTACTCATGTGTTTGTGGTGGTGCTGGCATAAACAAACCTACTGTGCTGCCAGTTGTATAAAAGTATAGCACATTCAATCATATACAGAACATTAATACTTGATGAGTGACTGTGTTACTCGTTTATGTACTCACTATACTACATTTTTTATCATTATTTTAGAGTGCACTCCTCCTACTTATTTTAAAAAAAAAAAAGTTAACTGTAAAACAGCCTCAAGTAGGTCCTTCAGGAGGAATTCCAGAAGAAGGCACTGTCATCATAGGAGATAACAGCTCCATACCTGTTATTGCCCCTGAAGATATTCCAGTGGGACCAGATGTGGAGGCAGAAGGCAATGATATTGATGATCCCAACCCTGTGTAGGCCCAGGCTAATGTGTGTGTTTGTGTCTTAGTTTTTAACAAAAAAGTTTAAAAAGTAAAAAAAGTAAAAAAAAAAAAAATACAACTAGGTCAGAGTATATAGCCAGAGACAAGCAGCTTATTAACAATTTGGGGACAAGTAATTGTGCAAGGGGGCAATGACGATGCAGATTAGTGCCCATCCCCGTGATGCAAACTGTAGCCACTCAGAGACCACAGGGAGCGGGGACATCACATGCTATGACAGCCAAGGATTTACAAGTCAGTGTTAAAGTAAAAAATGTAATAAAAAAGGAGTGTAAAACTGTGCCTATTATGGGATCCTGGGAGAAAAAGCCTTGGGATGGAGGACAGGTGTTGACAAATCATAAATTCAATTTTTAGATGAGACATATTTTCCTTTTCATTTTTTATTGGCCTTATTATATTGTATGTGAACTAAATTAAATACTAAATACTAAAGTAGTTTTGTTCGTTATTGTTAATCTACTCAGAAAAATGCAGGATACATAAAACCATTTAATGTATATCTCTGTTACTTCTTCCAAATATCTACATTTGTAGGAAACAAGGAACCGAGAGGGCTGACATACTTCGAAGGCCTCGTTACCCTTTACTGTGAGGAGACTTGGAGTACATGGCCTGGATTTTCTGAAATTATTATCTTTTTATTTTTTAAAACATATACCACACAGACAGACAAAAACATGCACACGCATATACACACTCCTCATAAATAACATGGAAATACGTTAACACACTTCCTCTCTTCCAGGCTGTCCATAGCTAGACTATGATTACCTTACGCAGACTTACCTCTCTGTCGTCATCCTAGACGGACTCAATGGGGAGCAGTTGGTACCGAAAGCCTCACTTTGCATTCTGGAAGTCTCACCAGCCACCCCTAAAAGGAACACAAGGGTAACTTCAGTGTCCATCCTGGAGCTGTCCTATGTGTGGATCCTGAGCACACCTGTTGTCCCTTCACTTCCCCAGTCCTGGAGGGGGCTTCTGCTTCTGGGCATCTACCACACGGTATAGGTAAGAAATGTCCTGCCTCACCCAATCCCTGTCCCTACTTGCGATGTTCCATGCGGCCAGCTGGAGGGTTGACAGTGACTGACAGAGGGAGAGGAGGGGCTGGCTTGGGTTGAGCCTGCCTCTTGTGTACATTGCTCGACATTTGATTTAGAAATTGAAGTTTTATGGAATCTATAAATATTTTATTTATTTATTGGTTTTAGGCAAATCAAAATGTCTCTCGTTAAAAAATGACTGTGTGAAGTCAGCCGTGTCTAAGCATACAGCCCCCTAGGGGCTCCCAGGAAGTTGCACTCTACTTCTTCAAAACGTACTTTTGAGTAAATCAATTTCGTCACTTAATGTCATTGCAGATACCACTTATAAACTTCATTTATTTATCTCACATTCATTTTATACAGACATATTTTTAGTGTAAGCTTGTAAATGGGCCCCTGAGCAACTGCGGAGCAGCGGACTCGCTGTGCACTGGTTGCCGACTTCTCTGAGTGTGGTGAGACCGAACACACGTGCACAACCAGCCACGTGACACGGGCTCATCACTCACAGGCCGGCAGCAAGGTGCAACAAAAACTGAGCGTCCATTGCAAGTCAGTGCCCCAAGGCTCAGGAAACTGCCCAGGATGGGTGAAGTCTCTTCTATACATGCCCCACCTACTCTGCAGCTAAGGGACCCTGAAAGACAGCCCCCTTCGGTTATATACCCAGGGTCATGTGACTCTCTGGGATAAAGCACTGAAGGACATTCTGTTTGGGGCGAGGGGAGGATCAGAGCAGAGCCCAGGTCCTTTTGACCAGCTTCTCCTCTGTCTCAGGACTTTGTATTCCCAGCACACCCTGCAGTTATTCCCGAAAACTACAAGGGAGAAAGGAGAACTACGTGGGTCCAAGGTCCACATCACACTTTATAGACACTAATCTCATTTCTCTCTCTTTTCGAGTGAGCAGGATTGCAAGGTTTTAGACTTCTCCTCAGTTTTGAGTGTAGTGCGTTTCAGCATCCTGGCCCTGGGACCCATACTTCCCCAGAAATCCGTACCCTGTCTTCCTTAATTCTGTGACTCTTATATGCTACTGTTACCACATACTACATATTTATTCTAGTTTGCTTAAAAACAAAACAAAACAAATTGAAAAAAAAACAAAAAAAACCCTTTTTCTTTATTCCGAAGTGAAGCCCATATAGAGAAAAGTAAAAATTAAAAGAAAAAAAAAACTCAAAACACAAAACCTCTCTGAAACCCTAAATGTACAGATCAATAAATCATCAGAGGAAAACACCCGGGCAGCCGTCACTAATTCAATTGATCTGCCAGAGCCTAGAAGCCCCTACGCCAAGTCGTGGCCCCTGGATCACTCCTCCTTTTATTCTGAGTTCTGTCACTGCAGTTCTGTTTTGCTTGTTTTTAAACTTTATTTCACTTGAATAATTTTGAATACATTATTTAATACATGAATTCTTTGACTTAATATCATGTGTGAGCCCCATCTGAATTATTCCACATCAAGACAGTTGTTCACCTTCATGACTGAGTGCTATCCCGTTGTATGAATACACCACAATGCATTTTTCCATTCTACAAATGTCTTTAGGGATTTGGGTGGATTCCAAAATTGGGTTGTGACAAATAATACTTGGATTAACATTTTTTTACATGTCTCTTGATGCAAATGTGCATGCACTTCTCTAGAAGTCAGGGTGCTGAGTCTTAGGAAATGTTTACATTCAAATTTGGGGTAGTTAATGCTATTTCTTTATCATTCTATTGAAAATCATTTTTTCTCTAATTGATGTCCATTTGCCACTTATAATTTATATCTTGGTAATTTTAATTATAGAATCATACATTTTAAGAGTTACTAAGGACTTTGAAAACCAAGTAGCTGTTTTTATCTACCCTGTATGAAGAGAAACAAAAATTCATAGAAAGAAAAAGAATTTCTAAGAAAAAGAACTCTATCTTTTGATATATAAATAGGTTTTATGTTCCCAGCTAGGTTTTACTATTCCTGGGTTTCTTTGTAGTCTTTAAGACCTGTGTAAAATAGTATTTAAGCACATTATGTGAATTTGAAAGCAAGGCACTTTCTCTATAGGACTTTGCTCACTATGGTCTGACAAGGAACTCTTGGTAGAAACTGCGTGAGACATACACATACATCGATGGGTGTGTTCAGCAGATATCATCCTAACATGCTCATGACTTTCAATTTCATGTATACAACACAATTTGAATTGCTTAACATATAATTTTGTTGGGCTTTTTGGTGGCGTTTTTCCTGCTCACCCTCCGTTGACTGTTCTCCAATGTAAGAAGTCCAGTCTCGGAAGATCAGTGATAAGCCTTGCTTCAGATTTGTTACTTTTCTGCACATGTTTTTTGTTGTGTGGTCATTTTGGCTATGGAAAAATAATAAATTATATTTATTAAAGAGTGTTTTTAGGACTTATTCAATTAAGAGTAGTTAAAATGTGGTTTCAGTACTAACAATATCTACTAATATAAGGACAATTTAATTCAGCTTAAATACAAGCAAACTTTAGCTATTATTTTCATCTGAAAATTAGATATTTCAAAGAAAGCTATTTAAAAAGATTTGATTTTTACTGTTTTCTTTTCATGGCACATTTATTTGACTTCTCATCAGCTATATCTGTGAGTCCCTCTGAGCTGAGGACAGCAACCACTCAGCAGTCGATGGAAGGCCAACTACTGAGAGCAAAGCGCTATAAGCATCGCATCCTGTGATAATGAGGGGAAGCCAACTGTGAAAAAGTTATCAATGGGGCTTTGGCCTTAACATACAAAGGGCTTGGCAGTCATCCCTTTCATCCTTATATAAGAAAAAGCTGAATAAGCTAAAAATCAGTGATTTTTCTTGGACTCATTAGAAAATTTAGGCTGCAAGTTGAACAGCCACCTTGAATTCTGGAGAGACAGGTGGATGGAGAACCACATCTGAGGCCAGTTTACCTGGAAGCCAACAGACACCTAAACTGGCACAGAAATGGTAATTTTGACAAATCACTGGAGGCTGAATGTGAACTTGTGTGAGAGTGAGAAACTCCCAGGGCCACAATCTTAGGGGTCCCTCACACTCCCCCAGGAGTCATGTTCATAACTCTGGGAACCCCGCCAGGTTCTCATGGGGAAGAGCTGAAAGAAAATACCCTCCTGGCAAGGGGAAGGGTGAAGTATTTATGGTGAAATGCACCCAGAGGAGAGTCTCCATAAAAGAACTACCCTCCAAGAAAGAGACTTACCAGAGACTTATCTCACATGGGCTGAAGGGCAGTTAGACGCCCCCAGCCTCCTCCAGACTTCCCGTCTCACCTGGGGTGGGAATGGAAATCAGAATAAGAAATACCAGCAACAGTCACAGCCCAGGGACATGAACACACTGAAGACTGAGATTTAATTATAAGATTACAGAATTCTTCCCTTCTCCCTCAGAACAAGGAAAATGATCTGGGACAGAGAGTGCACTGTGAAATGATAAAGAGGTAAATTCACCAAACGACAAAACAATCCTCAGTGCACAGAGTATCAGAATATGGCACAAAAACCGAAGTCAGCAACTGGAAGATTGAGCAGACTACAAACCTGTAAGAATGCAGTCAGTCTGAACTGCACTGTCAAACAGTGTGATCCAGTGGGGATGTTTGGAACGCTCCATCCCATAGCAGCAGAATACACAGTCTTCTCAAGCTCACGTGGCACATTCACATGATAAACCACATTCTGAGACATAAAACACACCTTAACAAATGTAGACTACGGACAGTCTACGCTTGTATGATGATGCAAATTATTTTCTCAGGCCACAGTGGAATTGAACTAGAAATCCAAAGCAGAAAGACACCTAGAAAATACTCAGATACTTGGAGATTAAACAACACACTTCCAACACATGGGTCAAGAAGAGCCCTCAAAGGAAAGAACATTTTTTTGAATTAAATGAAAAGTGAAAATACAACTTTTCAAAATTGCTGGGGTGTAGTGTATGCAGTGCTTTATGACTTTACAGTACATATTATGAAATGTATGTATTAGAAAACAAGAAAGGTCTATGATCAATTATCAAAACTTCTACCTTTGGAAGACCCACTTCAACCTAAATCAAATAGATTAAGATAAATAACAAAAGAGCAGAAATCAATGAAATTGAAAAGAGGTAATCGACAGAGAATATCAGCAAAATCATAGCTGGTTCTTTGAAAAGATCAATAAAATTGATACATCTGTAGTCAGACTAGCTAAGAAAATATGAGAAAAGACACAAACTGCCAATATCAGAAATAAAAATAGAAAAATAGGTCATCACTACTGTTCCCATAGACATCAAAAAAGATGGCTGCTTTCCTCTATACCAAAATTGAACATTGGAATTTGAAATTAAACACAGAAATTCCATTTATAATAGCACTGAACAATGAAGTGTGAATACTTAAGTGCAAACCTAACAAAATACATATAGGAAACAGATGCAGCAAGCTGCATCAGCAGACTGATGAAAGAAATCTGAGAAGACCTAAATAAAGAAGGGATATTCTGTGCTCATGGCTGGAAAACTCTGTATTGTTAAGACGTCAGTTCTTTCCTGCTGATCTGTAGATTCCATGTAATCCCAAGTAAAATCTAATAAAGCTATAGATATTGACAAACTGAGTTTAAACTTTATATGATATATGAAAAGTCAAAAGACCCAGAATATCCAACACGATACCGAAGAAAAAGAAAGGGATAATGGATGACTCACATTATCCTATTTTAGGATTTATTATAAGCTATAGTAATTAAAACTACATGGTTCTGGTGAAAGAATAGATACATAGAACAAGAGAACTAAATAGAGAGCTCAGAAATATATCCACACCAATATAGTCAAGTGACTTCTAACAAAGGAGCAAAGGCGACACAATGGAGAAAGGATAGTCTTTTCAACAAATGGTGCTGGAACAATTGGAGTCCATATGCAAAAATAACAAATCTAGACACAACTTTATACCTTTCAAAAAAATTAACTCAAAATTGGCAATATACTTGAGGGTAAAATGCAGAACTATAAGATTTCTTGAAAAAGACATAGAAGAAAATCTAGGTGGCTTTGAGTTTGGCAATGAGTTTTAAATAGAATGTTAAGAGTACAGTCCATGAAATTAAAAGGTAAAAAGTTGTACTTCATTAAAATTAAAACTTTGCCTCTGAAAAAGACAGTATTAATAGAATGAAAATAAGCCACAGAATGAGAAGACATATTTGTAACACATATATTACCTAAAAAAATTGTATCCAAGATATACCAGAGCTCCTAAAACTCAGCAATAAGAAAACAAAACAAAGAACATTTTAAAAATAGTTAAAAATCTGAACTGACATCTCACCAATGAAGATAAACAAATGGCAAACACGCATGTGGAAAGATGTTCAGCATTATTTTTCTTTGAGCATTGCACCATTAAATAACACTGAGATGCCACTACAAAACTATTAGAAGGACGAAACACAAAACAAAGACAAATAAACAACAGCAACAACAACAAAACACTGACACTACCAATTGCTGACGAGCTTGCAGAGCAATAAGAACTGTCATCCATTGCTGGTGGGAAAGAAAAATGGTACAGTCACTTCGGAAGACAGTTTGGCAATTTCTTATAAATCTGAACATAGTCTTATTGTATGTTCCAGCAATCATGCTTCTAGGTGTTTACTCCAATGTGTTTCAAACTTCTGTGTGCACAAAAAACTGTACCCAAATGTTTAAAGTAGATTTATTTATAATTCCCCAGAATAGGAAACAACAAAGATGTCCTTCAATAGATAAATGAATAAAGAAACAGTTGTACATCCACACAACAAATATTGTTCAGCACTAAAAAGAAATGAGCTATCAAGCTATGGAAAGACATGGATGAACTATAAATATATATTTCTAAGTGAAAGAGACCAGTATGAAAAGGTTACATGCTCTATAATTTTGATTATATGACATTCTGGAGAAAGCAAAATTATGGAGACAGTGAAAAGATCAGCAATGGCCAGGGTTTGGAGGGAGAGGTGATTGAACTGGTGGAACACAGAATTTTTAGGAAAGTGAGATTGTTGTGTATGATACTGCAAAGGTAGACACATGTCTTTATACATTTGTTAAAGCCCAGAAGTGTATGGCACAAAGAGTAATCTTTAATATGTGCAAATTTTTTAAAAAATTAAGAAGACAGGAGATTCCAGGAAGAAACGCAAACTGTGACAGGAAAATCTAACTGTACAAATGTATGAAACATCTTCAGTAAATTGGTGTGTGTGGGGGTGGGGTGGGATGCTGACCTAAGAAACTTTGGAAATTAATAGAATCTGTCACTAAAGGTAGAAAAAACTGCTCTAATTGATTAAGATCTTTAACTGTCGGGGAACAGGCTGGCAATTTCCGGAACTACTACATGTGTGCGCTGGCACTGAACAGTCTAGTAAGCGGGGGGGTGCCTGGTGGAAGCCAGGTTTGTGACTGTTGGAGTGGGAACTTAGAGATAGCCAACAGAGGTGGCTGGAGTGATCCATGTGGTAGTTAATTAGGATTGAAGATATCTATAAATTCATGATTAACTTAGTATAGATACAGATATTTACATATATAAATATCTATAGATAGGTATACATATGTGTATATATGGATGTATATATTCATAAATACACACACACACATACACGCAATAGTCCAAACATTTATGCAGACTATTATTAGTCCCTGCTCCATCAGACATGAAGGTCTAGAAGCAAAGACACCACAGTAGCAACAAGCACATCCGGCACTCAAATTTTGATTTCTAATTCTACATTTTCTAATTAAAGGAACCAGGGCTTCTTGGAGAAATGCCTGATTCTAGGAAATATACAGGATGATCCCAGAGCACATAATAGTGCTAGAAAATAAGGAAGCTCTCCGAAAGCAAACAAACCAAACCAGCTTAATTTGGTGACAGTATGTCAAAGACATACAGGAATCAGCTAAAAGGGCTTCCAGTGGCCAGAACTGGAGCAGTTTGACTACAAAACGAATAAAGTAGCATTGGATTTTAACCCAAAGTAAAAAATAAATATTCATGAGTCACAATAGATTTATTCCATAAATGACTGAATAAAGAAATAACTGGAGGAGAAGAGGCAAATCTCAACTGAAGAAGAATAACCCATAATTTATATGGATACTCCACCCTCAAGAAAAGGAGACATAAATCCGCACTCTTTAAGTGCGGGCTGCCCACAATGACTTCTTTTCCAAAAGTACAGCAGGGGAGGGGAGGGCAAGGAGTAACTTGACAGTGGAGAAACCTGACACATGTGGCCTCAGCCGGGGGATTGAGGACATCGGTGAAAAGTGTATCAACAGTGAAGTCGTGTGATAGTTTATGTGCTCAAGATGTCGTGATGAAAATGGTTTATTTTCCTCCTGGGAAAGACCCTAGTCTAATTATGAGAAAAACTCTAGACCAATCCTATCAGAAGGGCCTCCTATACAATTACCGAGCAGTACTCAAAACTGTCAGGGTCATCAAAGGCAAGGAAAGTCTGAGAAACTGCCACAGCCCAGAGGTCCCCAAGGAGGCGCAATGACAAAATGTAATGTGGTGTCCCAGATGGGACACTGCATCGTATGAAGGGCATTAGGCAAAAACTAAGGAAATCAGAGTGATGTATCAACTTTAGTTAATAATAATGCATTAACATTGGTTCATCAACTGTGACAAATGTACCATATTAATGTAAGATATTAATAATAGAAGAAACTGGATCTGGGGAATGGGGGAATGTGGGATCTTTCTGCACTACCTTCTGAGTTTTTCTATAAATCTAAAACTTTCCTAAAAATAAGATTTATTTTAAAATAATTATTAATGACAGTGTTATATGTTAGGAAAGAACTAGACTCAAAGGCAGTTGGTGCACATGACCTTTGACTTCGAGCAAAACACTTCACCTCCATGGTTTCTAGCTTCCTCATTGTCCACTGAAAGTAAAAATGTCCTAAATTATATAACTTTTTGTGACCACTGTATGAGACACTGTATTTTAGGCAGAAAGCAATGAGGGTGGACTTTTTTGTACCAGAAAGGGAATGTTCAAATCAGGAGTTGGGGGAAAGAAAGTTCTGACACAGAAATGGCTTTTTTTCCTTAAAATATTAAGAAAGAATGTATGCAAAGCATCTATGTTCATTCATTCTTTCTGGGCTTCCTTCCTGTGAAAATTTCAGAGACTTTTCTCGAGTGCTGTAGTCAAGTTTTATTTAAGAGCAAGTAATGAGAGCAGAGTAGTCTTTAAAGGAAAGAGACGTTTTCCCAAACCTGCTTGGGAGCCTCAAGTGGTCTGCGCTGAGATCAAGACACCTGGGTGGTTTCCATTCGGCTGTGGGGTGTGGGGTCAGATGACCTGTCTTTCAATCCCAGACCTTCTGTGGTGGTTTGTCTGACCTTGAGGCATTTGTGGAACTCCTCTATCTACAATTTGAAATCATTGTACCTAAAGTGCATGGCTACTGTGAGGACCATGACATTCTCACGCCAGTGTCTCCCATCCATCCATCCCTACGTGGTTGGTGAGCAGCTGCTGTGTTAAGCCTCAGCGTCAGGAATGGGATGGTCATGGTGAGAAAAACAAGTGACTGACCCCTGCTCTGATGGTCAAGTAAGTTCCTCATAATATTAAGTTTATTAATATTAAATTTCACTAAGCCATACTAAATTTTATAAATGTATTTATATTGTTTAACAGACGTGACCACTTGATCTAGTAATCAAATACAACAACCATTTATTATGTTTTTACTGCATTGCTTGACAATGTGTAGAAATCCATTAAAAAATGGTGTTCAGAGAGCCTAAAACTTGCTGGGAAAACACAATATTCAATATCTAGAGGCTTGAGAGTTTGAACTTTTAGAATATTCAAGCTGCAAGGAATAGCAAATCCAAATCAAACTGGTCTGAGGGTGATGAACTTTACTGCTTCCCGTAAGTGGACGCCCCAAGGCGGGAGTCGAGGGCTGTTCCTCCGCTTCCCAACGTGCTTCTGGCCAGGCTGCCCTCTGCTCCGTGCTGTTCAGCTGGGGGTAGAACAACTACATCAGTGTTAGAGCTCACATCTGTGCAATGCCACTTCCAGGAGAAAAGACACTATTCTTTATTTTTTTCTTTAGAGCCAGAAAAAATTCCCCAGAGTGTTCAGAAGCTTTTCCTTCACTGCCCGATTTTACCAATATATTCTCTCTTGTAAAACCCCCATCTCAGGGGGACCGCCACACAGAGTGACTCTGACTTGCCATTCACAGGCCTGATGGGGGCAATTCACATAGAGCTGTGTGGCTGGGACTGTTGGAGTTAGCGGAACTCCTGGCAGGAAAGCCCAGACTTCAGGCTTGCTTAGCGCGGGGACAGCCCCCGATGCACAGGGTAATCCATGTCTTAGGATTTGAGGAGACCCAGCCTTCAGAAATTCACACTCCTTCTCCTCACTTCACATTTAAAGGTCCATCTCCACATGAACGTACACAGTTTCTAGCCAAATAGAGAAACCCAAAGTCTCACCCAGTTACTGCATCCAAAACCAGGTCCGGACTCTCGAGCTGCTGGGATTTATGTTCTGTCCTGTTCCTCCTGTCACTCTAAAATCCACCCTGCAAAACCCAGAGTGGAATGATGTTGAAGGGAAAGGCCGCAGTATGGAAAAGGCACTCTCATTTGAAACACCATGAGAAACAACATGCTCCGGTGAGCGATTGCTACTAGTTTCCTTGCCCAGATACAGAAAGGACGCCTCATTTGGCAAGCCTAGCCACCTGGTTCTGTTTACTTTGAGAATCTGCACTGCCCCGCAGCCCACGTGGCCTGGTTTTGCCCTGGGAAGCCTCACCTTGTCCATCGAATTCTGTCCATGGTGTCTGATGCCCCCCCTGAGTTCTACATTAACAACCTAATCTTGTTACTGCGCATTGGGTTGACGGGGATGCTGGGCTGGGGCTCACCATAGGGACTACACAAGCCAAGGCTTGGATTTCTTTGGCAATTTGAATCCTTCAAATGCTTATTATTTCATTCCAGTCAACTGGAGATCTTGTCTGGCCCTTTCCTTTGAGTCTGGGAATTTCTGTTTCTTAGCAACACTCTGTGCTATCCGTCCCCCTAAAATTAAATTTAATAGGCTCTACTTTCTTCCATCTACAGCTTTAGGGGATTTAGGGGGAAAAAGAGCGTGGAATCAGGATGCATCTGAGCTCTATCTCCTGCCTGGCCCTCTGTCAGGTAGACAGTGCCTAACAGGGAGTGCTTGGCGGAGCTGCTCATGTCTTGTGGCTCCTCTTATTTCCTGCTGAACCTCTCACCCACCCGTTCTCCTAACACAGACTTCTGCTTGGAATCAAACAGCATCTTTCTAACCCCACAAGATGGCTTAACTTTCTGTCTTCCTTTTGAAATGCATTCCACTGGCAAAGAGGGCCTTGCTCTTTCTTTTCTTTTTGCTTTAAGAAAGGCCATATTTAGCCTAATGCTTCAGCCTAAAGCCTTGGTGCTTCTCTCTAGATTCTTAGTGACACAAGTCAACACATGTTGGTGACGATGTTGAACTTCAGCTCAGCCTCTGTGCTCCCAGAAATCCCCGACTCTGCCCTCACATATTCCCAAATAGGACCCACCCCTAGCTGTCCTCACAACTCTCATAAGACTTGCGTGTGACCCCCTTGTTTGCCTGCCTTAAGACCCCAGGATCCTCTTTTTGTATTAATAATGGTTTCCCTATAGCAATTGCCTGAATGCAATCATCTCCTAATTGTCTGATCTGGTGTCTTTCACACTAACATTCTGAAGTTTTTCTACCACATTCCCAAATGTGGTGGCATTGTCTGGCAGGTGACACAGTGGTTTAATCCATTTCCAGCCCAGAGTAGTGGGGTCCTCCCTGCCCCCCATTCTGTTAGCTTAACACTTTCAAGTCTATTACGTTCACATTCCTAATTTTAAGTTCTGTATTTACTTTAAAATCCCAATTTTAAGTTGTATATTGACTCTGGGTTTTTGCGATGTGAGTGATGGAAACCAAAAGGCCAATTGGCATAAATGATGGGAGACACTTATGCTTATGCATTTACCAGCTGGGGATCTGAGATAGGGAAGCCTCGGGCTGTGGCCTGGGCCCAGTTCACAGCCTCTGGGATGCTTTAAGGCTCACCCTCTTGCGCTGCTTGCTGAAGCCCCGACTGGCAGAGAGATGATCTGTTTCACGTCCATGGAGATAAATGAAGATCAACCAAATGAGAACGGACAAAGCCTATTCAAGCAGAGCTTGCTCCAATAAGGGAGCCAGCCACCCTCACTTGCGATTTGGCCGAGAGTCTCAGGCAGACAGAGCAGGGAAAGCTTCGCAGTGGGAAGGGACGGCTCAGGTGAGCCTGACAGAGCCGTTGGCCTGGGAAAGCTGGGGCAGCTCCCTAGAAGGGGCCTCCCATGTGATTGGTTAGGGAGCATGTTTGGCCTAAGTTGGAAGCAGGGACAAAATTAGAGAAGCTGCCAGTTATTAGTCAAGTCCTGGCCATTTGGGGCTAATTATTACAGGAGTTGTTTGGCTTCCTGGATCAGTTATTAGAGAGAGTGGTCTGACTTCCTACAAGTCTGACTCATCAGTAGCAGGCTGGCTCCTGGGCTGGTTACTGTACGGAATGAGTTGGCTTCCTGGACAGGTTGCCGCACATCGTGGGTCAGAGTTTTATTTTTATATGTGGTTGGCCATTGTCCATGCATATCTTCAGTCTCTTACATCTTTGTATAACAACATGGAAAGAGAGAGAAAGAGAGAGAGAGACAGAGGGAGAGAGAGAGGCAAGGGGGAGGGGGAGGGAAGGGAAGAGAGGAGGAAGGAAGGGACAAGAACCAAAGGAGAATTTCTCTAGAATCCACAGAAAAACATCTTCATGCACTTATTAGGCCCTAAGGGTTTGCAAACCCATTGCTAAGCTCCACTGATGGGGGACAGTTTATGACTTATATAGTTAAATTCATCTTTCCCAAGGATCTAAGAAAGAATTTATGCTTTCCCTGAGGCAAACGGGTTGCCTGGTGGGGAGTAGGTACCTGACTACAATAAAGATTCTACCAGAAGAAGAAAAAATTCTGCATCAACATTTTGTCTTTCTGGACATTTTTTTTTACTTGTGAATATTAAGAAATTTAACTCTAAATCTGTCACCAACCACCTGGAACAATTTTGGGTAGGAAAAGATGCCACATCCAGTGTTCTGTTTTCAGAGGAAGCCCCCTAGCACTGTTACACATGGAAGCATTTCAACCTCTGAACATAACCACTGGTTATTACTCACACATGGCACAGCCCTTGGGGACTCTCAGGCCCACAGATTTTTCTCATGAAACAATAGATGTTGCCTGAGGTGTCTGAAATTCATCCACATTTATTTTATTGTTACAAAGAAAAAGAAAACCCTTTAAATAATCAAATCACTTGCAAAAATGCTTTGGTAAATTTAAGATCCAGTTAAATGTTTTCTTATTTGTGCTACAAAAATTATAAAAGACACTTTACCACGAATGAACTTCAGTGTTAATGTTTAAGTGTTTTCTATAAAAGTATTTTAATATTGAAAACAAGTATTACCTCATTCATTTGTGTATTTACTAGTTTAAGAAATTATTGATCAACATCAACAGTTAAGATACATTGTTTTCTCTTTAATAATACCTATAAATACAGTACAAATTATCCTTGAGAAGGGTTGGCAAATAATTTTAAAAATGCATACCTGTCACAACTTAGAGCTCAATAAAAATGTTTTTTCTTGCTGTTTCCCACTATAAATCAGGATATATGCACAGAAAACAGGATGCAAGCATACCATAAAGTGGAAGTATTTAAGCTGTGCATACCTATCAACATTATTTTCAAGCTTAATGTAATTTTGAGGTCAAAATATGTTTGTCTTTTTGTTTTTATTTTTCCCACTTGGATGTGTACATTCATGAAATATATAAAACAGATAGAAAAGAAAAATAAATGCTGAGTTCCTGGCCTGGTCCTATGTGTCAAATAGTCCCCAAATGGCTTTCCATAAAATAAGCACATTAATTTTCTGTCATCAGCTGGGCCCTCTGCTGGAGGGGCCTCCACACACCTTCCTGGCTGTTCTGATTGATCTTGATTAGCCAAACCTCTGCCCTCCATTTCCAGGAGAGACCAAGGTTGACTCTGATATTGTTTTTAAATCTGTTATCCAAAAGGAGCACAAAGGTTAATATTGGTAGATCATCTATAATTTTTCAAGGGCTATAGTAGCTAAAAGGATTTTAATGACAAAATAAACATAGCACATGCCCTCTTTGGGACCTCTACGCCAGTGGGGGACAATGATATGCACATCGGTAATTATAGAAACTGACTCAAGGCACAGGGAGGAGGATAGAGATGGGACATGTGGCTCATGTGTGAAGGACAAAAAGGAAAATCCCAAGAATGAGCTGCAGAGAAATCTATTCTATATGGAAAATACATGTGCACAGGCTGGAGGCCTGGAACACAGGTTAGGCGGTGAGATACGCGGAAGTCTGACACGACCCATGCACACTTTGTGTGAGGGAAGCTGGGCAGAGGCCTGGTGAACATGGACAGACACACGGGCCGTGGGAAGAACCCTGGAGGCAGGCCCCTGAGAGCTGGGAATCACCAAAGGGTTTTAATCCTGAGAGGAGACAGACTGCAGTGAGAAGCCAAGCGTGTAGAGCAATGTAGGAAGTATTCACGTGTTGGTTCTCACACACAGCAAACAAATGGTAGCAATAAGTACCAGTTATGAAAGCCTAAAGGCATTTTGAGACTGGAAGGACCAGAGACATGCAGGGAACTCCTGAAATCACGCCCTAAGGGGCATAGAGGATTCTTGGGTGGGAGACTTAGTGTGTAACAGGCGGACAGCGATGGCGGTCAAGGGACCGAGTGCATAAAGAGCTGAGTAAGG
>NW_012148086.1:2149961-2166277 GCF_000956105.1 Propithecus coquereli
AAAAAAATATTTCAAATAATAGTCAGATGGTAACAGAAGCCTAGCTCAATACCTCCTTCATTATAATTTTGAGAGAGAGAAAAGGTTTCATAGGGGTAAAAAGAAGCAAAATTTAAGAACTCCCTGTTTGAGAGCTGACACCAGATTCATCAGAACAGGAAGACTTGGCCAATGTATTCCAAGGAGGTTTCGTTCACCACCCAAGGGCTCCATCTGCAGTGGTGTGGGGGAGGGATGTGGGGCATACTGGGGAGGACCCAGGGAGTGGAAGGGGGCCAGGTCTAGGGACCAGGAGATCCAGCTCCCAACCTTAGCTCTGCTACCAGCTGGCCAGGTGCCCACGGCTAAATAACTCTGTCTCTCTCTGGGTTTTGTTCATTTGTTGTTAGTTCATACAATTCATAAGATTAAGAGTTCACGTTATGTAAATTATAAAATCTAGATCTTAATATGTGCCTGTCTTTCTTCCTTCTTTCTAGCAAATAGTGATATGCCTACCTTGGGGATGAAAACACGACACAATCGTGAGCTGAGTACTACAATGGATGTGTTCATTAATATTCCCTCTCTCTCCCTTTCCTCTTCTCTCTCTCTCTCTTCTCTGTTTCTGCCTCTGCCTCTGTTTTGAGAACTTAAGCATCTCCTACAGCAGAGGGACTCAGCCTGTGATGCTCACTTGTTGGATTATCTGTCCTTCCAGAAGGCGGCTCATAGGACAGATGCCAACCTTCTGCTCCCAGGTGTCCGATCTGCCTACGGATGGCAAACCAAAGCAAACCACAGGCTGGCCCTCTCTTCCTCTCGTCCAAGAGTCAGGGTGAGGAGACACTGTCATTAGGCTAAATGTCCTAAATAGAGTGCTGTTCAAGTTTTTAAAGCTTTTTAAAGGTATAATTGATAGACAAAAATTGCACATATTTAATGTATACATTTTGAGGAGTATGGACATAATCAGACATCTGTGTGATACCATCAAGATACAAAACTTCTTTTTTTTTTAACAATAAGAACACAAAATGAGATCTACCCTCTTAACATATTTTAGAATGCACAATACTGTACTGTAAACTATAGGCACCATGTTTTACAGTAGATATCTAGAACTTATTCATTTTTTATAACTTTATTCCCATTAAGCTACTTTATGATTCAGGAATCCCACTTCTGGGTATAAATCCAAAAGAATTGAAATCAGCATGTCAAAGAGGTATCTGCACTCCAATGTTTATAGCAGCATTAGTCACAAGAGTAAAGACATGGAAACAACCGGTATGTCCATAGACACATGAATGGATAAAAGAAATGTGGTATATTGAAGGCTGTCCAGAAAGTATCCAGCCATTGTTAACAAAATGAGAACAGTTACATGACTAGATGCTTTCTGGACAGCCTTCGCACATGCCGTGGAGTATTAAGTGCTCAGTCTTAAAAAAAGAGGAAAATCCTGGCATTTGCCATAACATGAATGAACTGGGAGGACATCATACTGAGCAATTCTAGGTTAATAACACTAGAATAGCATCATAAAATAAGAGCATTCTGAGAAAAGGCACATACGAGCTCAGCCTCTGATTGTGCCAGGGAGGCAGGCACACACCGGGACATCATGCATGTAACCTTTCAGCTCTTCATTGTGTTATTTGAGATGCACGTTTACACACCCAGAGTTTCAGGACAAGATGTGGAATGGAGCACACTTTGATGACCGAGCAATCTAGGGGAGTTGGTAGAGGAGGATAAACGTGTGTGATATGCGTTTAGTTCATATGCATTCTATATTTATTTATTTATACTTATTAAGTGCCTTTCAGTGTTTTTTAATAAAATTATCCCTCCTTTCACTTCATATTTTTATAGAAATAAATCCAAATAAAGTATACACAGCAACCGAGATATCCAGATTTATAACACGTGATCCTTATTCTTGGTGAAATTAAAATAAAAATAATAATAATAGTTACTGTTTGGAGTATTTCCTAGGTGTCAGGCCCCCTGCTAAGTGATTTATCTCTATCACTGCTAGTCCCCACACAAATGGTCTTGGGGTCAATGTTTTATCCCTACTGTCAAAGATGAGTGCCTGGCATCATGTTGCCAGATACACAAGTAAAAATACAGACTGCCTGGTTAAATTTAAATTTCTCATAAACAACAGATGATTTATATATAAGTATGTCCCATGCAACAGTGAGGACATACTTATATTAAAACACTATTTGTTGCTTGTCTGAGATCTGGGTATCCTGAGTTTTATTTGGCCACAATCTGAGCTACTCTTGCTCCTACCACCCAGCTTGTTTCAGTGAAAAATCAGGATCTGACCTGTGTTCGTCTGATTCTAAAGCCCATTTTTAAAATTTTCCAGCCCATTTTCTTATAAAAATGAAATAAATCAACGCAAATCAGAAACACAGGTAGACAACAAGACCAGTCTTCAGAAAACAGTTCTTTTCTTTGCACCTCAATGGTTAGAATAATGTATGCTTTCAGCCTTTATTTAGTGCCTGAAAGGGAAACTGCCTGGGGGGCTCTGTTCCATTTTTTCCTCCATGTCATCTATGAGGTCAGTATCCTTCCCATTCAAAGTTAATTCCAGATGTCCCTTTCTTTTCCCTTAAACTATGAAATAATATTGTTCTTTTTCATTACCCTTTGATGATTACATCAAAAATAGTAGATTTTTCTGGAAATGAGAGATTCAATCCAAGGGGTGGGTGGGCCCTGGCTGCCCCAGGATTTGTGTGCTGGAAATGTTTGTCCTGGGTGGGGGTGGGGGTGGTTCGAGGCCCTGCAGTGAGTCTGTGAGGTCAGCTTTCTCAGCGCCGTGTGCAGTGAAGTCACCCTGTCCAGCTGTCTGGAAAGTGACTGTGGCTCTGTCTTTTGGATGAAGTCAAAGCAACAACAACAAAAATCTTGCCTTCTTCTAAGTTTGACTTTTAAATCTTTTATTTCTTCATTGTCATGTAATTTTACTTAATTAGATAGTGACTTCTCACGTCTATTCTCTCTCATTTTATCCATTTTCCTTCCATGGCCTGGTATAGACTTCAGATGCTTCCAAGAACCTTGCTTTACTGAGGACAGGGTGGCGTTGATACAGCTGTGTACCTGGTGCGTCTTGCACCGCTCTGTCTTTCCAGCTGGCATTATACATACCCAGTGAGGAACAGGCTCTTCGTGTTTTGTCTTATCGAGGCCTGTGTCCCTGCCCTCCAGTCTAATCCTCAAAATGTGTCTCTATTGGAGACCAAATTGATGTATTTCTTTATTCATTTGGCTTATTCATGCTTCTTTTGTTTCTTCTTTTCTCTAAAAAACGATCACTTATTTACTATTACTATTTAGCTATATATACATTGATCCTTTACTTACTGTTGGGTGCTATGTTTGATCATGGCTTAAGCTATACCAAAGAGCAGGAAGTGTCATTTACGAAGCATTACTAAACCATAATCTGAGTGATGTGTTTCAGGTTTATTTTATTCCTCCCAATAACCTAGAAAGAGATATGTATCAGTATTCCTCTGTGTAAGTGATGGAACTGAGGCCCACGTTCTCAAAAGTAGCATTTGTCAGAGCCAGAATGAGAGCTGGTGGGAATGACTCAAATTCCTACTGTGTCCCTGGACTGGACTCACAGACAGACACACAAAATGCTCCAGAAACGAGGGGGAGGAAAAACAAAACATCAAAAGAGGAAGAGTTGTTATAATTCCTTTTTATCTGGCCACCAAAATCCCCATTGACTAATCCAAGAGGAAGGAGGGAGAAGGAGGATTTTTTTCATCTCTCTGCCCTGGCTGCCGTGGGATTCTTGGTGAGGCCAACACCCCTGAACCGAAGTCTGCCTTGCACACCGTTGCTCATGTTGCTGCTTGTTTTTTCCACTTCTGCATCCTCTCCATCCACTTGAATTCAGTTGTCTAGCCCAATTTAGTCTCCCATATGCACGTCCCTTTTCTCCCTGCCCTCCACAAGGGTCCAGTGCCTTGCTGTCTAAGCTCCTTTCTGAATTCCCTCCCAATCTCAACTGAGGAGCTGGAACTGCATCATGAACAGTGGGAGGGAGGCCAGCCGGGCGATGCCCAGACTCAGAGAGGGGATGGTGCTGGAGGAAGGAGATGATTCTTAGTTCCGGCATCTGCTCATGTCTGGGTGTATCTGCATCTTTCAGGGTTCATTATATTGATCAGACTCTGACATCTGGTCAACACTCTGTCTCTGCTAGTTCTGGTCACTTCGGGGCTCCCAGGGGACTCTCTCTTTTCTTCTTCCATTGGACTGTTCCTGATCCCATGTGTTAGTCTCTAATACCACTCTTGGCAAGAGAAATAACAAATAATCTCAGTAACATCACACTCTGAAAAGAATGCCAGATACCAGACAAATCTCTTTTAATATTTTTTGTATCACTTATGCTTTGTCCTCACACCATTCTTTCCTTTATTTCGCTGCATTGTTGCATTTATTTTTTTGAACATACTATGCGATCCCTATTTTTCAGGTGAGGAGACTGAGGCTTAGAGAAAGTGAATAATGCAGCCGAATTGGGTTTTAAATTCAGACTGTCTGATTTTAGAACTCTGGAAAAGTTTTGAGAAACTATAGTAGCATCCACCATCCTCCCTCTCCAAACAATAATACTGTCCTTGTCGCTCGTGTGTGAACCAATGTGAAGCTCATCCGGATAATTTGTAAAGTGAGATAAGAATACAGATCCTATAGGGTTACTTTGAGATGAAAGTTAAAACATACGTGAACGTGCTGTTGTAACTACGAGTGTGGGCAGGGCTGTGCTCCCATAATGATGAAATACTGGTTCTTTCTTCACTCGAACATTGCCCATGTAGATTTATGAAAAAGAAACAATGATTTCATCCTGTTCAATCACTGTTGGGTTTGATGGGATAATAGATA
Organism: Propithecus coquereli; assembly: GCF_000956105.1. Lineage (NCBI taxonomy): Eukaryota > Metazoa > Chordata > Mammalia > Primates > Indriidae > Propithecus > Propithecus coquereli. The sequence continues at coordinate 2,154,879 of NW_012148086.1, forward strand.
AAAAGAAAAAAAGAGATTTGAAGTGTAGGAAGTATGTACTTCCTCTTTATGGTTATTAGTTTGTTCTTTTCCTGTACAGACTCTTCAACTGTTAGTCAGAACATAAATCATGTTTCAGTTTTCAGGTTTTAGCAGAGCTGGAGTGGACAGACTTGAGAGCAGAGTAGAATGTGCTTTCCTTTCACCTGGCCCTCTTGGACTTCAGAAGGCTATTCCTACGTGCAGGCTAGAATATAGAACGAGAACATTGAGACATTCCTGACTTATTTTTGGCACCAAGCCTCTTATTGGAAAAACTGGAAATTATAAAGAGGTTTCAGTACATTTTAAAAGCACATAAAATCCTAAGTACTGAATCTGGGAACAGCAATATACTTGGAGATTTACTAGTGTTATTTATTATAACACACATCTTTCAGTTTACCTTTTTAGACCCAAATAAATTTAATTTAAAATGTGATCATTAAAATTATTATATAAGAATATGGATCAAAAGAGTTTTCAGCAGTGGACATCTTCCAAGAGAACTGAATGAGGCACATTTAAGACACTGTCCTGCAGATGCGTCGCACAGATTGAAAGAATACACGCACTTGCTCAAAGATGGTAACTGGGCCGTGGAGTCTTGCAGCCAGCATAACTGAAAAGTCGGCCTTCGGCGCTGAATCCAGTTGGCCTTACTCAAGCCTCAGCTTTCAACACCTTGACTTGGTCAAGCATTTCCCACACTCCAACTTGCTCTCAATCCCTTTGGCCGATGTTCTCAAAACATCAGTTATGACTGACCTGTTGGGGACTTAGCACACCAGCAGCGAACTCCATCTCCCCTCCATGATTGCTGTCATCACTCAGGCCACTGCAGCTTGAGTGACTGCTTCTCACTACAAAATCTACTCAGCCCACATGGATGTCTCGCTGTTGGACCACAGAATTAAGCAGATGACCCACAGTGACTTTGGGAGCTTTTGCTTCTAAAATCAGCGGCATGATTGACTCACATGCTTTCATTCACGGGAGAGACTTTCCCTCCGAGGGGGGAGAGAGCAGGCACTCTAGGACGAGAAGGAGCCTGCCTCTTCCACTGCCCAGCTGGGTGACGCTGGTAACTTACATGACATTTCTAGAACATGAGTACCTACTCTGCAAAATAATGTTCATTACACCTACAATCTAAGGTCGTATAAACGTTAAATGAGATGGTTCATACTAAGTGACAGCTCCAACAGATGCTCAGCAAATTTCAGAATGTCTTCCTCCTCTGTAGTATATTTTGTACCACTCTGTTGGCCTTTTATAGGCAATGCATCATCAGTAATTACTGGGGTTGTAAATTCTCTCCAAAAAGGCCTTATATTTTTCAATGTACTCTTGTGTGTATTCCAATCAGTTTCTCACACATTACAGATACTCGAAGGTTCCTGAGGAGATGTGTAGGAGAAATTACTGTTCTCTTTTCTGCATTCAGTGGAAATGCGCTTTATCTGTGTCTCCTTTCCATCCTTTAATGCTAGACATTGCTTGGCGGGCAGAGTCATCGCAATTTTCTAGTTAGTCCAGTTCGCTGTGGTCCTAGGTGGCCTGTGTTTTCCCTCCGTCCCAGTCATGCTCCCATCCTGGCTCTCTGCCCTTGCACCCAAACCCAAGTGTGATGAGCATGAGCAGAAGCAGCAGGAGGGAGGCCGTGTTCTGGGTCGGTGTTCTAGGGAGCAGGAGGGTCCCATGAACTTTCCTTCCTTCACATTGTGCCACATGCATGCCCTTTCTGTTCCTCAAGCATCTGAATAAAGATTGCACCACATGTACTCACCATCAAATTGGTATTAACTGATCAACACTTAAGTGCACACATAAGAATAACATTTATTTGATGTCGGGCAGAGGGGACGGGCATATGCATAAACAATGAGTGTGATATGCACCACCCGGGGGATGGACACGCTTGAAGCTCAGACTTGGGGGGGGGCAAGGGCAACATACATAACCTAAACATCTGTACCCCCATAATATGCTGAAATAAAAAAAAAATAAGAATAAAAAGATCGGAACTTTGGTTGGGAGTGAGCTTCCCGAAGGTTCTTTACTGCTGTAATATTTAGCCTTAGCAGTCTCCAGAACAGCACACAAAGCAGCCCACATGTGTGGGAACCCTACAGACTTCTGCACGAATGGGCAGGCTCCAGCGTCAGTCACCATCCCTGGGAGACCAGGGAGCCTCCTCTTGTTCCACAGGGTCCCCTGGGATCCCCTTGGCAGATCCTTCGTGGGAGCGGGTGTCTGTATTTCAAAGCACAAGCCATGCAACTGTAACATATACTCCTTCACGTACATCCGCACAGAAACTGCCTGTCTCCTTATGCATGCAACAGATGGTGGGCATTAGGCTGAGACAGCTCTGCTGCATCCATCCTGCTTTCTTTCACTCTAAAGGCTGTTTCTCTCCTACGTGTCTTCTCATCTGCTAAACCAGGCTGATAGCAGTTTGTCTAATCTTCCTTCACCTCCTCCACCACGAGGTACAGTTCCTCTCCCACGTGACTTCCATTGCATTGTAAGTGTTGTTTACACATCTTTCTCCCTAAGAATGCTTTGTGTTCCTCTATGGCAGAGCTATCCCTCCTTCTCCTCGCCATCCCTGGGCCCCACCTGCTCCAGGCCCACCACATGCAGTCAGCAGGTGCTAGCCCCATGCCTTCTCCCTTTCCTCACCTCTACTTACTGAGGGACAGCACAGCCACTGAAACATGATTTTGCACCCTGTGAAGGCCGGCTTGCCAAAAAGCCACCACTGGGTAAGACAAGCTGCGTCTGTGTTGACCACGGAAAGGAAGACCCACCACAACAGGTTTTGATGCATCTCAGAGGGAAGGGAAAAGTCAGGATGTTTGCTGAGATTTTGAAGTCTGGTCACGTCATCATAAGTGTCTCCTCTTTCTTCTGCTGGGTTGTCCTTGTCAAATGGATCCCCGCCCTTCTCTGTGGAGTGTGTGCTATAGTCCCCCATGGTTTCTCACCTGTTCAGGTTTTCATGGAACCCTCAGGGCACAGTACTGGACATACGCACATGGGGGAGCCCTTAGAGTCCATAGCCTGCATCTTAATTCATTTCAGTGACCCCGGCCTGTTCACAAAGGAAACCATGATTGCTCTGGACCTTGAAATGTACGTAAGAGTTGGCCATAAAGATAAAAGGTGGGGAATGTACACAAGATATAGATTGTACAGTGTGTGCAAAGGAATGAAAGTGGGCCTTTAGAAAAAAGAGGATTAATTACAGGACAGAGAGCATCTAAGGGGAGTCACTGACCAGGCAAAAGGGGCCTTGATTTTGCAGGAGTGTCTAATACCATGCTAAGACTTTGGAACAGGGGAGGATTACGGGGTCGTTTTCAGAGTTTCTTGCCCAGTCCAGTAACAATCATAATCTTCACAATAATAATGATAGCTACTGTTCATGGATTCCTAACTGTTAGCTACGATGTTAGGCATTGACGTTACAAGATAAACAATGCAAAGCCCAGCTCTAAATGAGCAGATGGAGTAATGGCTGTGGTATGTAGTAAGTGCTACAGAGTCACAGACAACATCCGCATGGGAAACAGTAGCGAGGCCCTTTAATCCCGTGTGGAGACAGTCTCCCAGGGCGCGCACTCAGCCAGATCCTGAGCAGCCACTGCCTAGATGGAAGCAGGAGCTCCACGGTGCTAAGCACAGAGACACACCAGGAGAGGCCTGATGGGCCAACAGGGGAGAGGGTGTATGCTTTCCCAGGGTGTGTTTGGGGTTGTTGGCTCTGTGCTGCTGGAGAAGTTCGTGGAGAAGAAAGACAGCTTTGGTCAACTTGTGAAAGCACAGACTGCTCTGTCATGGAGTTGGGACTTTACCGTATTGACTGGATTTTTCAATTGCTTGTTGTGGCCCATGGATGAAAATGAGTTAGTAGGCCATAACCAAGATTCAAGATAAAAAAAAAAAAATGCAATATAGAATAAAACAGGCTGGAACAGAAAATATCAGAGTACTCCGGCAACAGTAAGCCTGTAAGTGTTGCTTTGGGAGTTTTGCTTCAGTTCCCATGTCTAGGTGCTCATCCAGGCTGAGTGTGCAAACGCTGGTGAAAGTCACTTGGAGACCACTCAGGAAGGCAGCAGGGACCACCAGGAGGATCCTCCATAAGACGGGAAGGGCTGCGGCTAGAGTTGTGTACAGGAAGATCACTTTGGCTGCTCTGCAGAAATGATAGAGGCTTAGAAGATGATTTAATGCACTGTTGGGTTGAAAATAGACATGAGAACTAAGTGAGTTCTTCTTGTAGTTCAATTAAAAGCCCTTTTCCCCAGTGGTTACTGCACCGTGGATGGTTCCTGCCTCACCCCTCCCTTCTGTGTGCCTCAAAGGCACTGCAATGAACCACTGGGTAGTGACGCAATGTGGCAAAAACTCATAATGACATGGACTTCAACTTGGGGTGGTCATGGAAGAAGAGTCAGTTTTAAAATATATTTTCCCCAAAGGATGATACTGATTGGTTTGTCTTGCACTGTCTACCTAACGGGATTTGATTTTTTCTTTCAGATAGATCTATTTAGCAATCGAGGAAGTAAAAGGTAATAGTAGCTGCCTTCAAAGATGTAAAATTCCCAGATGTGATTAATTCAAATTTTTTGGGCAGCTCTTCTACTACTTTTAAACTTTTAGCTTGAATTAAAATTATAGGAAAGTCACAACATAGATTCGAGAATCTGTGACTCTCGTAGGGTTCAGAATACTTAGGACTCCATCGCATTCACTTATGTAATCATTCAAAAGACATTTACTGAAGGCCTGCGATGTGCCAGTAATCATTTTTGGGTGTAGAGATACAGCATAGAACAGAGACCATCAGTACATTTTTTACATGAAAATTTATTTTTTTTCAGGTGATGGCGAAGGCTTTGGTGAAAAGGAAAACAGATTTGGGGTGTCGGGAGTGCTGGGCCTGGGAGGTTTTAGGGGGCTCAGAGGTGTCTTTATTTCTCGGTGAACGTTTGAGCAGACTTCGGGGAGGAGGAGCCACACGGCATTCAGGAGAAGACAGATGCATGTGCAAAGATCCTGAGGCAGGGTTTGGAGGGGCAGCTGGTGAATGTTCCAGCAGCGAGTGTCTGGGAGAGGTGAACTATGGAGGATCAGAGAGGGCCACAGGGCCCTTGGGCATGCTGAGCTCCTTGCTTTTGTTATGCCAAGAACACAGGGAAAGTAGGAGACTCTGTGTTTCCCTTCAACTCCGAAATTACAGTGCTTTATTTTCACTTGTCCCTTATCATATACAATCGACATAGTCAACGTAGACACGCCAGTTCCTTTAGGGTCATCCAGGTGGATGTTAGTTTCCCAGGCCCAGCACAGGGTATGAAAAACAAAAGCTTTTTTTAACAGGAAAAATATGTCACACGGGCATAAATTTTCCATGCAAATTCACAAAGGCGGATTTGTGGCGGTTTTAATTCTTAAAACCACATACTCTAGCATAGTTCTATTCACTTTTTCCACGGAAATCATACAAAATTGTACACAAATGCTCCTAGTCCAAACGAATGCTTTTTTATAATAAACTCCACTTTGGAAATTTAGGAAGAGTCAAGCAATATTTATGAGAAAAAGGTAAGAAGGGGATGGGTTACTGGTCCAAGTAAAACCTTCTTGGAATTGCTTTGCTTATCACTTGGTATGTGGGTTAACAATGTGGCTCAGACCTTTCGGGAATCGTTTCTTTAAAATGATACGTGATTAGGGAGGGTGGGATTCCAGAAAGCCACAGATGCTAACACTAAATCACCTTGACCTTGACCTAACCCAGAAAAAAAACCACAACAAAACAAAAAGCTGCTGTAGAAAGGAGACCTTGGCAAGCCCCAACATTTCCAGCTTCAAAAGTGTCTAGAAACCTGCTGTGTTAGAGTAGGTCCTTGCGCAAACAAGAGGTTTCTCCATGGGTCACGGGGTGGACACACTGGCTTCCTGCCTTTCTCTGGATGGAGAGTCCACCAATCAGACTGATTTTTATTGTGGTCTTTCCTGGGAGCCAGGATGGAATTGTGGAAACAGCTGAGACTGCATGGGACCCTGGACCCCACCTCAAAGCGACAGACGAGCTATATCACCTTTAGCGTGTCGTTGAACCCTGACTCTCCAGAGTCACAGAAACACGTTCATTATCACACACACACATTTTCACACACACATGCATTATCACACACACACATTTTCACACACACACGCATTATCACACACACACATTTTCACACACACATGCATTATCACACACACACATTTTCACACACACATGCATTATCTCACACATGCACACACACATGCATTATCTCACACATGTGCACACACACACACATCAATTCCAATTACCTCCGGGCTTAGTTCACAGCATATACTCAGCAAGTGCCAGCTGACAAAGAATTCTGGCAGGGACAGGCAGCAGCCAGAGTGGTGTTTTTTTTTTTTTGCCCCCACTAGTGTATAGAGGGAGGAGGGAAGGTGTCACAGTACAGGAGTGAAAGGCACACGTGCTTTGATGCATCTTCCTGAGTGAGAAATGCCCTTTTAGGCTTTGCGCACCTCATACCTCACTGCTATTTCAACGAGCTAAGTGGTGGACATCCTTAAACTCTACCACAGAATATTATAGTCATCAAGCTGTAAGATCCCACCGCTGATAATTAGCCAACAACCAAAATGAAGTGACAGATCTCTTTCACATCCTGCTGGGCGGCTACACTGCCGACCCTTTTCTGTATGTAATTTTGCAGCCATTTAACTGCTACCAAGTGATGGTAATAATGCCAAGTGACAGTGATCACTAAGACAGATGCCGTCTCCTTTGGCCTAACGGGGTGTGGGGACTAAAATTGTCTATGTTTGACCTGGAGTGCCTCTCTACTTTTAGGGTCAGCTCTCCTAGGGAGGAATTACCATCTGCACCTTAGGGATGAAGACACTGGGGTTGGCAGACAAGGGTTAAGCCCGATTCAGGAAGGCAGTAATGGTTAAGGCTAAGATTGAAATTCCAAATTCAGATACGCCTTATCCTCAATCTCATTCTGTGATGGCGCGGGGGGGGAGTGTGTCATTCGTACCCACAGGATTTTAACTTATGGAGATGACTGAGCGATCATGCACAGAGGTCGATGCCATTGGAGGAAGATTTATCAAGTACATTTCCCAAGAGAAGGGGCACTCCACACCACACAGGGCAATGTAGGAAGCCCTGAATGGCCTAGGCACAGGGGACAAGAGCCAGAGGAAAACTAAGGCCAGAACCAGTAACTGGGTTTCTGTGGGGAAGAAAAGGCAGGGAAGGGTGAACAGCCTAGAACTGGCTGGTCTGAATAATTCCAGAGGGTTTGGGGCTATCAGGATGGTGTCTGGTTGCCTGGTACCTGTCCCTGGGATGATTTAGTGCAGGGGACATCCTGGCTTGGAGTGTGAGTTAGATAAGAAGGTGGCGAGGGCCGCAGCCTTGGGTCAGCCCATCTGCACTGAGAAGTGAGTTCCAGGCTGGGAGGCTTTCGGGAGAGAAATGAACACTCTGGCTAAGTGTTTAGCCCTAGGCTTGATGGATGACAAACAGACATATAGAATCTAAGAAAATATAGAACAGAGAAGGGCAGATTTGGGAGAGAACATAATGTTTCCAGTTTTGCAGCGTTTTCAGTTTGGGATGTAGATGTGGAACATTTGGATGTGTCGGTCATGAGGTCAGAGCCGGACCCCCTGGAGATCCCGGTGGGGAAGGAGTCTCCGCACAGTGTCCCCCTCGATGGGCTTCAGAACACAAGGGAGGAAGAGCTGCTGCTTTGATCATAGAACTCAGCCATAGAGCGCTTCTTCCCACACCCTCCACCTTTGCCGTGCTCTTTTGTGAAATGTCAGGAGGTCGGCAAAGCTTCTGTTGGTGTTTATTGTCCTCGTCCAGCATAAAGCAGGCCAAAAAATGTCCTGTTATACTAAACGGATGGCGTTTAGGGGACCTGGGAAAAATATTGGAACAAAGAGAAGATCCTTCAAAATGTTTATTCTTCAACTTGGACAAACTTGGCACATGTTGTTTTGTTCTAACTTTCAAGATGCAATGATTGATGTTGCTGCTGAGGAAGTGTCAGACGGGAGGAAACTGGAGGCTAGTGTGAAAGGTGGTCAAGTACGTCAGCGTGTGCAGGGCTGAGCCCAGAGCTGGGAGTTCCCAGGGTTTGCGCACACCACGCTCCGGCAGCCAGGATTCCTGAGCTGCCATAGATCCAGGACTCCGCTGCTTTCGACACTTTTGGACACATCCTGCCTCCTTTTTGTTCGGCTGCTCTCTCCTAGACACAATGCTGATCCTCTGGTCTGTACATGGAGTACATTTACCGCAGTTGCTGGTGACCAGTGGCACCTGATGTTTTATTGCTTGCTGGCCCCTGCTTTGCCCTGAAAGGTTATAACAAAAAAGCTGTGGGCTCCAGCTGCACCTTCAGATTCCTTGCAAATTATCTGTCCATTTTCCCTTAGAAATACTTGTGAGCTTCAGCCCGTTCACATTCTCCCTGGTGAACTGTTAAATCCCACGTGCGTTTTCTTTGCTGTTTGATCCTCTGGTTCATATATGCACTGATTATTCTTCTATATCTGGTGACCTCCCAGAAAATGTTTCAAAAGTTATTCATCACACTTCATTGAAGACTATTCATTCTGCCAACCTCCGACTAGTGCCCATTCTTTTCTTGCTCTTCCTCAAGAGAACAACTATAAAATATTTCTTCATATTATTGGGACAGAGGTACAGTTTTCTCCATAGATTATTTATTTTATCCATCAGGTTGTGATTTTCTTTTACTACTTTCAAGTTTAAGAAAATGAGTTTTCTGTAACTCATACCCTTCTAGTTTTCCACTTTCTCTCAGCTAAGCATGCACTGGTCCCCTTTCACAGAATTTAGGTGTTATTTTTCAGTACCAAAATATTATGCGAAACAACCCTCAGTGAAGACACCAAAATTGTGGGTTTGAGGAATGTCAACACCAGCATAAATCAGTTGTTGGAAGTAGCTGACAAAGGTATTAAAGAGGATATCAAAAAATGCATTGGCAATCTATGAGAAACAAATGTAAAAAGAAAAAAAAATAGAATTTTAGCAAGAAAACAGAGTTATAAAAGAGAGCTAGATGAAATTATAAAACTGAGAAATGCAGTAACAAGGAAAAAAATCACTGAATGAGTTCGATGGTAGATTGGAGATGAACAACATAAACTAGGTAGAATTGAAGACAGAAAATTAAAATTCGCCCAATCTGAACAGTAGAGAGAAAATAGACCGAAAAATGTGAATAAAACCTCAGGGACCTGTGGGGCTATGACAAAAGATTCATCTTCTTGGCATTGCAGGAGGACAGGAAACAGAGGGTGAGGCCGAAAGACTACTGGACGAAATAATTAATGGCTAAAACCTTGCGAAATTTCCAGAAGACACAAACTTGAAAATTTAAGAAGCAGAACAAATCCCAAGCATGATAAAGTCTCAAAAATGGATACCAAGGCACATCATAATTGAAGTTCCAAAACTAAAGACAAGGAAAAGAATCTTAAAAGCGGCCTGAGAGGATCAGCATATGACCTACAAGAGGACACCAATGCAATGACCTCAGATTTCCGGCTGAATCCAATGAAAAGAGCTGTCACCTGTACTTCCATACCCAGTAAAAGAATTCTTTAGGGAGGAAAGTGAAATGTACACAATCTCAGACAAAGAGAAACTAAAAGAGTCTGTTGTTAGCAGAACTATCTTTAAAGATTGCCTAAAGGATGTTTTTCAACACACACACACACACACACACACACACGAAGTATGAAAGAATGAAACTGGAAGCATCAGGAAGGAACAAGGGAAAATGGAAAGAGCTGAATATAGGTGCACTCATGCACTACATAACATTTTGGTCAACAAGGCACTGCATGTAAGATGGTGTCCTGTAAGATTATAAAGGAGCTGAAAAATTCCTATTGCCTAGTAACATCATAGCTGTTATAACATAGTAGCACAATTACTTCACTTTCTAATTTACTGTAGCCTAGGTGTTCAGGATTCATAAATTCTACATTGTTGTACAGTAATGTCTTAGGCCTTCAGATTTGTTTATCACTCACTCACTGACTCACCCAAGCAACTTCTAGTCCTGCAAGTTCCATTCGTGGTAAGTACCCTATACAGGTGTACCATTTTTGTTATATTTTATAGGGTATTTTTCTGTACGTTTTCTATGCTTAGATATATTTAGATATACAAATACTTACCACTACGCTATAATTGCCTGCAGTAGTCAATACAATAACATACTGTATAGGTATGTAGCCTAGGAGCAATAGGCTATACCATATAGCATAGGTATATAGTAAGCTATATCACCTGGGTTGGTTTAAGTGCACTTTATAATGTTTGCACAATGACAAAATCATGTAACAACATATTTCTCACAATATATCCCTCTTGTTTAATGACACATGACTGTACATATAACAGACTATCCCTTTTTATCATGGATTTTATCAATTATATTTAATTACTCAAACAAAAATTATAACATAATTTCATATCCAAAATAATGATATTTAAAATAGGGAAGGTAAAGACACCTGCAAAGAAGTGAGCTGTCCACACTTTACGTGGTAAAATATTGATATTAATAGAATAGTATAAGATACATATGTATGTTGTGATATCAAGAGCAACCACTCTAACAACTATGCAAAGAGATATGCTCAAAAGCGTAACAAATAAATCAAGATGGAATTCTAAAAATATTGATTAACTCAAAGGAAAACAAGAAAAGAGTAGCTGGGACTGAGAATAAGAAAATAGATAGAAAACAAATAACAAAATGACAGAATAAGCATTACCATATCAAAAATGACTTTAAATATACAGGGTCTAAATATAGTATCCAGTGACAACACACACACACACACACACACACACACAACTCACCTGTACGCTACTTAACCTCACTTCAAATTCAATAGTACAGTTAGTAGAAAAGTAAAACAATGAAAAAGATATACCATGTAAACATTAATTGATACAAAGCAGGAATGGCTCTTTATAATAATACCTGATAAAGTAGACCTTGGAGCAAAGAAAATTACTAAGATAAACAGGCATATTATGTATGATGAAAGAGTAAATCCACCAACAAGACATAATGATCCTAAATGTATAAATACCAATCATAAAAGCCTCAAACTACATAAAACAAAAACTGATAGAACTGAAAGAAGAAATAGATAAATCTACCATTACAGTTGAAGAATTAAAACTTTTCTTTTAACAGTTGACAGAACTACCAGACAGAAAATCAGCAAGAATAAAAAAAATC
>NW_012148086.1:2167666-2168327 GCF_000956105.1 Propithecus coquereli
GATGTTTGCTTTCACCACTCTTGTTCAATATAACACTGGGAATTCTAGTCACTGAAATAAGCCAAGCAAAAGAAATAGAAGGCACACAGAAAAGACTAGAAGATATAAAACATATCTCTATTTGTAGATGACATGGATTGTCTAAGAAGAAAAATCACAAAACTCTGCAAAACTATTCCTAGAACTGATACATAAATTCAGCAAAGTCGTAGGATACCAGATAAACATATGAAAATCCACTGCAATTCTATACTTTAGCAAAGAGTGGGCATTGGGATAAATTATATAATTGTATTTATTATCACTCAAAAAATCAAATACTTAGATGTAAAACTAACAAAACCTCTCAGAACTTTTATTCTGAAAACAACAAAATAGTTATGAAAGAAATCAAAGAATATCTAAACAAATGGAGATACGTAATATGTTCACTGATTGGAAAACTCAATATATAAAGACATAAATTCTCTCCAAATTATTCTACAGACAATACTAGCCATATTAAAATCCCAGCAAGGAGTTTCGCTGACAGAGACAAGCAATAAAATTTATATTAAAAAGCATAGGCAGTCTTGGCAGGGAAGATTAAAGTATGAGAAACACTTCTCAATACCACAGCTCACTTTATAGCTATAATAATCAAAGCAAGGTGGTACTAGAC
>NW_012148086.1:2178962-2181527 GCF_000956105.1 Propithecus coquereli
AAAAACCATATAAATTATCCCATTTTGGAAACCTGAAAATGCTATTGAGCTAAGTTGCTATTTGCACTACTGCCCTTTTAAGTTTAAAGAACTGTAATTACATTCAAGCCAGACTGAGATTTTGTCTACTTCTTCATCCTGAAGTGAAACACATTTGGCCATGAACAAACTTGTTTTTTTATTTGTTTTAGTTTATTTCTTTTTATAAGAATTAGACAGCCTGTGCTTACATTTAAAACTCAAACCAGTCTTGTATTATCATAATAAAATTTGTATCTGATTGAAAGATACCTAGACAGAAATCCATACTGACACATAACACAAGCCAGTTGAGACTGTGAGGTTTATATGCAAATGAACATAGAAATAAATCATTCCAAATTGTTTCATCTTCTGGGTCCACTTTTCCTCCAGTGGCTGAATGAAATCACTCAAGTCCCGTCCACACTTCTCTGTAAGACAACCTGAGTGTATCTCGATATTTCCCAGGGTTCCTACCCAGCTCCCATATTCACATGCTCTTGGAGGTGACCTGTGTCCTCTCCGTCCAGGGTCCCGGCTGACTCCATGTGTGATGACCACGGCTCCTGCTGGCCACCCCGTCACCTCTGGTTGCCTCCGTGTAAGAACATGATGGTGGTCTATCCTCATTCCCCAAGCTGTTGCCCATTCAAAATTATTCAGTATAAGCGTGGAGACAGCATGGACATTATTAAAAAGTAAATACAGGAAAATGAAAGTAACCATCCTAATCTTGAGATCAGACACCACAGTTTCTTTATTCCTTGGCCACCCCGTCTGTAGGGAACCGTTTCCACAGTGTCCCTCTGTAGCCCTGGTCTGTACAGCCTCACTTTCTGCCAGTGGAGGGAATGCTCCCTGTTTCCTTCTCTTTACCTGTTCCCAAGTATTCTTAAAATTCCTCTATCTAGATCCATCCAGCTGGAGCCCCAGTCAAGTCACATCATTTCTCTCTCTAAATATCCAAAGAGGTTATCCTTTTGCTTCAGTAGACACAGTCTCTTAGAATCCTTTTAGAGAAGCTCCTCCCTCTTCTATGATTAACTTTTTTCAAAATAAAGAGCAATTCCTCCCTCAGATGAAATTTATCACTGCACAAGGATGTGAAAGAAGCTGAAGTTTTGTTTGTTTGTTTGTTTGTTGTATTTAGTGCTGTTTTCTTCTTGCTAACTTAGAGACTGTAACTACCTGGCATCCAGCCAGCGTGTTCCCACTCCACCCTAGGAGGACCACTTACAATCATCTGTAGCATTTTTTCTGCTATAGATTGAGTGTTTATGTTTTCCCCAAATTCATATGTTAGAATCTTTACACCCAGTGATGGTATTAGGAGGTGGGGTCTTTGAGAGGTGATTCGGTTATGAGAGTGGAGCCTTCATGACGGGATTAGGGATTAGTGTCCTTATAAAGGAGGCCCCAGAGAGACCCCTCAACCCTGCCACTCTGGGAAGACACAGAAGGAAGGTCCCATCTGTGAACCAGGAAGCTGGCCCTGGCCAGACACCAAATCTGCCAGCTCCGTGATCTGGGACTTCCCAATCCCCAGAGCTTTAAGAAATGAATCTGTTGTTGTAAGCCACCCAGTCTGTGACATTTTGCTGTAGCATCCTGAATGGACGATGCCACTTTCCCATGGAGTCTGAATATGGCCTCAGAACCTACCACTCTACACTCGTCAATCTGTCGTGCTCAAGGAATCAAGAAGATGAAACCTTTGCACCAACAAGATCTCACTCCTTTTCTGGATTGTCTTGGTGTCCCCAGTATTTAATATGGTATTGGCAGACAGCAGGTCCCAGCTTCTTATCATTTGTTGGACTGTGTTTTAACATTCTGCTTTTTTTCCCTCGCTGGCTTCATTCCTTCCAATGCTTCTTTAACTGTTGGTGTCTCCCAACGTTTTATACCATTCAATCTTTCAGGGAACTCTTTTTCATCAGAAGTTTTATTGATCACCATCAAATTTGTTTCCATATTCTTGTCCTCCCTAAGGATCTATATCTATGCTTTCCCAATAAGGCAGAAAAAGTCATAACCCATACAGTCTAAACGTTATTGCAAAATGTGTCATAACTTGACATTTGCTATAATGGTGATTGGTTATGGTTTGCCTTATGTGGGCAACTCCATTCTCAGGCTAAGTTTTTGGACAGGGAGATGACAGGTAACCTACCTCAGGCTGCAGGAAAAAGAAGGATGAGGACCTGTTGGGGCCAATCTCAAAGATGGAATAACTGAAAGAAATGTTGCCTGTTAGGTCCCTAGAATGGGTGCTCAGTCTTGGATTGTGGAATCATTTCTATCACTACTTCAATCAGAGCAGAAATACAACTCCAGTCAGTTTGGATTTAAACTTGCACCATGTTATTGGACCCCTGAAACTTCCATCTGGCTAAGTGCATAGCCTTGACTCCGTTTTTTATTTAATCTTGCAATAAGGAGACCTTGCATTCTACGAGGCTGAACATTTTGACTCCACAATGCATTACTGCACTATGGTGGGATTTGACTGTATGTTGCCCCTGCTCTAACTTCTCTGCTATG
>NW_012148086.1:2181577-2186778 GCF_000956105.1 Propithecus coquereli
GGATATAATATAAAATGTAAAACTTTGGAACTTTTCAGAAAAGAACATCCAAAAATATTTTTAGACTCTAGGGCTGGGAAAGGTGTTCTTCAACTTGACACTAAGGACACAAGGCATAAGGAAAAAAATGGCTAAGTTAGGCTTCATCCAAATTAAAAACACTTCCTCTATGAAAGCTCAATTGAGCAGGATAAAGATACAATCTACAGATTGCAGAAAATATTTGCATACAATATATCTGACAAAATGGGTGCTATCTAGAATATATAAAGAACACTCAAAACTCAACAGTAAAAAAAAAAAATCCAATGTGAAAAACTATTTTCAAATTATACATGTGTTAAGGGCTTAATAACCAGAATACATAAAGAACTCCTGAAACTCAGCAAAGAAAAACGAAATAACTCAATTAAAAATGGGCAAAGCATTTGCATAGACATATCTCTAAATATGATATCAAGTGGTCAATAACATGAAAAGATGCACAGCATCATAAGTGGTTAGGGAAATGCAAATTAAAACCACAGCGAGGCACCACCTCACACCTACTAGAGTAGCTATAAGGAAAAAAAAAAAGAAAAGAAAAGAAGTGTTGGTGAGAATGTGGAGAAACTGGAGCCCCTGTACACTGTCAGTGAGAATATAAAGCAGTGTAGCTGTTGTGGAAGACAGTTTAGCAGTTCTACAAAAATTAAACCTAGAACTACCACATGGTTTGGCAATTCCACTCCTAGATATATATCCACAAGAATTCAGAATAGGTACTTAAAAAGATATCTGCACGTTAATGTTCATCGGAGCATTATTCACAATGTCCAAAAAGGTGAAAACACCCCATTTCTGTCAACGGATGAGTGCATAAACAAAATGTGGTATATGCACACGGTGGAATAGTTTCCAGCCATAATTCTGACACATGCTACAACACGGACGAACCTTGAAAACATTATGCTAAATGAAATAAACCAGACACAGAAGAAAAAATACTTTATGATCCTACTTATATGAAATATTGAAAATGGACAAATTCATAGAGATAGAAAGTAGGTTCAAGTTTACCAGGGGCTGGGAGGAGAGGAAAATGGAGAAAGAGTTTCTGTTCACAGTGATGAAAAATTTTTAGAAATAGATAACTGTGATGGTTGCACAACATTGTGAATGTAATTAATGTCACTGAATTATACACTGAAAATGATTAAGATGGGAAATTTTACATTATACATATTTTAACACAATAAAAATAATTAAAAATAAAAGACTTCCTAAGCTCCATTCTCACTGTGCCCTTCAGACATTTTATGTGGATTTAGCTGTATATAGTCAGGGCTGCTTGATTGTGAAGGAAATAATTTTCATTGGTGGAGTAGGAGCCAGTATAGGCCTGGTGGTCTTGGTGATGAACTAAGTTGAGATAGTCTCACTTATCTCACAAGAATTTGGTACTTTCCAATTATGTGCTAGGCCCTGTGCTTTAGGGATGAAAAGAAGAAGAGTCCTTGCTCTTGAGGAATTCACAGTCCAGCCACGAAGAAAGAGGTATGCAATCAACAATTCTAAAACAGTGTAAAGGACTATAAAAAGACAGTGTACACAAAGTGATACAGAGTAAAGAGAAAAAAAACAATTCTTCTGCCAAAGGCAGAATAGGGTAAGCTCCAAAGGGAAGGGTCCATTTTAGGTGGGTGCTGAAGGATGAGTAGGAGTTTACCAGTACTGAAGTAGGAATGATGATGCGGAGGAAAGACCAGAAAGAAGAAGGATGTTTAAGGTAGGAGGATATGAATGACTACAGGCCCAGGTGTGACAAATCTTGGTGTAGCAAAGTGTGGCTGAAACGAAGGGATCATGTTACAGTAGTACCAAAGATTAGACCAGACGAGGACTGAGGTCTTTAGGAAAAACAACATGTCATCATTGAGGAAACTGGGAAAAGTATATGTGGGATCTATCTGCATTATTGCTTAAAATTACATGTGAATCTATCATTATCTCTATAAAATGTTATTACAGTTGATTTTGATGTGTCACTACCGGTGAGCACATGAAACCTAAATTCCCTGGCCCGACTTTCTGTATTTTCATAGCGGATTCAGATCTCCCTTTCTCTTTGCCTTTCGCTGCACACTCCCACAAGACTGAGCTCAGGCATGCAGACGCCTTGTCCCTCGGAAGGGGCACTTGTCTTCCTTCCACCTCTGCTGGAGATCATTTCCTCACTTAGGAAACTGGGAATCCTTCAAAGATCCATTCCAGATATTTTCTCCCGTATAGAACCGTATTTTCAGTGCCCTGAGACGTCGGTGACTGCGTGTGATGTGCTCTCATTCAACACTGTAACTGGACAACTGTTTGCTGAGTGCTTCCTGTTGTATCTGACATTGTTCTCGTATCAGAAACAACATAAGGTCCTGTCAGCACGGAACATGCCGTCTGATGAAGATGAACTCCTTTAATCTTGGTCCATCAGATGCGGAGTGATAAGTGAAACAAGAAAATAAGCTCAGAAGGCCAAGGGAGCCCCAGAAGAGTCTTGCCAAGGTTCAGAAGGTCAGGGAAGGCTGACTGAGAATATTACAGTTCCTACTGAAATGTGATCGGATTATTTGTTAATGTGGCTTTCTTTCTGTCTCTCCTGGGTTGTCTCTCAAAGCCATGGCTTTAATTTTCTTCATCTTGGTATAACTAATTTTTAGACTGTTTCCAGGAACCTGGTGAGTCCTTGCATGCATTTTTTGAAGCAATGTGAAGTCGTTGGTAACTGAGCATTTGTATTGCACACCTACAGGCTGGAAGGCGGCATCTGGTGTCACCAACACTGGTGTCTGGAAATCCCAGCAGCTGTTTTTTAAGCCTTTGAGCAACAGCAAACGAACTCAGCACTGCCAATGCTGACAGCCCTAGCTACGGGGGCTTCTTGCTCATAGCCTTCCTATAAAGTCCCATAAAGCCTTCCTCTAGCTTCTGGGCTTTCTCTGGGGCTACCCAGAACCAGCATAACCCTCTTCGATAGGCAACCTTTAAACTACTCAAAAAAAAATCTGTTTGGAATTTCCTCCTGTCCAGGCTGTACTCCCTTAAGTCCATAATCTTTCTTTGTATGAACAAAACGAGACAAAACAAAAACAAAATTTAAAATATCAGGCCTTTAGTTTTTTGACATATGTCCAGATACTACAAAATACATTGGAACTCTTCTTACTGTAATGGGTCCATTTCCAGGGAATTCCTGTGAAGTTGCTTGAAGGTCACCTTACAATGACCTTCTTAGTGGTTGAGTAATTAAACTTTCTTGCACAAGAGTCAAAACAGTTTTACTTTTCCTACTCCTTCCTTCTACAGTGTAACCTTGAGCTCCCGGAGCTGAAGTAGAGTTGCATTCTTTATTCTTGTCCCAGCGGTGTTGGGGGATGGACTTTAAAGACAGTAGGGCCCCACTTTCTCATTTTACAAATGAGAAGCATAAATTCTAGAAAGGTTAAGAGTCTCCAAGTAACTCGGTCAAGGCTCTGTTAATAATTTATCATGCTGAACATGATGCATATCTTTCCTATCTCACTACTGAACCTCCATGAAAATAGGGAGTCACTTCTGCTCATATGTTAATAAATATCAGAAAACAAAGTACCTTTGTACACTCATATGACATCAAAAAGTCATCAAAATGTTATCGTCTTAAATATCTTTGATATGTTAAGTTAGGAAATTTATAAGTATATGATGTGATATCTTTAAATGAAAAAGCAATGTCAAAAACCATATAAATTATCCCATTTTGGAAACCTGAAAATGCTATTGAGCTAAGTTGCTATTTGCACTACTGCCCTTTTAAGTTTAAAGAACTGTAATTACATTCAAGCCAGACTGAGATTTTGTCTACTTCTTCATCCTGAAGTGAAACACATTTGGCCATGAACAAACTTGTTTTTTTATTTGTTTTAGTTTATTTCTTTTTATAAGAATTAGACAGCCTGTGCTTACATTTAAAACTCAAACCAGTCTTGTATTATCATAATAAAATTTGTATCTGATTGAAAGATACCTAGACAGAAATCCATACTGACACATAACACAAGCCAGTTGAGACTGTGAGGTTTATATGCAAATGAACATAGAAATAAATCATTCCAAATTGTTTCATCTTCTGGGTCCACTTTTCCTCCAGTGGCTGAATGAAATCACTCAAGTCCCGTCCACACTTCTCTGTAAGACAACCTGAGTGTATCTCGATATTTCCCAGGGTTCCTACCCAGCTCCCATATTCACATGCTCTTGGAGGTGACCTGTGTCCTCTCCGTCCAGGGTCCCGGCTGACTCCATGTGTGATGACCACGGCTCCTGCTGGCCACCCCGTCACCTCTGGTTGCCTCCGTGTAAGAACATGATGGTGGTCTATCCTCATTCCCCAAGCTGTTGCCCATTCAAAATTATTCAGTATAAGCGTGGAGACAGCATGGACATTATTAAAAAGTAAATACAGGAAAATGAAAGTAACCATCCTAATCTTGAGATCAGACACCACAGTTTCTTTATTCCTTGGCCACCCCGTCTGTAGGGAACCGTTTCCACAGTGTCCCTCTGTAGCCCTGGTCTGTACAGCCTCACTTTCTGCCAGTGGAGGGAATGCTCCCTGTTTCCTTCTCTTTACCTGTTCCCAAGTATTCTTAAAATTCCTCTATCTAGATCCATCCAGCTGGAGCCCCAGTCAAGTCACATCATTTCTCTCTCTAAATATCCAAAGAGGTTATCCTTTTGCTTCAGTAGACACAGTCTCTTAGAATCCTTTTAGAGAAGCTCCTCCCTCTTCTATGATTAACTTTTTTCAAAATAAAGAGCAATTCCTCCCTCAGATGAAATTTATCACTGCACAAGGATGTGAAAGAAGCTGAAGTTTTGTTTGTTTGTTTGTTTGTTGTATTTAGTGCTGTTTTCTTCTTGCTAACTTAGAGACTGTAACTACCTGGCATCCAGCCAGCGTGTTCCCACTCCACCCTAGGAGGACCACTTACAATCATCTGTAGCACTTTTTCTGCTATAGATTGAGTGTTTATGTTTTCCCCAAATTCATATGTTAGAATCTTTACACCCAGTGATGGTATTAGGAGGTGGGGTCTTTGAGAGGTGATTCGGTTATGAGAGTGGAGCCTTCATGACGGGATTAGGGATTAGTGTCCTTATAAAGGAGGCCCCAGAGAGACCCCTCA
>NW_012148086.1:2199948-2200393 GCF_000956105.1 Propithecus coquereli
TGATACTCTCTGGCTACTTACAAGATTTTTTGTTGCTTGTTTTTAGTTTTCTGAGTTTTAATTGTGTTGTGCCTTGGCATGTTTTTCTTTCAATTTATTCCATTTAGGGTTTTCTCAGTTTCTTAGACCTGTAGGCCAAATTGGGAAGTTGTCAGCCACCAGTCCTTCAAATACTTTTTCAGCCTCATTCTTTTTCTCCTGTCTTTCTGGGACTCCAAAAATCCAAACATTGTGTCTTTTGTTATCATCCCAATGGTCTCTGAATTTCAGTTTAATTTATTTTTTAGTATCTTTTCTCTATTTTCAGATTAGATGAATTCTATTGATTTATCCTCGAGTTCATTGGTTCTATCTTCTGTCATCTTCATTCTAGTACTGTGTCTGTATTTTATTTATGCTATTGTATTTTTCATTTTTATAATTTCTTTTTATTCCTATAAAAGAT
>NW_012148086.1:2200443-2202853 GCF_000956105.1 Propithecus coquereli
GCTCAGTCTTGGATTGTGGAATCATTTCTATCACTACTTCAATCAGAGCAGAAATACAACTCCAGTCAGTTTGGATTTAAACTTGCACCATGTTATTGGACCCCTGAAACTTCCATCTGGCTAAGTGCATAGCCTTGACTCCGTTTTTTATTTAATCTTGCAATAAGGAGACCTTGCATTCTACGAGGCTGAACATTTTGACTCCACAATGCATTACTGCACTATGGTGGGATTTGACTGTATGTTGCCCCTGCTCTAACTTCTCTGCTATGGTGGTGGATTCCATAAGCATGCATCCAATTATTTAAGGTAGAAACAGTCCACAAATCCTTCCCTTTTCATCACTGAATTTCACCTGAATGGCCAATTTTCTGCTATTAAGTTTTCTCATTAAAAATTTCTGAAAATTGGTTTGATTCTTAGAATCAATATTTATATTTAACATGACAGTGTTTTTATTCTATAAAAGGATTTTATAAAATTAACTATTCTTTATAATACTGATGACATTTCATAAACAAAATATCTGTATGATTTTCATTCTAAAACTTATTTCTCACATCTGGAATCTAGTATGCCACTGTGACTTGATTTATTAGTTTTAACTGACATATTTAGACTATCATGAAAGAAGTCATTTTACCTCCTTTTCCCTCCCATTTACCCTCTGAAATTTATATTAAACATGCTATTTCTATATATTCAGGTCTTATGACACGTCCTTTCTGTCCTTCAACCATAATGTTCACATTTGTTTTAGACCTAGTTCTAAGGTTAAGAACTAAGTGCTCTTGTTCAGTTCTTTTATTGTGGTTTCTGCCCTTCTTACTTGGGTGGCTGAAGTTTCTTCTCTTATATTTTTTTCAAGAAGGACTCAGGAGTGCTAGTTTCCCTGAATTTTCTCATGTTTAAAGAGTAGTCAAAATAATTCATTCAATCTCTCGAGTACTTTCTACATGTTGCTCCTCTGCCTTCTGAAATTTAATGTATCTACCAGGAAATCTGTAGCCAGTGCTATTTCTCCTTATAGATGACTTATCTTTTAGGATGGTCAAATTCCTTCTTTATATTTGAACAATGATTCTAATATACATCGCAATGTTGATGAATGTTAAGAGATGAAGTCTGAGAAGTCGCAGGACGTTGGATCATATTAGTTATTATACATCGTTTTAGAATGATGGTTTTTACTAGGAAAATCAACAATTGTGAATTTGTGTGTATCATTCTGTAAGGATAGTTTTGCCAGATATTGAATATGTAGTTTACAGTTTTTTCTTTCAACACTTGAAAAATATTTTGTTGTTTCTTTCTGGCCTTCATGGTTTTAGATACGGTATCTACTGTCCTTAAAATCAGTGGCCACTTGCAGGTAATTCACTGATACTCTCATGGGAAACTTCTAGAGGGTTTTGAGCTGAGTTGTGACATCATCTAGCTGTGGAATTTGACACAGGTTCAGTGTCCCAAAGCTCATTCATTCAGGTGTTGATTCACATTAGGCTCAAGTCCAGGTGATCTGTTCTGCAATCCATGGCATGACAGCAGGAGCTGTTCACAATTGTGGTAAATATAGCAGAGTTGGAGAGTGTGAGGCACAGTGACCACTGTCTGTACAGAACTTGCTTATTTTTAACTTTTTATTTTGAAAGGATTATATATTCACAAGAAATTGTTACAAATGTACAAAAAGTTCCTATATTCCCTTCACTTGGTCTCTACCAAAGATAACATCTTAAATAACTACAATACAATATGAATGATACAAAATTCCCTTGATTTCCATGCACGTTTTTACATGTCCTCTTTATCGCTAAGGAATATTCCATGATGTGGATGTCCCATTGCAGTTTCTTTAACCAGTCACTTTTTGGAAGTCATTTGGGTTGGCTTCAGTTTTTGTCTATTTTGAACAAACTGCCGTGAACATTTGTGTACAAGATTTTGTATGAACATGAGTTTTCATTTCTCTGGGATAAATTGCTGAGTTTTATGCTATTTGCATGTCTAGTTTTACAAGAAACTGCCAAAATGTATTCCAAATGTTTGGTTGTTTTTAGTTTCCAAATAACTGATCAATTTCTTTCAAAGCTGTGGAATTAATGAGTGTAAAGTCGCTCCTTGTATTCCCATGCTATCCTTCCAATTGCCATGGGGTCTGTATGAATATCCGCCATTTTGTTACTGCTGTTGGTAACTTCTATCTGTTCTCCTTTTATCATTTCAGTCTTGCTAGAGGTGTATCCATTTTATTCAGTTTTGGGGAATCATTTTCCTGTCATCGATGTTCTCTACTTTTTTCCTAATTTTCAATTTTATTGATATCTGCTCTTTTCCCTGTTATTTCCTCCCTTCCGTTCGGTTGAGCTTATTTGCTCTTCTCGTTCTGGTTTCTTAAGACAGTAACTTA
>NW_012148086.1:2203978-2205792 GCF_000956105.1 Propithecus coquereli
AACTCCTGGTCTCAAGCAATTCTCCCACCATGGACTCTTAAAGTGCTGGAGTGAGACACCAGTCTCAGCCATTTTTACAATTTCATTTGATTCTTTTCAATGAGTTCTACTTCTTTGCTGAAATTTTATGTTTTCATATTTTCCAAAAGAATTTGTAATTGACTGTGGAAGATTTTATTTATGATGACTGCTTTAAAATTCTTGTCAGATAATTCCAGCATTATATTTCTCTTGATGTTGGCATCAGTGGGTGTCTTTTTTCTTTCAGATTGTGATTTTCTTGATTCTTGGTATGATGGGTGCTTTCTGTTGTATCACAGTCATTTTGTTTATAACGTTAGGAGACTCTGTGTTCTATGCAAGTCTTTTATTTTAGGAGACAGTCATCTTCTTTAGGATTAGAACATGGGACTTGGTCTACATTTGCGAGCTCTGGTTCCAATGGCAGTTTAGTTTCCAGAACATTCCCTGTGTCATTTTAATCTGCGGCATTTATCTATTATAGTGCCACTGGGGCTCCCGCTCATCCCTGTTGATGTTGCCTGAGGAGGCAAAAAGCGTTTCCACAGGTGGAGTTCCAGGTGTCTTTCAGTGGGAAAGGACTGTGGTGGGATACCCCTCTGGCATCAGACAAGTGTCTTTGAGTGCGTAGAGGAGTCCTGGGTCATTGGGGAAAAAGGTTCAGACAGAGCCGCTTACTGTGGCTGTGTCCCCTTTGCCATTCTACCCACCTAACCAAGTGTTCTGGTTGGTGGAGAGGCTCTCAGGACTGTGGACACAAAGAACCTTTCTGGACTGGGCGTTTGTTAAAGGGACATCTCACCTGCCACCTATACATGCCCACCTCAGTATCTTGTAGCCCTCAAAATAAATCTCAGGCCAGTGGGGAAGGAGAACACCTTACCTGGCCACTTATTTCTGGCAGGGCTCCCCATCGACTGATTCTGCCATTCTGCTGACACCACCCTTTACCAGTGGTGTCAGTCTGGCCTAATGTCGTATGATGGGCATGAATTTGATCCATGAGAGGAATGAACCTACTAGACTGCATTTATTGCTACATGGAGGGGCCAGAAAATGTTGAGTGAAGATGACCTTGCTTTCTGGGGTAAGGTGACACAAGGCACTCTACCATCATACTCTTCCTCCAGGCCCAGGATTTCAAACCAGTCCTCCCTTACCACTTTTCAAAATTCTCCTTTGGTTGTCTTTTATGTCATTTCTAGGGTTTACAGTCATGCATAGCAGGGAGGTATAGGAAGAAAAAGTGGGTCTATACCGTATTATCTGGACTGGAATTCCTCTAGATGACACATTCTTATATATTTTACATTCATTGACATTCAATCCTATGCATTTTTATTTCTGTTGAGACTTCCTCAGTAACCCATGAGTTATTTAGAAGTGCATTATTTTATTTCTAAGTATTTGGATATTTTACTGTTGCCTTTTTGTTGTTTATTTTTAGAGTTTGATTCTACTACGGATAGAAAATGCACCCTATATAGCTTCAATTTTTTTAAATTTCTTGCTATTGTTGTTTTTCATGACCCTATGCTCTGTATTGGTGGACTTGCCATGGGGGCTTGAAAAGAAGATATATTCTGCTATTGCTGAGTATTCTGTAAATATACATTAGATCTTATTGATTGATGATGGCATTCAACTCTACGTCTTTGCGGATTTTCCGTCAATTAGTTCTTTCAATTGCTAAGAGTATGTTGAAGTCCCCAAATATAATTTTGGTTTTCTCTATTTTTAGCTCTACCAGTTTTTGCTTCATGTATTTTTTTTTTATTTCAGCATATTATGGG
>NW_012148086.1:2206922-2207403 GCF_000956105.1 Propithecus coquereli
TCTGTGAAGAATGATGCTGGTATTTTAATAGAATTCAGTAAAGTTTCAGGATACAAAATCAATACACACAAATCAGAGGCTTTCATATACGCCAATAGCAGTCAGACTGAGAACCAAATCAAAGATTCAATCCCCTTCGCAATAGCAACAAAGAAAATAAAGTACCTAGGAATATATTTAACTAAGGAGGTAAAAGACCTCTTCAGGGAGAACTATGAGACATCGAGGAAGGAAATAGCAGAAGATGTAAACAGGTGGAAAACTATACCATGCTCTTGGATTGGTAGAACCAACATTGTTAAAATGACTATACTACCCAAAGTGATCTACAGATTCAATGCAATTCCTATTAAAATGCTTCATGTATTTTTAAGCTCTTCACTAGGGCTCTTTTACTGGAGGATGGGGAGAGAGGACTATTTACAATGACTTGGTTTGAGGAATATTTATCCCACAATACTGTCAACCATATGTGGCAGAG
>NW_012148086.1:2210048-2234074 GCF_000956105.1 Propithecus coquereli
TCTCAAATCATAGAAGACTATGCAATTTGGCAAAATTAATCAAGTTATCAAGAATTTTCCTCCCATCTATTGTAAGCTCAGTGTTAAGTTCTTTGCATATTGGTTCAAACAGTTGAGAGGAAAATTTTAGTATAACCGGAAGTAGTGATAAAATAAATTCCACAGTAATGGAAAAGCAGAGGGGCAGGTCTCTTTCTAGTAAACTCGATCATCAAAGGCACAAGGAGCAGGATCCTTTTTAGTGCTGTTCCTGCAAATATGTTATACTTATGATTTTTATGTTTGTCTTAGAAACATTTTCAAAGAGCTATTATATACTATGCTATATAATGTCCCTTGAAAGTGTTCAAACACAATACATTCCTTTTAGAATTTAATGCTAGAACTAGTTTATTGGTCATAGAATTTGCTTCATTTTTTAAAAATAAGACAATGCAAAGTATTTGAGCAAAAATGTTTTCCTTTTTGTCTTGACTGTGAAGATATCCAAAAGTAGTCAATTTGATATCCAACTATCATAACAATATTTTGAGATGACTGATTTATTTATCTGTTTTAACCATATTGTATATGTATCTTAATGTAAGCCACCTCAGGTATTTTTGAATAACTGTAAGTTATTTATGATAAGTAAATAAAGATAAGATCATGAAACCTAAAAAAAGCTAATTAAATAATTTATTTTTGGAGTTTGGGGTTGCAAATGGAGAAGAGGAGCTCAGTATTATTATATCTTTTATTTGAACTAGAGACATTACAAGAAGCCTTCCTATTGCTGTCTTGAAATGTCTCCTTCACACTCTGGCCAGAACCAAGGAGAACAGGGAAAACAGGTATTAAAAACACAAAATAACAATTAGACAAACATTTTCAGAAGATTACAAAAAGGTACAGTTGATGTTCAAGTAACTTACTCCTTTCCCAAGATGATTAATGCGTTCCTCATTGGACACAGACACTGTTACGCGTTTCTCGGTTCAAATGTCTTGATTCCGTTACACTAGTTTAACAAAAGCAAAATATAGGGAACAAAAAACTTAACCAATGACTTCATAAGAGATTTGTCACAGTATAATATCCTCATGGATAGCATCCTAAAACTTCAGCCCCAGATAAAGTTCTGTAAAGGTGCTCAGCTGTGTTTATACACACACACACACACACACACACACACACACACACACGCTCCCTCACACTCACGTGCACACACACAGGAGAGTGGGAAAGAGGAAAGAAAGTCATGTGCTCATTGTGTCATGTGATGGAGGCTGAAGGAATGAATGGGATTTGAAGCTTGGTGGAGGACCGGGAGCTGAAGCTGAGTGCACAAAATCTTGTCTGCTAGTATTTGAAGCTAACAGCAGAAATAGATAAGAACTAATACGAATGGGTGGAAAGCTAGAGAAAAATTTATAACTTAATAAAATATAACATCACAATTGTTAACACTACTCAAAACATGAATGTGATTGCCTGCCCAACTGAAATGTGGGTCTTCATGCTGACCACTGCAAGACCACCCCTAAGGAGCTCTGTAGAGAAGGAACAAAATGAATAGAAACATCATGAATTGCATGGCCTTGAAGTATTTTCATGTTCTTCAGTCAATTAACTTAAATGCTAATACCCATAACATCTTATTGGCCAACATCACACTTAGTCAAGTCTCCCTGGACTCAGGTCGTTGTTTGACATATGAAGCAGGAGAAGTATGAATATCACATTTGACAAAAGACGAGACTGAAGTTCAGAGTGGTGAAGGGATTTGCTACAAAACAACTATCTAATGGTAGAGATAGTACTAATAGTTGGCATTTATTAATCGGTACTCAGACACAGTTCCATGACTGTTACAAGTGTTATCATAAGAAAATCATTTCAGAGATGGGAAAACTGAAGCCCTAATAACAATCTTGTAGATACCATTACTATTTATATTTCACAGAAGAGAATAAGGTCAAAGCCCAGAAAATAGGGATTACAGCCAGATTAAAATCCAAAGAGGCTAACTCTAGAGTTTACTGCCTGTGCCAGGACCTCAATCCAGGTCCTATAATGTCCTGTAAGTAGCTCTTTTCCCTACATCCCTTTGCCTCTTTGAACAAGCTCTGAAGATTTCCACATGTAAGCAGGTGCATGACACATTCCCACTGCCAACCTACTCTCAGGTGAGCTTCTCTAATCAGGGGAGGAAAAAAAGGTTATTTCAAACATTTGGGGGGGGGAATTTAAATATTTATTTTTGTGTATATATTTGCATTATCCTTTGGTCCATGGAATGAGTAAATCTCTTTTGAAAACAAATATTTAATAATTTATGGAAACACAAAACATTTATTTCTAAAAAAACCACTTTGAACCCTTCAAATTAAAGAAAAGAAAGAAGGCAAGAAGGAATAAAAGCCAGAAAGAAGGAGAGAAGGAAATAAGAAAAGAAGAAAGAAACAAAGGAAGGAAGGAGGGAAGAAAAATAGATGTTTTATGCCTTGATTAGATTATCCCTAATATTTTCCAAGAGTGGTTGAATAGTCATGAGACAAGTACTTAAGATAATTAGATGACAGAGTTAAAAGTATTCTTATTGAATTATGTAATTTAGTGGTTTCCAAGTTTTGATGTAAATTACGAAAGCTCTTTCTTTAAATAAGATAAAATGAGAAATCTCCAGTCACTGGGACTGTGGCTAAAGGTTGGCAGTGGGAACACGAACACCTTTCTCCCCGGGGTGGTTCCTAGAGCACCTCTGAGTGCAATTTATCCTGAAGACTTCCTTCAGAAGAATGGTGTTCTGAAACCACTACCAACTAGATAGTCAGACCCGTTGGGGGAAAGCACTTTGCTTGGTCCCACCTGCACAGGTATGAGCTGGGCTGTGTCAGGGAATGCAACCTGACCTGGATGCGGGGAGTTCTGGAGATCCCTCTGCCTCCTGCCATCCCTCTACCACACGAAGCTCCTCATAAGCGCATCGGCTGGGATGCCGGGATTTGTGACTAACCCCAACTCTTAGGGACGGGAATGAGCATGGAGATTTCCTGGGGTCTGCAGCCCTTGTTCTCTCTTAGCTGTGCCCTCTGGCCTTGAGGTTGACAAAGAGCCTTTTATGGAGGCAGCTGGCAGGGTAAGGAGGACAGGAGATGTTTTTCAGCTCTACCTTCGGGAATCACAGAGAAAGGTGAAGAATGAGGGGAGACTTCCACGCACTTCCTAAGAGAGGAGCCAGCCACTGGCCAGAACTCTCTGCCTGTGAGAATTCTAGAGATCCAAACGCATCTCTCAAGGTTTATCTGTGTTTCCCCTTGTCTACAGGCTGTAAGTTTCACAGCAAGAGAAACCTCATTCCAAAAAGAACCCTGGGCTTTATTAAGTAACAGTAGAAATGGGAAAATGTTCAAGCCTGCATCACCCCGGAAAGCTAGGAACCCCAAACAGCAGGTCTGTTATGGGACTCAGAAATCCTATGCGGGGGAAGAGTCACCAAGAACGGTGCCTGGTGGACGGAGAAGCTGAGCTGCCGGAAGCCAGGTCCCGTGGGGAGGAGCCCGGGGCCGCCCCCGCTGTGTTTGCTAGTGTGATCATCTGAAAGTCACAGGGAGCCCTGCCAGATCATATATGTATGTTTGATATTAAAAAAGAAGAGGAAGGATTAAAATAATATTAAATAAAATAATTTTATATAGACTTTTAAACTTAGTTTCTAGGAACTTGAGTGCCTACAATAAATGTAACGAGAGAATATTTGTAGGAATTAAACGTGGAGCCACATTATTTACTTGTCATTTATCTGGTAACCTGTGACGTTTGTGTGCATTTTAGTGTTTTGAGCTTTCGTACCTCAGAATGGAAGCAGTCTCCAAGCAGCTGAGTGCAAGAGTACAGACACAGGAGTGTCGTGCAGGGTACTCGCCAAGGGGCTGGCCTCAGCACGGTGCAACTGCCACCAACAGTTGAAGACCAGAATTTGCAGCACTTTGGGGAGGCCACTGTGTCCCTGCCCCCTAATGGGGCCAGGTATGGGGTTAAATGTCCGGTTTGTCAGTCCAGAGTTCTCCCTACTCCACATTTTGTGACTATAAAGACATCGCCAGGGGCAAGGAAATGCTGCAGGATTGATTTTTTATTTTGACCTTGGAGTCAGAGTCCCCAGGGCCAGCAGGAAACAAATACAGAGAAAGATAAGCATTTTAGAAATTTCTGATTTAGCTGCTAAATAATGGTTGCTGGCCAAAGCTCACAACCTTTAGCTCTGAACCAGGCAGTTGCAGCTTGTGGGAAAACAGCAAACCAGCCCCGAGCCCCGAGAGGCGAAAACACACTGCAGTTCATTAGTCTGCGTTAGCCTGTCTTTAACTCGGAATCAGGGCTGCCAGCGGCTAGGGGATTAGAAATAAGAAACAAAAAGAAAACCTTTCAAAATAAAATTCCTTTACTCCGTATTGGGATACTTTGGGTCGCTTCTTTCCTCAGTGTAGCTGAGTGTAGCTTTAGTTTTTGCCCAGAGGTGATGCTAAATCAGACAGCAACTCCTGGCCCACTGCTGATGAACAGCTCCCGCCACCAGAAGTGGACTTTCCTCAGTGCTTAGTTCTGAGTATGTTCCAAATAACTTGTTACCAATAATTGATAAAGGCTGAAGCTCAAATTATTTGTATTCCAATATATTGAAACAAATTCAAGGTAAATGTCTTGATTCTTGCTCACATCCTTTCTAAGGTGCTTTCCTAAGTGTCCCCCCAGCTCCTGCCCCCAGGTGTGTTACTGAAGCGGAGAATCTTCTGTCTCTGCAAGCATGGCCCAGACTGTCTTCTGGGTAAATCTTCGAGCCATGTCCTCTGGAAGGTTGGGAGAGCATAATTCTGGAGCCACACCCTGGGGTCAAGCCGTCTAATTATTTCGCCCTCTTAGAGATTCACAATGCACACTGTGTATGGAACACTGGTGGAGTTTGTTTACTCCATAATTTCCATGAAACACTTTCAACTATGGCACATTTTATTTAGTAGAGTATCTTCTAACACCTTCTGCAGAGCACACAGTGGGAAACACCATCCTCTATGAACCAAGGAAGCATCTAGGGTTCGATAAGTTTTGCCCAGATTGTGGTGGGGTTGGAAGAATAACAATAACATTTTTGGAAATTGACTTTGTAATGGGTACCCGGCTAAAAAATTAACATGTATTCAAAATCCCATTTAATTCTGATAACGAATTTGAGAAGAAAGTGATACTATGGCCCTCCTCTTTTTTAGGCTCAAGATCAGCAATTTAGGTGATCGCAAAACAGACCTGTCTGACTACAAAGCCACCAAGACAAACGGGATGAGGCGGATTTATAAACTGCACCCAGTTCCCAGAGAGCAGACGTACTATCTCAGTCCAGCTCTCTCATTGCTCCAGCTCATATTTGAAGAAACAGAGGCTCTTAAAGTCATATTTTTCTCTAAAAAAGAATTTGCTAAGTTGTCCTCGCATTACTGTATAGGACAGTTACGCCAAGGCAGGGACGGCTCTCTCCATGCGCATACCCGGTGCATGGCTGATGCACAATGAGCTAAGTGAGGGATGGTGGTGCCATCAGCAATAGGCCTGTCATACTGTCTCTCTACACACAGCCTTGGATTAAAAGGATCCTTGAGTCTCAGGTTTTGAAAAGAAAGAAGTAACTATGTAGCCATTGGTTTCATCTGCCACCCTGGAATGTGATCTCTTACCACAGCACCCTTTGGACAAGGTCACGTTCATCTCAGTGGGCACCTCTCCTTTGGTGGGGAGTGCACAGTCTCCCAAAGCAGAGAGTTGTGCATTTCAGTGACCCGGCTACATGGGAGGAAACGTGCAGACTTTGGAGGGAAAAGGGCAGCATTTACAATCTGGCTCCACCGCTAATTGCCTCTACATTTTGAGGCAAGTTACTTAGTATCTCTGAGTCTCCAGCAAATTATCTCTGAAATGAAAATTATGCCAAGCCCTTCCATGGTTGTTGGGAGGATTTTAGGATTAAATGTTATGTACAGGTAACAGCTCTCAACACATCTATAAAGAACACTGTAGAGATAAGTTGTAATTACTAAGATGCCTCGTGGGTGATCCTTATTAATGTTCCTTCAATGTTAAAATTCTTTCATTCTTAGTCATGGATGGCAAATAGGTTTAATTTCACATGCTATGTGAGACAGTTGTCTGGAAGTTTCTTAGTCACATCTACACTCTGTGAGGAAACTGTCACAATTAATGGAATATTTAAACAGATGGGATAAGAATTTCTATTAGGACAGTTATAGAAAGCAAGGTTAGACATCTTCTGAAGTTGCTTTGTGATTTTGAGACTCTGATCCTATGAATCCAAAATTTACAAAGTCCCTAAGCAGTATTCATATCAGGGAGAAGATGTACTATTTCTCCTTGCTGGAAATATTCTGCACTTATTTTTGATTAACCGGTTCTTTTTTTCCCTTAAGATTCAGTTTAACTACCATCTCCAGATTGAGGTTTAAAACAAGACTGTATGAAATTTGGTAAACTTTGAAATAATTTCATGTTTTCTTTCCAGAGGCAGTCATTCTTTAAAAGAATTTGAAGCTACAGGAAAAATATTGTAGGAATATGTCTCAGAAAGAGCCATGTGTTCAAGCTTTTAGATTCTACGTTTAAAAATTTATATATCAACCAACTTGTGTCCAGCGTTTTAATAGTGCCTGATGGTTGCATGTTTTAGTCTGTTAACATGAGTGATCAGTAAACAAGATAAAGTTAACAAAGTCTAACATTATTAAACTGCTTTCTAAACATTCTCCTTATTTACAACAAATTGCTAATCTGCCAAGCATTTATTGTATAATCTGCCAAGCATTTATTGTTTAAAATGTCTGTCACAGCATCATCGAAAAAAAAAACTGTCTGAAACATATTAGAGGAATTATTTTCTTCGATGTTCAACTATAGCTAAAAGAATGCTGAATCATGAATGCTTAAGTACGGTTTTAGAACTATTATTGAAGTTGTCAGGACCAAACCTTATAATTTTTCCAAACAGACCTTTTAATTTAGAAACATGATGTTGTTTCCTGTTCCTGCTTTGTTGCTCAATTATAAATTCACAGCCCTTACTCTATTCTCCAAATTGCACAATGAGCTTCCTTCCTTGCAAAGGAAACTTCATTTCCAAAGGCAATTCACACATCAGTGGAAATGATCTTCCTCTGTCTGAATGCCATCCATAAAGCGATAGCGTTAACAAGAAGCCCTCAACGACACTGCTCGTGGTCTGTCTCAGTGATACAAATTTATGAACCTTTTAGCTTTGAACGGATATATAGAAAAATCTGCAGGAACTCACACAAGCAGTTTTTGTTATTCTAGAGATAGGTCAAAGTTTAATTCCATTATAATTTGTTTATAAATGGCCTTAGGCTTTGGGAAAAAAGAGCTTTCCTGAGACTGCTGGCCAGTGGAAACACATTCACACCAACACACCCCTGCAGCAGCCAGGGCCAGGGGAAAAAAAGGAGTCCCGCCTGAGCTCTGGTCTCTGAGCAGCAGTCAGATCCTGTCCCGGCAGTACCCAACGGCCATACACCAAGCAGCGCCTCCTCTACCTCCCAGCTCTCAAAGCCCTCTTAGTAGACTAACGCGGGATCAGCTTTCTTCTGCTCTATTTGAAGAGCCACCATAGCAGGCTCCTTGCCTTCGATCTTGGGCCCACACATCCACCTTCTACTGAGTAGCTGAAGTGGTTTATACAGATTGAACGTCTGATCATTCTTTCCTCTGATTAATAAGGCCCCAGGCTGCCCCGGTCCACAGGATCAAGGCTCTGCTCTGACGACTGGGCCCCAGACCGCGCTCACTTGTATTGAAGTGGAACGTGAGAAGGTAGATTCGAATGCAGACTTCCCCAGGTATTTATACTGCTGTGAGCCTTTTGACAATTGCTCATCAGCCCTGTGCGTGGGCTTCTACATCTACACAGTTGATACCAACAGCACCAAACCTCCCGGGATTGTTGAGAAGGCTCCATGCACGTTCCCAGAACAAATGAAACACGCAACACACGTGGGCTCTCACTGTGCTATCGCTTTTCTTCTATAATTAGGATAAAAATGCAAGCTAAGGAAAGCCTTTGAGACTAAACATAACTGTCTTGAAGATTCAAGCTTCCGACACACAAGCCTAAAGGAGATAAAATATGCGTCGTGCTGTTGTTGATGTTTAGCTGTATTTTTAGAATGACCTTCCCTCAGGAAGAAATACCCGTATCAGCAGCTTTTATAGAAAACGCAGTGATGTTCTGCAGACAGTTCTCTCTCTTTTAAACCATGATCAAAAGCGAAGACTTGATAAACTGTAGAAGTGAGAAGACAATTTTTTGGCTGAGGTGGGATTGGGTGGGCAGACGAACAGGCTCCTACCCTACAGCTTTCCATTGCTCTGCCTTGAGCCATGAGTAGCATTTCGAAGTGAGCAAAGGAAGGAAGCAGTGAGCAGCCAACAGGTGACCTCAACCAAATGCAGGCTGCCTAACTTTGACCCAAAAGATAATTTTTAGTATAAATAATTTTTTCTCTAAGAAGCTAATATATATAATCTGTTGCTTATTGTGGTTCGATTTTCTACCTATCACTAATATGGAGTGTGTGTGTGTGTTCACATGAGAGAGAGAGAGTGAGAGAGAGAGCACGTGTGCACAAGTGCATGCTAAGTTGTCTATGTAATTGTGGCCAGAAGTCATGCTGGCAGTCTTCCATCAATTAGTCATTATAATTGAAGTTTAATGTCATCAATTATATCATTTAACCTGTATAAATTTAATTCCACTAAAATGACATCATCAAAGAAGAGCTTGAGGAAGAAAAACAGGCTTGAAAAAAAAGTTTCTGTGGGCTCACCTCATTGTCACATTGGATACCGTTCTTAACACTCAAAACTTAACACAGATTTCTAAACATTTCTCTAGCCACACATCTGTGGGATTCCAGCTCCCCAAGAAAATTCTTAGACACTGCCATGTTTGGTGGGTGCCCACTGAGATAGGGCAGACCAGTCATTCTAATTAAATGCCAAACCATATGGTTCCCCTTCCAGCAGAAGCCAGGTGGCCTCAGGCACTGCTGAAACATTGGGAATTACGTTATATAATTATGGCCAAGAGCGAGAATAAATAATGCTTTACCACCTCTCTGGGTAACTCTTAACCCAGTCAACAGCCCAAATCAACCATCATCATACCTGTTTTACTGTGATATCTGCACCTTTTATAACTTGCGTAAGAATGAAATATATGCAAACTGAAAACATTGTAATATTACATTAAGAAAATGAATGAACCCACATCCCAACCCAGAAAATAGACCTCTAGATGCTTTTCTTTACTTAAGTCTCTTCCCCACCTTTCCACAGAGCTATCATCCCTCACTCCCCTTCCATTTTGTTGCTTTGGAAAAAAAAATTTTATTACATGTGTATTTACCACTAAACAATATATTATTTAGTTTGACTTGTTTTCAACTTTCAAAACTTATATCATATTCATGGTAGTCTTCCAGCATTGACATTATTATTTTATTCAATAGCATGTTTTTTATTGATAAGGTTCATCCTTGTTCTTTCCTTAAGTACTGTTGCATAGAATTCCATCTTGTGAAACCCATCATATGCTCACCCACTCTGTCAGAGACGTTTGAGTGGTCTCTGATTTTGTGATTACAGAGTGCTTCCAGGAGCATTCCTGTAACGTCTGCTCATTTTTCCATGGAGCAGAGAATGCCTGATCAGCACCCTGCTCAGCCCTGCCCACACTGCCCTGGCAGATGAACTTGAGCACAGCCTGCACCCGCCTGGTGGGGGGGGGGAGTGGAAGATCCGCTGCCTGCTCAGCCTCCCCACCCCCATCCTGAGATGGAATCAGAGGAGCCTCCTGCTTCCACAGAACAGGATGGTGGGGGTGGAAGATTAACTACCCACTTGGCCTCACTGTAACTGAGGTGAGGGTGAGGGAACCTCAAGTTTTCTGTTGGTGTTTGGCTGGAGTAAGGAAGATATTGGCATAAAGGTTTTCTGTTGTAAGCCGCCCCTCCCCGGTCCTCTGGCTAAGGAAAACAAGCATTTGAGGGAACTTCTTTTTTGTCTGTGCCTGTTGGCAGTTCCAGTTTGGAGGCAGCTCTGCATCGACAATGTATGGCAGGCAATAGGAATACCATCATTTGGGATCCCTCAAAGGCAATTTCTGTTGTCTGATTTTTTCCTATGTATGAGTTACACTTAACTGTTTCGTTTTGAAAACAAATGAGACATAATATATAACACACTGTTAGTAGCAATCCTGGACACTGATTACCCTCCCTCAGATTTTGATGCTGTTGTTTGCTTTTTTTTTCAATTTGGCTGAAACAGCTTGGTGAAGTCTGTTTGCCCTTCCATGTGCAGGCTGCGGTGCTGTTCCTTGGTCGGTGAAGTCTTGGCCATGGGCATTGGTGGTCTCTGACTACCAGAGGTCACTATGGCTTTAGCTAGTCTCTTTTTGTCTCTATTTTCCCATCTCACTATTGAGTTCCTGGTTGGTCTGCCTCTATTGATACGTCACCCAGCTGCTACCTCCCACTATTAGCTGTCTGGGTTGCTGTATTGTTTTCAACAACATTCTGGAGTGTTATTTATTTATTTATTTATGCAGTCTGATAAAATTAAAATTGGACCTATTGCAAGCACAGAGTGTTCACAGTCTTTGAGGCTTGTTTCAACCCCTGGAGGGTGCTTCTTTTTCTGGATCGTTTGTTAAATTTCCAGCTGGTCTACCATTTCAGTTGTTGCTACTACTATCATGAAGCTACCAGCTTCCTCTTAATTGCTCACCACTAAGATCTAGGTTGTTTTGACAATGCCCTTAGGCATGAGCTTTCCCAAACTCTATTCCAAACAAAGGCAGTCCCCTCAGGGGATGCTGCCAATCTCTTTGTTCTTCCAGCCTGCTTCTCTCTCTGGGTAGAAGCTTTGTACCGGTGAGCTGGGGCAGGAACAGTGGTCCACTTCTCCTGGAGGGATGCCCTCGTTCTGTGAATGGTGTTCCGGGAAGAGATGGCAGCCCCTGATCTTCTCAGGTTAGTCCTCCCAGGGTGGAACCTTTACCCTGAGAGTGAGTTATGCTGCAGGCGATCAGGCCCTGGTATTGCAGGCCTTCTGAATCTGGGCTAGAGCTGCAACCCTGCGAGTAGGAACTGGGTGGAGAAAAGGAGCTCCAATCCTCTGAGTCACGCCTACCAGCATAGGGCTGTGGGGGTGTGAGATGCCAGCGGGCTGCCACCTGAGGGAAAGCTGTATTCCCAGACAGGAAGCCGAGAAAGCGGAGCCCTGTCCTCTTGGCCACTCCAATCTGGGATCGATCTGGGGAGGCTGGAAATGGCTCAAAAGTTAAATGCCTCACATGCTTGTTGCCTTTCCCAAGAATTAGGAGCTTTTTTTGAATCAAAGTTTCTCCATCTGCTGTGTCCCCCTTAGGACAATTTCCAAGGATTTTAAATGATTGTGTTTTTTTGTTTTTAATAATTTTCACCAGTTGTTTCGCTGGGGAGAGGATCTAGGGAGAACATCAAGCAACTATTCTGGAGGCCTTGCCTTTGTAAAATGCTTTTGATAAATTACTGGATTCTGTCTATAAGTGCTTTAATTAACATTTTTTTAA
Source organism: Propithecus coquereli (assembly GCF_000956105.1). Lineage (NCBI taxonomy): Eukaryota > Metazoa > Chordata > Mammalia > Primates > Indriidae > Propithecus > Propithecus coquereli. The sequence goes on from NW_012148086.1 coordinate 2,221,723, forward strand.
TTAGTGTTCATAAGGGTAATTGATCTATAGTTTTCTTTTGTTTACTCTTTGCGTGGTATATTAGTTTCCTGTGGCTGCTATAACAAATTATATCATAAATTTGGTGGCTTAAAACAATAGACATATATTCTCCCAGAATTCTGGAGGCCGGAAGTTTAGCACCAGTTAAACTTTCACTGGCCCCAAATCAGGATGCTGGCAATGCTGCACTTGCTCTGGAGGCTCTTGGGTGGGATCTATCCCTTGCCTCTTTCAGTGTCTGGTGTCTAACATTTACCTGTGGCCATATCAGTCCAATCTCTACCTTCTGGTCACAGTGCCTCCTCTTCTTCTGTGAAGATTATTCTCCCTCTATATCTCTCCTATATGTAGAGGGAGAGTATACACAGAATATGGTATTTTATACATAGATTGTACATAAACGATTATGCCTCTCTTATAAGGACATTTGTGATTGAATTTAGTACCCACTTGGAAAATCCAGGATCATCTTGCAGATCACAGTCCTTAATTTAATCACGTCTGAAACGACTTTTCTCCTTGTAAGATAATATCTATAGGTTCCAGGTGTCGATGGAAAAGAAGCCAAATTCTGTAAAATAATTTAAAGAGATTTATTTGAGCCAAGTTCGAGGACCATGTCCAAGAAGCCTTGAGCAAGTGGACTCTCTGGCTGGGTTACAGTTTTATACATTTCATGGTTTTATATATTTCAGGGAGACAGGAATTACAGCTAAAGTCACAAATCAATACATAGAAGGTGTACATTGGTTTGGGCTGAAAAGGTGGGCCATCTCAAAGTGGGTTGGTGGGGAGTGTTATAGGTTATAGGTGGTTTTAAAGACTCTTTGACTTGCAATCAGTTAGAAAAAATGAAGCTTTGTCTAAAGGCTTGGAATGTTTTAAGTTAAGAAAGTCTGTTAACCAGACAAGCTACACATATATTTGTTGTGTAAATTTGAGGACCTGCAGGTTTGTCTTGTATAGCCTTAGGCCTGTTAATCGGTTATAAAGGATGTCTCCAAGAAGGGAGGGGGGCATGATGAGACATGTCTGACCTCCCTCCTCCTGGTATGTAATTCAGTTTTAAGGTATCCCCTTAGCCAGAAGGGGGTCCATTCAGTCAGTCAGTGCGGGGGAAGCCTTAAGATTTTAATTTAGTTCACACAGGGATCTGTACCTGGTATATCTGGCCATTATTTGTCCTACTGCACATGATTTATCTGTTTCTATTATTTTGCTTCCAAACTATTTGCATTCTTGCATACACGGTCTGTTTCTTGGAAACCACATAGAGTTGGGGCTTTTCATGTTTTTAATTGAGTCTGAAAATCTCTGCCTTTTCCCTGGGGTCTTTACACTATTCACATTCAATATAGATATTATTATGGCTGGATTTACACTTTCCATTTTATTATTTGTTTTCTATGTCTGCCATTTGTTTCTCTATTCCTCTTTTTGTCCATTCTTTTGTGTTATATAATGTTTTTCGTGTACTGTTTTAATCCTTTTTTTACTATATTTTCATATTTTTAAAATTTTTTTCTTAGAGGTTGCTCTGGGGATATCAATATGAATCTTAAATTCTTACAACTGACTTCAAATTAATACTAACCTACTTCTGGTAAAATAAACAAACTTTAATATTGTTCCATTGTTTCCTTCTTTTTTGTGGTATTATTGTATAAATTTGTGGTATAATGAAGAATCCGTCTCTGTCTTTGTCCTTGGTTCCTGACACAGATTACCAAAAGCCCTTGGAAATTCCCAAGTAACAGAAGCACCTTTGTTATGGTAGTGAAGCGACTCATTGTGGGCCCCTAAACTGCTTCAGGATGTGGCTGGTCACCACAAAAAGCAACCACATCTTTAGAGCATTAGAGAATTGGAATTTTGAGCTACCCCAACCCCCATAGACAGGAGTGGAGCTGGACTTGGAGTGGAATGACATGGCCAATGGATTTAAGTAATCATGGCTACTTAATGAACACCCCGCCAAAAATCTCTGGATGCTGAAGCTCGGAGGAGCCTCCCGACTGGTGAATACACTGATGAGCTGGGAGGGTGATGATCCTCCATTGCAAAGAGAGGAGGGCATGCAAGCTCTTCAGCCTACTCGCTGCCCCTCCCAAGACCTTGCCTGATGAATCTTCGTTTTTGCTGTTCTTGAGTCGTATGCTTTAAAATAAAATAATAATCACAAATACTGTACTTTCCTGAGTTCTGTGAATCATTTTAGCAAATTATTGGACCTGAGATTTTTTTTATCAGAAATTATGAAATTCCTTTACAAGAAAGGATTTCTATTGTTACCATAAATTCAAATTTTATGTTTTTGGTTAATTTATAAAATGATGCTGAAAGATTTTTTTTTCTTTCTTTCTTTTTTTTTTTATTTGCTGGCCACAAAGTTTCTGCTGAAGATATTTTTTTTCAAGTTGGATTTTTGAGGGGAGGATTTGTTGATCTTCTCATACAGTCATAATCAGAAATCCTTATTTTTAAATTTTTTTTGTCACTCCATAAATTAATATTACTATATTAGAGACAGAAATGATCTCAGGAGTTTTGCAGGGCTTTGCCCTGAAGGAATATGTGAACATGTTAGTTTACATATCAAAAGCTGCTCCACCTCAGGAGGACATCTCAAAGGTCAATAACAGCTGCTTTCCAAGGTGAGGCTGCAGTCTCAAACCTGTGGTTCTCACCTGCTGTGAAGACAAAGCAAGGTCTGCATGGAATCACGGGATGAGAGCTGATCAAAGAGTGTCCACTCGAGAGACAGACACCTGCGGCTAAAAACAATTAGCCCAAGGGACAGTTTCTGCTTGACTTCTGATCACCTGTCTCTATCTACAATAACTAGATAAAGAAATATGGAGCCACTGTATCTCTGTTTAACCCTTCTGTTAAATGATAGCTTTATCTTAGAACTTAGAAGTTTGTCCTTGAAAGATTTTGTAACTGTTCACACAGATAGAGTTAATTAAGGAATCTATAGAAGCCTTTTGAAATACTTTTAACCTAAAACGAACTACCTGTTATTATGTAAATCTGTTACCCCTGGCAGCTGATCACTGTACCTATAAATACCCATGTAAAACTTCACTCCTGGCCTCACAATTGATGGGGATATTGTGGGGACACCCGAGTACCCCCACTTTGCCTTTTCTTTATAAATCTATAAAATTATAACTTCATCTCTGTGTATTCTTTTATTTCTGTTATTTTCCATTTTCTATTATTTTCTTATCCTTTGTGACAACCCCGACCTAAGGGACCTGATTTTTTGCTGGGAGAGTAGCTAACTCTCCGCATTTTTTCCCTTTTGAATTTTAAAATTGTCCTTTATCCCTCTATGTCTTATTTCTCTTAAGTCTTATGACATTATCCAAGGGTTTATTTTTTTTTTTTTCATTTTATGGAATGATGTTTTACTTTTATTCCAAATTTCTTTCTGTTTTGTTGTATCTTCTTTCAAATATTTTAGTTTAACTTTATAATCTCCAATCTTTCTAACCCTAATACATATTTTTATCACTGTTCTTGTTTCTCAGGTAGATTTTGTGTGTGTATCATTTTAATGTGACTTCATTTCTTGTGGTAAAACTATTCTGGTCTTTATTATCTTTTTTTCTTATAACTTTCCATGGGTTTAAAACACATTCCCTTCTATTGCTCGTATTTAAGTGAGGTGTTTTCCAGCCCCTTTGCTGTCTGTTAACAAGTCACCTTGCACTATCTCCAACTCTTTGCACCTACTTTTCTCTTGCTTTAAACCCTTCCCTCCAACATGCCTTTGCTGCTTCCTTCCTTCGGTAATTTCTCCTCTCATGTGTCACAGTGAAAGCAGCCTTACCTGGCCTGTCTATTTAATTATCACTTCCTGGTCACTCTAATTCCATACATATCTTTCCCCCAATGCACTTGTCATCACTCATTGCAATATAAATGAAATCGTAACATATAAATAAAAATTAAGTAAATTATGAAATCTCTATGAGATCAGAGATTTTGTTTTGTATATTACCGTATCGATGACACCAAGAACAATGACTTCCATAGTGTAGATTTTTAATAAAGACTGGTTAAATTAATGAATAAATGAATGAAAACACAGTTTTCATCTGTTCAAAAGTACCAGCCTGTATTTATAACGTATCTGTGATGTTCACAGCATGCATACTGAAGTCTAGCCTAATGGACACAGAAAATTATAGGAATAGAGATTAAAATGATCTTGGTCAGCCCCCTTGCAGGGTTAACTGGGGAAGAGGAGCGTGTCCAAGGACCTATGCTATTTCAAAAGTTCAGATTTTATAGTCCCCTTTTGGAAAGATGAGCCATTTAACTTCATACCAGTGACAGTGATTTTTGTTGGGTGATGTGTTTGGTGGTTACTACCCTGTTTGTCTATATAAATTCAGCAATATTATGGGTAAAAGAGGAAGGTATTGGTTTGTACCAATCCATTAAACTCAAGGTTTTATGCGATACTGACAGCTAACACTGGTTTCTGCTCACTTTTATCCCTTTCATGTGTCTTGTTTCTAGTGCCTGTATCCATTTTCAGTGGGATGTGCAGACAATAAATGGAAACCCACATCCATGGGCTACTTACATGAAGATTCTCTGCAAATACCTGACACTGCAGTCACTTTGGATTGGAATCAGAAGTTGTCCAAGGTACATACAAATAAATGTGAGCAGACTTCCAATAAACATTTATTTATAGCTACTATTACTTTTAGCTTTTTTCTTCTATAACTTTTAAAGGAAAATTAAAATTAAATATCATTATTTCACTCTAAATTGATATCTTCATACCAATCAATTGGATTTTTTTTTCACTCTTTCAGTTTTTCTCACCACTAATAACTAAGGTCGGAAGCTGTGCCTCAAAATCCCCTGTAACTGACCCAAGTGCTTAATGTGTCCAAAATAAAGTTATTCTTAAACTCATATTTAAAAAGGAACAGGCTTTCTATGAGATGTTGCTCTAAAATATATTAATAGTATGCCATTTTAGCAATGATTGCAATATTAAATATCATTTGAGTTTAATTATTAGAAAGAAAATAAGGCCAAACATCCATTGGTATTTGGGTCATGGAAACATTCCCAGGGACCTTGTCAGCAAAACTAAATCAAGGCAGCCAAAGTAGCAACCCTGGAAAGGCAATGTCTCCCATGGTAGAAAGAAACTCTGTTTTTAAGTCCATCCTAGATTATGATTTTAAAACATAAACACATGTTTTTAATGAATGTTTTTTAGACTTACCAATATATTCAGCAATTTATTTGCTTGTTCGTTCTTTTTGCATTCCACTTTTTCACTTTAGGGCTAATTTCCTTCTAAGTGAAGTGCATCATCTTGTAACGTTCTGTCAACAATACTAAACTTGCTCAGTCCTTTTTGTAAAAAAGAAAGTATTTATTTTGCACTTTTCCTTGAATGATAATTTGGTTGCCACTAGCTATTTCCTCTCATCACAATGAAATAAGTATTCTGTTGTCCTCTGAAATTTATTTTTGCTTAAAGAGAAGTCTGCTGCCATTCTAATGATCATTTTGGGGGAGAAGAAGGAGATTATCTACTTTTTCTCTGTATTTCTTTTTGAATTGTTGCTTTGGCTCTGATGTTCTGCAGTTTACACATACGTACACATTCATGAACAAATATATACATATGCACAGGCACACAGAAACACAACACACACATGGGCACAGAGGTGTACACACATATACATGTGCATACACATGCTTACATAAGCACACCTTTAGCTAGGTTTATATTTGTTATTACTTATCTTTATCATGTCTTATTTGCCTAGATATTTTTGAATGTCTAACATGTGCCAGATTCTAGTTGTCATGCAATGTGTTTATTAATTTGAAAACATATATCTTCAAACAGGGAAAATTCTCAGAAATTTTCTTTGTTTTTTTCCTTCTTCCTCATTCTTTCTCATATCTCCTACTCTTTCTCCTTTTCCATGTATGTTAAACCTTTCTTTTTAATAATAACTATTATTTATTGAACACCAATTATGCACTTTTTCAATTTATATTTTTTATGTTCTACATTGGGGTTGTTTTAACAGCTTTAGCAATCACAATAGCCCTTCACGTAGGTTCTTTTATCATGTCGATTGATAGCTGAGGAAACTGACAAGTAGAAAGGATAAGAAACGTACCCACATTCACACAGCTATTGGTCAGTCACGACAGGATTTGATACAAGTAGTCTTTAAGTGCTGTCCATATTCTCAACACTATGGCCTTTCTGATTAATTGGATGAGGCCACCCACACTGGGGAGGGCAACCTGCTTTCCTCAGTCTACCAATCCAAATGTTCTTTCCTAAGAACACCTTCACAGATAAACCCAGAAAAATCTTTGACCAAATCCTGGACACCCAGTGTCCTGGTCAACACATAAAATTAAAGGTCATAATTACTGTAGTACATTTGTGAAAACTGATGAACCAGTGTTGATACATTGTTTTTAACTTAAGTTCATAATTTACATTAGAGTTCAGTCTAATAGTTGTGCAGTTCTAAAGGTTTTGACAAATGTTTAATGACATGTATCCACCATTGTAGTATCATACAGAATAATTTCACTGCTTCAAAATCTCATCTTCATCGATTCATTCCTACATTCATTCCCCTGAACTCCTGGCAACCACCGATCTTTTTACTTTCTTCATAATTTTGGCTTTTTTAGAACTTGATATAGCTGAAATCACACAATATGTAGCATTTGTAGACTGACTTCTTACACCCAGTAATAAGTATTCAAGTTTTCTCCAAGTACTTTTCGTGGCTTGATAGCTTATTTATTCTCAACACTGAATAATATTCCACTTACGGATGTGACAGTTTATTCATTCACTTACTGAAGAATATCTTGGTTGCTTTCAAGTTTTGACAATCATGAATATCTGTGTAAGGTTTCTGCATGGACAGAGGTTTTCAACTCATTTGGGTAAATGCCAAGGAGTGTGATTGCTGGATTGTACGGTAAGAGTATGTTTAGTTTTATAAGAAGCTGCCAAACGGTCTTCCAAAGTGGCTGTGCCATTTTTATTCCCACCAGCAAGGAGTGAGAGTTCCTGTTGCTCCACAACCTTGCCAGTATTTGGTGTTTGCAGATATTTGGGCTTTTATCATTCTCATAGGTGTGTAGTGGTTTCTTACTATAGTTTTAATTTGCAGTTTCTGAATGATACATGATGTTTAGTATCTATTAATATGTTTAATTGCCATCATTGTATCCCCTTTGGTTTCTGTTCATATATTTTTTTTCTCATTTTTTATTGGTTTCTTGCTTCCTTACTGTTGAGTTTTAAGAACTCTTTTTATATTCTGGATACAAGTCGTTTATTAGATATGTGCTTTGCAAATACTTTCTCCCAGTCTATGGCTTATATTCTCATTTTATTGACATTGTCTTTCATAGAGCAGAATTTTTTTTGCTTTTAATGAAGTCCAACTTACCAATTTCTTTTCTTTCATGGATCATGGTTGGGGTGGTATATCTAAAAAGTCATCACCAAACTCAAATTCACCTAGATTTTTCCTATATTATCTTCTAGAAGTTCTATGATTTTGCATTTTACATATAGTAAAATATGTATTACATATGAAACATGTTTTGAGTTAATTTTGAAAAAAAGTGCAAAGTCTGCATCTAACTTTGTTTCTTTTCATTTGTATGTCCAATTTTTCTAGCACAATTTGTTGAAAAGACTACCTTTTTTCCATTTAATTATCTTTCCTCCTTTGTCAAAGATTGTTGACTCTATTTGTGTGGGCCTATTTCTGGGCTCTATATTCTGTTCCATTGATCTATTTGTCTATTCTTTCACCAAAGTCACACTGTCTTGATTACTGTTACTTTATAGTTAGTCTTAATGTTGGGGCTTCTGATTCTGTACTTCAACATTGTATTGCCTACTCTGGATCTTGTGTCTTTTCATAGAAGCATTAGAATCACTTTGTTAACACACACACACACACAACTTTTAAGATTTTGGTTGGAATTACATTGAATCTATAATTCCATAGATTAAGTTGGGAAGAACTTAAATTTTGACAGCATTGAGTTTTCCTATCTATTGAAATGAAATATCTCTCCATTTATGTAGATACCTTTTGAGTTCTTTGACTTCTTTCATCAGAATTTTATAGTGTTCTCATATAGATATTGTAAATATTTGGTTTGACTTATGCTTGTGTATTTCATTTCTTAATGCTAATATAAGTCCTGTTGTGTTTTTATTAATAAATTTTAAATTTGAATTGCCTTTGAAAGCAATTTACTTTTTCATATTAACTTTGTATCCTGCAAACTTACTATAGTCACTTATTAGTTCTAGGTTTGTTGTTAATTCTTTGGTATTTTGTACATAAACGATCATGTCATCTGCAAATAAAGACAGTATTATTTCTTCTTTCATGTTCCATATACCTTTTATTTACTATTATTGTCTTATTATACTAAGTATGATTTCTAGTATGAAGTTGAATAGGAACAGTGAGAGGGAACATCTTTGCTTTCTTCCTGATCCTATGAGGAAAGTGTCTAGGTTCTCACCATTAAGTATGATGTTAGCTGTAGGTTTTTATAGATGCTCTTTATCAAGTGAATTCACCTTTATTTCTCTTTTGCTGAGTTTTTAATCACGGATGAATATTTGATTTTATTAAGTGCTTTTTATGCATCTATTGAAATGATGATTATATGACTTTTATTATTTAGTCTGTGGATGTGATGGATTACATTAATTGATTTCCTAATATTGAAAGGTCTTGCACACTTGAAATAATTTCCACCTGGTTATGGTGTATAAATTGTTGGACTCAATTTGCTAAAATTTTGTTATGGATTTTCACATTTGTGTTCATGGAAAGTATTGGTTTATAGTTTTCCTTTCCCATAACGTCTCCATCTGATATTGGTAATAGGCTAATGTGGGCCTCATAAAACTAATTAAGAAGTTTACCCTTCTCTTGCATTTTTTTAAAGATGGTAGGATATTGGTACAATTTCTTTGGGAGTGTTTCATGTGAGATCGAGAAAAGTGTGTACTCTGCTGTTGTTGAATTAAATAGTCTATGGATGTCAATTAGATCCAATTGATTGGTGGTGCTGTTCATTTCAACCCTATCTTTATAGATTTCCTGACAGCTGAGTCTGTCAATTACTAATACAGGGGAATTGAAGGTTTTAACTGTAATGGTGGAGTTCTAATTCTCCTTTCACGTCTATCACATCTTATTCAATTATTTCTAGGCTATGTTAGGTGCATACACATTAAGGATTGTTAAGCCTTCTTGGGGAATTGATCCCCTTATCACTATGTAATGTCCTTTATCCCTGATAATTTTCTTTACTCTGAAGTCTGATTTGTTTGAAGCTTATATGGCTACTCATGATTTCTTTTGTTTAATATCAGCATGTTATATCTTTTTTCTATACCTTTGCTTTTAATACTTGTGTCTTCATATTCTCATGGACAACATATAATGGGATTTTAAAAAAAAAAAATCACTTTGAAAGGCTTTATCTTCCAACTGGTATATTTAATCCATTCACATTTAAAGAAATTAATGATATAGTTGGATTAATATCTACCCTATCTGCAACCGTTTATTTTTCAGTGCCCTTGTTCTTTATGTCTTTTCTTTCTTTCTTTCTTTGTTGTTCTTCCACTCTTTCTTTGCCTTCTTTGGTTTTATTTGGGTGTGTTATATGATTCTACTATCTCTTCCCTTTTAGCATATCAATTGCAATTTAATTTAATTTAATTTATTATTTTGTTAGTTTATTTTATATTTTATTAAAGTGTTTGCCCTAGCATTTGTATATACTGCTTCCTGGGTAGTGCAGGTACCTTATAACAGAGTATTCCAAATTTTTCCCTCCTGTTCCTTAGAGTATTGCTGTCACTCATTTCACTTATCTATGAGTTACGATTAGCTAGTACATTATTATTTGGGGGGAAAAAAAACCTCTTAGAACAATTAAGAACAAGACAAACAAAAGATTTTATTCTGCTTCAATTTTTCCCTTTTAAAATATCTGTCTTTATTTATATAGATATACCTTTATGACCTGTGTCATTTTCCTTCTCTGAGGAACTTTTAACATATCCTGCAAGAACTTTTAACATATGCTGCAAGGCAGGCCTAATATTGATAAGTTGATAAGTTCTTTCAGTTTTTATCTGAGAACATCTTTATTTCATTTTTGAATATATATATTCATAGATGTGAGGTGATATCTCATTGTGGCTATGATTTGCATTTCCTGATGGTTACTGATGCTGAGCACATTTTCATATACTTGTTGGCCATTTCTCTGTCTTCTTTGGAGAAATTTCTATTCATATCCTGCCCTTATTTGTTCACTGGGTTAGTATTTTTTGCTATTGATTTGTATGAATGCCTTATATATTTTGTATATCTTTAAATTTTTTGCAAAATTTTTTCCCATCCTATAGGCTGTCTTTTCATTTTGTTGTGTGTTTCCTTTGTTGTGCTGAAACATTTTATTAATATTTTGATGTAGTCACACTTGTTTATTTTTGCTTTTTTGCCTGTCTTCTTGGTGTCATATCTGAAAAATCAAGAACAATGTCATAGAGCTTTCTTCTATATTTTCTTCTAGGAGTTGTATGGTTTCAGGTCTTATGTTTAAGTCCTTAATCCATTTTGAGTTGATTTTTGTATATGGTGCAAAATAAGGGTCCAATTTCATCATTTTGCTTGTGGATATTCAGTTTTTCCAACACCATTTGCTGAAGACACTACCTTCATTGTGTATTCTTAGCACTGTTGTTGAAGATCAGTTGACCATATATATGTGGATTATTTCTGGTTTGTTCCATTGGTCTGTATGTCTGCCTTTAATCCAATAACATACTGTTTTGGCTACTGTAGCTTTGTAATATATTCTCAAATCAAGAAGTGTGATATTTACAGCTTTATTCTTCTTTTTCAAGATTGATTTGACTTTTGTGGCTCTACATGAATTTTAGAATGTTTTTTATGGTCTTTTGTGGTCCCATATGAATTTTAGAATTATTTATTTGTATTTCTGTAGAAAATGTCATTGGGATTTTGATGGAGATAGCACTGAATCTGTAGTTCACTTTGGGCAATAGAGATATTTTAACATTATTAAGTTTCCAATTAATGAACACAAGATTTACTTCTTTTTTGTGTATTTTGTTTAATTTCTTTCATCAATGTTTCATAGTTTTCAGTATACAAGTCTTTTATTTCCTTAGTTAAATTTATTCTTGGGTAATTTATTCTTTTTGATGCTATTATAAATGGGATTATATTCTTAATTTCCCTTTTTGGTAGTTTATTGTTAATGCATAGAAACTCAACTGATTTTTGTATGTTGATTTTATATCCCACAATTTTAATGACTTCATTTATAGTTCTAACAGTTTATTATTGGAATCCTTAGGGTGTTTACATATAAGATTATATCATGTGCAAATAGATAATTGTACTTCTTCACTTCTGATTTCAATCCCTCTTATTTATTTTTCTTATCTAATTCCTCTGGCTAGGACATCTAGTAATGTGTTGAATAGAAATGGCAATAGCATGCATCCTTGTCTTGTTCTTCATCTCAGAGGAAAAGTTTTTTGATTTTTCACCATTGAGGATAATGTTAGCTGTGGGCTTCTCATATATTCCCTTTATTATGTTGTGGTAAATTCCTTCTATTCTTAGTTTGTTGAGAGTTTTTTTTTTTTTTTTAATCATGAAAGGGTGTTGAATTTTGTCAAATGCGTTTTCTGCATATATTGAGATAATCCTGTGATTTTTATCCTTAATCCTGTTTATGTAGCAGATCACATGAATAGATTTGCTTATGTTGAGCCATCTTTTCATCCCAGTGATAAATCTCGCTTGCTAATGGTGTACGATCTTTTTAATATGTTGATGAATTTGGTTTGCTAGTATTTTGTTGAAGATTTTCTTATCTATGTTCATCAGGGGTATTAGCCTGTTGTTTTCTTTTCATGTAGTGTCACATGATTATTTCGCAAATACAAACTTATTTAAAGGCATTATTTACAAAGAGATACACTTAAACTTCAAATGTATCATTTTCCCTCTTTTTAAAAAGGTGCAAGAGGACTATAAAGAATACATGGATAGGCCGGGCACGGTGGCTCACGCCTGTAATCCTAGCTCTCTAGGAGGCCGAGGCGGGCGGATCGTTCTGAGCTCAGGAGTTCGAGACCAGTCTGAGCAAGAGGGAGACCCTGTCTCTACCAAAAATAGAAAGAAATTAATTGGACAACTAAAAATATATATAG
>NW_012148086.1:2235474-2236788 GCF_000956105.1 Propithecus coquereli
TACCCAAAAGATCAAACGACACTCTATAAAAAAGACACCTGCACCCAAATGTTCATAGTATCACAGTTCACAATTGCAAAGATGTGGAAACAACCCAAGTGTCCATCAATACATGAGTGGATTAATAAAATGTGGTATATGTACACCATGGAGTACTATTCAGCTTTAAGAAACAATGGTGATACAGCACCTCTTTTATTCTCCTGGATAGAGCTGGAACGCATCCTACTAAGTGAAGTATCCCAAGAATGGAAAAACAAACACCACATGTACTCACCATCAAATTGATATTAACTGATCAACACATAAGTGCACATATAAGAATAACATTTATTGGATGTTGGATAGGGGGAGGAGGGCAGGGGGAGGAAGGGACGGGCATATGCACAAACAATGAGTGCGATGCACACCTCCGGGGGATGCACACGCTTGAAGCTCAGACTTGGTGGGGAGGGGGGACAAGGGCAACATGTGTAACCTAAGCATCTGTACCCCCATAATATGCTCCAATAAAAAAAAATAAAATGCACTCTAAATTTTAAATTTATGTAAGAATAAATAATACTATTCAACTATTTTAAAAACTGTTACTAAGTTTCTACTACGTGTAAGGCTCTGTACCTGATGCTCCAGTTATTGGGTTGTTCAAAGCAGATCAACTTTGTAACACTGCCTATTGTATCATATTAAGAAAATAAAGAATGGATTTTGATAGTAGCTTGGACAAAAACATCAGCATAAAATAAATTTTGTAAATCTGAATGTGGAGTGGTATTTCAGGCCATTCAGAAAATTCCAGGTCACATCTGGGGATAGGAGATTGGGCTTTTCCTTTACAAACATCTAGAAGTATGTGGGCAGAACATTGCTGTGCCCTAAATGCACCCACTCTTGGGGTAGTGGTGAAGCTATACTAGTCCCATGCAGGTGGGCATGACCCAGTTCATCGAGAACAATGACCTTGTACAGCAATATCCATTTGGATGAATCATGTGTGGGGAGCCTGACCCATCTCTCCCTCCATGACTGGCGTTGGTTACAGGAAATTAACCTCTTTATTTTAACCAAATAACACCTTATACAGGCCCAACGGTTAGAATATTTTCAATCTTTCTTTAATTTAATCATGTTTTCTTTTCTTTCAGAACTATGAATATCTTCCATAAAAGGAGAAAAGAAACAATTTATTTTTAAATTTCAAAAAAAAAGAGACAGCATAAAGTCTTTTATAAGTCTCTGTTGTTTTTTTTTTTTTCCTATAACAAGCTGAAAAAATCAACCAGAATTATTTGATCATCTCCCAGCTTGGCACAC
>NW_012148086.1:2237003-2256375 GCF_000956105.1 Propithecus coquereli
CCCATTCTGTTTTAATATTTAAATTATAACCACAAAAAATAACCTTTAGCAACTGCATGACCTTTCTTGTAGTGCTGAGAACACTAGAATAGTAATGCATTGGAGTATTCTACCCAAAATCAAAGACGAACAGATAAATGATTTTCAAACAGGGGCTTTACTAAAAAATCTTGAAATGATCAAGCATGTGGAGCACTTTACTAAGGTCAAATGATTGACAATAGCAATTTTGAAGCTGATCTGTGTTTAGGAAACTTTACATTCCCCAAGGATATTTTTGAACACTGAGTATGTGGTTACTAGAATGATTAAGTTCCTACTGAGACTGAGTATTTCAGTGAATATACGAAGTATGTGGCTCTGTCTAACATACTTGAGACAAATTAGATGTTCCTGAAGTGACTTTTTTTTTCTCCCTCTCAAATCAAAATCAGGACGCACAATCTGAAAAAATATTTTTGTGATAATTCTGGTTGCAAGTGGCAACTGTAATTGAGATGCTATTATATTGGAAGTCCTGACATGATTTGGTAACATTTAGGTACAGAAGAAATGTGTATTAAAATTTTTAAAGATAAAACTTGGTTTTTCTTTAATATTTTAATTTCTTTAGTGAATTTTTCTTCCAAGTCCTACATTTGTGTGTGTGTGTGTGTGTGTGTGTGTGTTGGCTATTCATTTTCTCTTGCATATCATCGAGTTTTCTTACGATCCATGTTCAAAATTCTTCTTCTGTCATTTTAGTGTTCTAACTTTGGTTGGTAACCATTGCTAGAGAGCTGCTGTTCCCCTTTGGGGGTGTACTTTCTGTTTGATTCTTCATATTTCCAGAGTTCTTTTGCTGATCCCTTCCCAGCTGGATCAGCTGTTGCTTCTTACCTTTAGATTTTCCTTTGGATAACGACATGCCCAGTTTAGTCTCTGAGCCAGTAGGTGGTGTTTGTGGGTGAGATTCAACAACACCCTGTACAATGATGAGTCAGTAGATGTAGTGAAAGGGTTTGCAGAATGACCTCCCTGTCAGTAGGTGGTGCTTGCTGGGAGGAGCAGGCTGCAGTGTTGTTTTGGGGTCCTGTAACCAGCTCTTGTTCCTCTGGAGAAGCCCTCTTGTGCCTCGGGTGGTGGGTGGGGTCCTGGGATTTCCGGGTGTGTCCTTATTCTCCACCTCAGTGGGGGCAGGTCCGGGAGTGAGTTTGGGCAGAACTGGGTTGGGTAAGCCTGACCTCAAGCTCCACAAATGCTATTAGCAGGGGTCAAAGATCTGTTCTCTGCTTCTGGGCAAAGCTTCCAAGGAGGGACTGAAATGGCCCCACTCAGCCAAAAAGCCTGAGTATGGGAGTGGGGCTGTATGAGATCTGCCGTCTGGAGCAGGCCTTGCTCCTTCCCATCCTCCCCTATTTGCAGTTTCTCCCTGGGCCTCTGCCAGCAGGCAGGACCTCAAGCCAGTGGATCTCCTCTGGCTGTAAGGGGAGAGCCGGGAGGGAGGAGGGTTGCGCCTCGAGCACACTGCAGCTAGGACCCACTCCGATCTGCCTCTGAAGGCACACACACCTCATTAGACTAGTTCACAAAGATCCCTTCTGTGCCCCCCGGCAATGTGACCTAGACCTGGGTGTATGGGATCTGGCCTGCAGGTCTGTCCCCCAGGCCCCGGAAAACTGGATAGCCACACGTAGAAGACTGAAACAGGATCCGTGCCTCTCACCTCTCACAAAAATCAGCTCACAGTGGATAACGGACTTAAACCTAAGGCATGAAACTATAAGAATTCTAGAAGAAAATGTTGGAAAAACTCTTACAGACATTGGCCTAGGCAAAAAATTTATGAAGAAGACCCCAAAGGTAATCACAGCAGCAACAAAAATAAATAAATGAGACCCGATCAAATTAAAAAGCTTCTGCACAGCCAAGGAAACTATCACAACAGCAAACAGACAACTTACAGAATGTGAGAAAATATTTGCATGCTACACATCTGATAAAGGGCTGATAACAAGAATCTATAAAGAATTCAGGAAAATCAGCAAGAAAAAATCAAATAACCCTATCAAAAAGTGGGCAAAGTACATGAACAGAAACTTTTCAAAAGAAGATAGACTAATAGCCAAGAAACATAAGAAAAAACGCTCAATATCTCTAATCATCAGAGAAATGCAAATCAAACCACAATGAGATATTACTTATCTCCAGTGAGAATGACCTTTATCAAAAAGTCCCAAAACAATAAATGTTGGCATGGATGCAGCGAGATAGGAACACTCATACACTGCTGGCGGGACTGCAAACTAGTACAACCTCTGTTGAAAGTAATATGGAGATACCTCAAAGTGCTACATGTAGCTCAGCAATCCCATTACTGGGTATCTACCCAAAGGGAAAAAAAAAGACATTGTATAAAAAAACATCCGCACTAGAATGTTTACAGCAGCACAGTTCACAATCGCAAAGATGTGAAAACAACCCAAGTGCCCATCAATACATGAGTGGATTAACATAATGTGGTATATGTATACCATGGAGTTCTACTCAGCCATGAAAAACAATGATGATCTAGCACCTCTTGTATTATCCTGGATGGAGCTTGAGCCCATTCTACTAAGTGAGGTATCACAAGAATGGAAAAACAAACAGCACATGTACTCAACATCAAATTGGTATTAACTGACTTAACTGACCAACAGTTAAGTGCCCATATAGTAGTAACATTTATCAGGTGTCGGGCAGGTGTTGGGGGGAAGAGGGGATGGCTGTATACATAACTAATGGGTGCGGTACTCACCGTCTGGGGGATGAACACGCTTGAAGCTCTAACTCAGGTGGGGCAAAGGCAATATATGTAACCTAAACGTTTGTACCCCCGTAATATGCTGAAATAAAAAATAATAAAAAAAATTGGAAAAGCCAGAGATAGTTCTTGGAAAACAGTTCTCCATGGGTTGCTCACATTTCTGCTCATTTTGTGAGCACCACCATCTTTTGTTCCAGACTTCCTTTTCAAGGAGGGCTGTATAGGGAACAGTCTCTGCAGATAGGGGCAGTGTCTTCCTGGGAAACAAAGGGCTGGTTTGCTTACTGTTAGGGGTAACAAGTATAATGTCACCCCCCAGGGAAAAGGATAAGTTTTCTTCTAGCTCATTTAAAAAATCGGAGTTCTCTGAGTTTGGGATTCCTCAGCTATGATGTAAACAGGCTGTGTGTGCTGCATCACGGGAACCGTTTGCCTCTACCCCAAGGCACTTGCAGAGGAAGGAGGGGAAGAAATAAATGCACCTCACGTCACAGCGAAAGTATTCTAAAACTGGCCATAGCATCCTGAAGATTGCGGGCTGTTAGTATGCTTGTTCCAGGAGTATCCAGGGGGAGTTAGTGCTTGTGACGAAGACATGACCCGACAGGTCACATCTTCAGGCTTCCATGGGGGAGGAATTCTGGGGATGAGGTTTCCAGATCCAAGAAAATCCTGTTACCAAAAATCATGCTGCTGAACCAGACTCCTCATCCTTTTCCTGGTGTGGCAGGCTTAGACTCACCTACCAAATGACATTTGGCCCCTGGCATTCGTCGGGCTGAGTAGAAAGGCCATGGCTGATGGGAGACCTAGGGTAGCATGATGGGGTCAAAGAGTAGTGGACTGCGGTATGGGGCACCATGGCTATCTGCCACCAATTCTCCTGTAAAGTCAGTCAGTTTTGTTCCTGTCCTGTGGGGCCCCAGCTCTGCCCCATCCTGCCCCAGTTTGGTCCTGACCTTTCCTCATGACATTGGCCCTGGGAGGAGGTGTCAGGGCACCAAAAGGCAGGATCGCTCAGAGCAGAGCTTGGAAGGACTAGACATTCTCAGAGGGGATTTCCTGCCCGGGTAGTCTCTGATTTCCAGAAGCATGACTCCCATGAGAAAACGAGAGCCACAGCCAGGCTGTTAGATGCTCGTGGGCTTTCAACCGAGAAGGAAGGCCAACGCCCATGAGGTTGGAAACAAGCACGTCAGAACCACGAGTCATCTATGGACCGAGTTTCAATTTGGGCTCAGCTACTAACATTTCTCATGTTTCCAAGTTGCACTATTTAAGTTGTTCTTTTTCTGTCCTGCCACGCTTCACTGAATTTCTTTCCTTGTACAGTAGATCCCTCCCCCTAACTGGACAAGAGATATAATTCCTTGAGGGGAAAAATTGTCATGACACCAGGAGAGAACAGATGGACCAAATTTTCGGTGTTCATACTGAAGAGTTTTGATCCATGTAAAATCTTGAAGGCTAAAAGACACAATTTATTTTTCCCTTTCCTCAAATAAATGAAAATTTCACAAGCTAAGGAAGGGAGAATAGCTGAGGCTTATGTGGGAACTGCACGTTGTAGTGGGAGCCTGGCATCCATCTGTGTCTGATGGACATGGACACATCTGTCCCCAAAGTCTGCTCTGTGCCCAACTTGGCCACCTTGTAAGGACAATCCAGGTTCAGTGGCCAACGGCAATTATAAGCCCTAGAATGGGGTGTCTCTGCTCTGGGCATGAGGGAAGGTAAACTGAGAACTTGCAGACCCTGAGCAGCAGGGGCGTGACAGACTGAGAAGACGGGACAAGCCTGCACTGGCCCGCCTGAGCCTCATTGCCAGGGCTCCTGGCTGGCGGTTGGGGCTCCGTCTACACTGGGTGTCCACCATTATTACAGCGCACTCTCTGGGGAACATACTTCTCGATTTCCTGCCATTCCTCTGCTCCTGTGCCTGCTTTTGCTTGGGCACTGTCAGAGTTCACAGTTCTGGAATTAACTTCCCAGGGACGCGTGGTGGGGATGAAGCCCGGGAGGCAGGTGCAGGGAGCCCCGGGCGGGACGGTCCCTACAGGCTGAGCCCGGAGCCCTCACTCTGCGCCGCCTGTCTGAGTGCCCTCGCGCTTTTCTCCTTTCCAAAATTGTCCGGGTAGCCTCAGTCTTACCTCTTTGGGGAGACATCCATCTATCTGAAGAATTACTGTCCTGTGATTTATTCAAAACAGCTCTGACTGGGAGGTGGAGGAACCGGAGGCTTGGTCAGTGGTTGAAAAAATCCTCCCTTGGGAGAAAGGGGTGGGGCCATTGGCCTCTGCTGCACGCTCACACCTAGGTATTTTTTTTTTCGAGTTAATATTTCTTTTATGTTTATTATTTGTTTTTATGTGTGGCACATAAAGAACTAGAGGAGTTGAGTGTTTACAGGAAGGCCTTTTGGGCATGAGCGCTGGGAAGAGCTGTACTGTCCCAGTTTTCTTCTCTATTTTTTCTTTATGTCACAGTGAAATATATGATACGTACAAAATAGCGTATGTAGCCTGCATGCATAGCTAAAAGCCCAGTGACAAATGTCCTTTTATCCACTGATGGCATCTTCTAAGCCCTCTGGGTGCCTCTCCCCCAAGAGTTAGCTGCTCTCTTAGATTTTGTGTTAATTATTTTCATGTTTTTAAATAAATTTCTATCTTGTTTGCATGTGTTTCTAAACAATATCTTGTCTGTTTTCTACCATTATATAAATAGTCTCGTTCATGTTTTCTTGGTGCTTGCTTCTACCCTTCAAGTGTTCTACCCTTAAGTGTTTTAGGTTTCACTGTGATGATACAAGTCTTTATTTTTTTTTCCCACAGCTTCATTTGTTTTTCAATAACTCACTCTCCAATTATATACTGTCGATGAACGCTGAGGTGGTTCCTATTTTGTGAACACAGGCCGTGCAGTGAGAGGCAGCCCACAGGCATCTCTAGGCACACATATGTGATGCTTTCTCTAGGAGACAGCCCCAGGCTTGGACTTGCACCCGCTTCGCTCCAGGCCTCATTGGAAATGATGCCAACCGTCGGTGTGTAGTGCATCCCGTGTGCCCAGCAGAGACCTCAGCCAAAGAACTATTTTCACAGCGTCACCAGCCATGCCTGACACTGGGGTGCTGGCTGCAATTCTGCAGTCACCGCTTCTCCTGGGTCCCAGTCATCTGTTCCTGCAGGAGCTGTCTGCCCTGCCCCTTCCCCAATCTCACCTCCTTCTACTCACCCACAAACCAGCCATCTCCAAATGGTGCCTTTGGGTCAGTTCCTCAGTTGGGTGATTCTGGATTTGGTATCTCCCCCAGTCTCTGCCCCCTGTGGACTCCACCTTCTACAGAGGAAAGGCAAGGGTCGCTCCCAGCGTGGTTCTGACTCAGGAACTGCAGCAGGAGCCAAGTTCAATTTGTTGTCATCCACTTGTTTAGGTCAGTAGATTTCCTTTTTTAATTGATTACTTTTTTTGGAAGGGGGAAGGAGGAGGATCACCTTCTGTCGCACAGGCTAGAGTGCAGTGACACAATCATAGCTCACTGCATCCTTAAATTCCTGGCTCAAGTGATCCTTCTGCCTCAGCCTCCAGAGTAGCTGGGCCTACAGGCATGTGCCACTATGCCCAGCTAATTTTTTTTATTTTTTGTAGAGACAGGGTCTCACTATGCTGCTCAGGTTGGTCTTGAACTTCTGGCCTCAAGCCATCCTCCCACCTCAGCCTCCCAAAGTGCTGAGATTACAGGAGTGAGCCACTGCACCTGATTTATTATTCTATTTTTCATGGCTTCGGTTCTGAGCTATCATTTCCAAATTAGTAGTTATTAATTAGAATGTACTTTTATAGTATTTATTTTGCATATATGTTACTATTTTTATAATATCTAGCTACATTTTCAAAGTTATTTTAAAATTTAATTTTCCCCAGCTTTACTGAAATATAATTGAGAAGTAAAGGTTGAATAAAACATATACTGATTTTTCAAAAAAACATTCTCAATTTTCAGAATCCAGCAATTCTATGCTGAGGAATGTACAAAGTAGGGCTTTTGTAGGTAAGAGAGGGAGGAATATATATAAATATCTGTCCACAAGTGAGACTTACGATGTCTTTTGAATCATTAAATAAATCAAAGACTGACTCAGAGGAAACCATATGACCCCTGGAAAAACAAACTCCTCTTACCTATCCCCTCTGGGACTGTTTGGATTTTCCCAGGCAAGAGCTGACCACTTGTGAAATAGCTTAACTTTGAAGTTCAAGGATGGCTGGAATCCCAGTCCAAGGTGGCATGGCTCTAGGGTGAGGAAAATTGGTATATAAAGAAGGGGAAGACTTTCAACAACAATTTATCCTCTTTTTTTCTTCTGTTGTGGGTTCTTGTAATCCTTGTGTACTACAGAACGGTATGTGCTCAGGTCAATCTGTACTGCAGGAGACTTGCACAGGGACCCACACAAACGCAAAGCACAGCACTGGGACCGTGGGAAGTCTTCTGCAAAAGGCCATGGGGATTGTCTGGGGAGGAAGGACTGCCTGGCAGTGGGTGGAGGGGTGCAAGCCGGGAGAATTTCCCATAAAGAGGAAGCCCACTCAAGCTTTCTTTAGCCCTAACATAAACGGGCCAGCTATGCACACTTGTTGATCCTTCTGAAGCTATGGGAAGAATATGTGATTTTAGTCCTGTTCAGTTTTCTGAATTTTTCAGCGGCGAAACTTTTAAAAATAACACTACAAAGTGGCAACCTTGTTCTATGCATTTGTAGATATGACTCTTTCTATGCAGAATGGGGTCTGCGTCCCTCAAGAGAGGCTGTGCACACTTGCAGGCTGGCCGCGCTCAGGGCCGGGGGCACTGGGCATGGTCTTATTCATGGTTGGGGAACATGGTCTTGTACAGGGAGCGAATGCAAGGGGAGGGGCTCAGGGGTTTTCATAGCAGGGTTTGCCATAGGATACATTTGCCTGAAATCTTTGCCATTTCTTGGGCTCTTAAAGACAAGTCTCCGCCTGACTTGAACACCTGTTTCTAGAAGCTTCCAGGAAACACTCTATATTTTCTGGGTTTTTTTGTTTGTTTGTTTTGTTTTACATTTTCACTTGTAAAAGACTATTAATTGACATCTGATAGAATAACCTGAGTTTGGAGGACCAACCTGGAATCATTGGAAAGCCCTGGAGCAATATCAGGGAGAGTCATAACTTCAGCTTTAGCCCTTTAGACCTTTCTAATCCCAGCAAAGGAAACCAAGATGCCTGTCGTTAATTCTTCCCACTGCATTAGTGGAGCCACCACCACATCTCAGAGACCATTAGCCGAGCAGGAACAAGAGGTTTGGCTGGAAAAGTAAGTGAATATTTGACTTCTTTTTTTTAACTTGATCTGAGAAATTTGTTGGGATTGCCCATCTAATGGGTTTCCTGGCAAACATTTTAGAATGTCTTTGTTTAAAGCAGGCCAAATAGGAGACGATTTATTTTCCTTTCTCTGCAATTACTACTACAATGGACATATTTTCTGGACCAAATATCACTGTGTTGTCTTAAAAGGACTTGTTTGCTTAGAATGAAAATGGAGCCCAGTGATTGAAAGGAATGGAGAAAGGATAGACCCTTGCAAAAAAGAAAGCTGAAGAAGAGGCCAGACTTGTGAAATTCTACGTCTTTCCTTGCCCTAGCCAGTATCTGTTGGGAGACATGAGCCTGCCTCTCCCTATTCCCAGCCCAAATTTTCCCACTTTGTCAAATGAGGGTGTTCTACCAGGTGATTTCTGGGGACCCCTCTGCACATGATATCCTGCAATTCTGATAGGAAGATTATTTTTTTATTTTACATTGTTGTCCCAACAATATCTTGAAATGGCTCAATTACTATTGAGAAGAGGTTATAGTTTAAAGAAGAAAACCTAACTTTGTTGAAATTCAGTTTTGGTTAATTTAGAGCCAAGGCATACCAGGTGCTATCGAAAGGCACATTAATTAAAAAAAGGTGCTAAAATATCCCATTTAAGTCAATACTTCAGTTAAACAAACATCTAATGAGCACTTACTATTATCAGGGGGCCACATAATACTCTAAAAAAAATAAACAGTCATTAAACACAGCCGTTAAAAAAACTTCACTCCCATTTCATTGCATGTATCAACTACAATATTCTCAGCTAAAAGATCTCTT
Source organism: Propithecus coquereli (assembly GCF_000956105.1). Taxonomy (NCBI): domain Eukaryota; kingdom Metazoa; phylum Chordata; class Mammalia; order Primates; family Indriidae; genus Propithecus; species Propithecus coquereli. The sequence goes on from NW_012148086.1 coordinate 2,245,967, forward strand.
TTATTTTAAGATATTTAATTGACACAAAAAATTGCATATCTTCAATGTGATGATTTGATATAGGTATACCTTGTGTACTGATTACCAGTCAAATTAGTTAACACATCCATCACCACCCATAGTTACCATTGTGTGTCTATGTGTATGTGTATGTGTGTTGGGGGGTGAGGACACTTAACACCTGCTGTATAATTAAATTTCAAATAAACAATACAGCATTAACTACAGTCACCCTGCTGTACACTAGATCATCAGAGCTTACTCATCTTATAACTGAAAGTTTGTACCCTTTCACCAATTATCTCCTCATTCACTCGCCCATCCCCTGTCAACCACCATTCTACTCCCTGCTTCTATGAGTTCTACTTTTTCTATTCCACATGCAAGTGAGAACTGCAGTATCTGTCTTTCCATGTCTGGCTTATTTCACTTAACAGTGTCTTCCAGGTTTATCCATGCTGTTGCAAATAGAAGAATTTCTTCCTTTACTTATGGTAGAGTAATATCCCATTGTAGTGTGTGTGTGTGTGTGTGTGTGTGTGTGTGTGTGTGTGTGAATTTCTTTATCCATTCATCCATTGATGGACATTTAGGTTGTTTCCATGTCTTGGCTATTGTGAATAATGCTGCGATGAATATGGGGTTCATCTCTTCAAGATACTGATTTCATTTCTTTAGCTGTATACCCAGAAGTGAGATTGCTGGATCGTAAAGTATTAATAGTAGTTCTATTAACACTTTTAATTTTTTGAGGGACCTCTATATAGTTTTCCAAAGTGGCTGCATCAATTTACATTCCCACCAACGGTGTGCAAGTGTTGTTTTTTCTCCACATCCTCACAATACTTTTTATCTGTTGCCTTTTTACAATAGCATTCTATCAGGCATGAAGTGATATCTCATTAAGGTTTTGATTTGCATTTCCCTGATAACCAGTGAGCTAAGGGATTTCTGATCAGGTTTTACTCCATTTCACTTTATCCAGAGATTAATAAATGACTCCTCAGTGGAACAACTTCTCCCCCTTAACCAGGAGCAGAGGCCAGTCAGGTACTGCAGGAGCTGAAGCTTATTTAGTTTAAGGCCCCGCCATGAAGAAAAACATTGTAAAATCACACACGTAAAGTTCAATATTAAAATAAATATTTTAGTAGAATAAGGGAAATAGCACAACAAATGAAAATTTTTTAAAAATGACAGAAATCACAAATATTACAAAGTCCAGAAAAGAATATATTTTCTGAACTAACTCTACCTTTTCCTATATTTTTGCTTGCAGACTCTTTCAGCATCATAGCAAGTCATGTGCAATATGGAATTTTTGCTATGTTGAAAAACATTGTGTAATAGGATTGTTATTATACTACATGTGTTAACTTTTTCATGAAGATGTGCAAAATTGCATCACTGGGAAACCCGTGTCTTCAGCCTGTTTGGCTAGCTGGGGCAATTTTGTATTGCCTTTCATCTGGAAATCCCAGACATTCTAAGGATAAGAGATTTTTAATCTGACCTGTTAGATGTATATAAAACATGCTGTGTTCAGAGACCTACATCCTAGACAGGTCTGCGCCTTATAGACAGAGGATTATGATAAATTCTATTTTGCATAAATTCCATCACAATAAAAAAAAATCTTAATGCATTTTATAAACGTGTAGGCTTCACCATTGAGTATATTCCTCCCAGGAGAGAGCTTCCTTGTATAGATAAAAAGCAAATTCTCAGCTCAGCATTATCAACTTGATGATTGGAAGAATTTCTCTAGGATAAACTTCTGGCTCTGGATATTTCAAACACAGTTTCCTTCATGCTACTCATCTGTTTGCAGTGCTGAGTTTCAAAGGACATAATCATATCACAAGAAAAATGCTGTGCTTCACATCATAATACCAGGTGAATTGGTACTTTTGGAGGAAGAAGTGTGTCTAGAAGTTATTTCCCCCCTGGGTCAGCCTTCAGTAACTTAGTTATACATATGAAAGTGTCTATAATCCGTACAAATATATATTTTCACATAAACTGAAGGTGACTCAACTTCCTTTTAGCCAAATTCCAAGAATGCTTGCAAACTACTCCTATGACACGCTTCACAAGGGTAAGTATGAAGCCTTAACCAACTATGATTAAAATAACTTACTTTTACAGATTTTAGAAGACATACATGACCACGTGAACACACTGCCAGGGCTCCTCTCGGAGTCTTGTATATGCAATGCTGATACCTGAAGCTTCAGCTTCACTGGTTTCATGGGAAATCCACTTCTAAGGAGATAAGTCTCCTGGAGGCACTAAACTCAGAAATTCGAAGACATAATTGATAGTTAATATGTTAACATTGAACGTCAACATGTTCTTTAAGTTGGGCTACTTCTGATAGAAAAGGAGAAAAAATAGAAAATAATATTCCTAATTTCCTATAATAATTTCATTGCTTATACACAATATTTTTTCATATACCATTTTACAGATAAGCATGTTAAAACAAAGTTGTCCTAAGAATTGTCTAAAGTCCTGGAGCTATGATGAGGCACAGGCAAACTTTCACACCCAGATTTCTTTCAGAGGACCACACTAGGTGGCACCCCATGATGGGAATCTAGCGTGCTGCCTGTGCCAGTCAGGGTTCTGCAGACAAACAGAGCCAGTACGATGTGTGTAGACAGATGGATAGGTTGATTTATTTTAAGGGATTGACTTACATGATTATAGAATCTGACAAGTTTCAAGATCTGCATTTGACAAACTGGTGACCCAGGAGAGTCAATGGTGTAAGATTCATTCCAAGAGGTGGCAAAAAGAGCTGATGTTTTATTCTGAGTCTGAAAACTGAAAAAGACAAATGTTGTAGTTCAAATTGTTAGACAGGAAGAGTTCCCTATTACTTAGCCTTTCTGTTCTATTCAGGTCTTGAATTGGTTGGATGAGGCCTTCCAACATTGGGGAGCAGGCCAGGAGGCAATCGGCTTTACTGCATCTATGATTCAAATGTTAACATCATCTGGAAACAACCTTACCGACACACCAAGAATCATGTTTGACCAAATGCTTGGGCACCCTCTGGCCCAGTCAAGTTAATACACACAGTTATCCACCATGGTGCCCAAATCACTCAATGACCACCCGTGTGACCACAGAGAAATTCCTTTTTCTCTACTGATCTCAATTTTCCAGAACCAGGTGGGTAGTGCTGGGATTTCCCAATCTGAAGTGGGGAATTGTGTTATTTGGGGTAACAGGCTTCAGCATGTTCCCTTTTCCCAAATTCATCTCCATTACAATTTGTTTCCCATCACTCAATGTGAATGATATCCATTGTTATCTGCCTTACCAGGTATCCCTCCACGTAGTATTTTATGATTGCCTACCCCTAGGAATAACTCCTTGTGCTGTAGATTGTACTTTTTCTCCCATTAAAATGGACTCATGTCCATTATTCAAATGATAGCTGTCATGAAGAAAAATAGTAAACTGTGGGCCCTTTGTACTCTCTCTCTTGTGGATGTTGCAGGTTTAGAAATACTTACTGCAGATGCAAAAACATATTTCATGAGTGCTAAGTCTAAAATGCTTCCACACTTATGTTACAGAGAGCCAAGATCAGTGCACACTATCTCTGGCAATACAATAGCAACATGCAAAAATGAGGAAGGGGAAAGGGTGACACCCCAGACCCATCACCCAACAATGCAGCTGGAGTAGAGTGCAAGGGATGGTCAGGCAATAGGCAGACGAGCAAGAGGGTTTTGTCCCTACTCTCATTCTAAGAGATGAGCTAGTGTGGGGCATGGTCTGTGTTTGGTTATAGAACCATTCTCCCAGGGCAGCTGTGACTTGGAAAAATGACTTCCTAAATTAGTGGGTACAGATACATCTTTAACAAGCCATTGCACTTGGAGTGGAGGTTCAGAGTACCTTGGGGTGATACATATTAGAGTGACATCATATAGAGGTGGAGACAGGGAGTGAATATCTTTCCTACTCCCTTTGTACAGATAAAATGCTGCCATACTGGGAGTGGGAATGCGTGCACTGTGCCACATGGGATTCTGCTGGTTCCTCCACAACACAGTGTGATGACATCTCCTGACACGGTCACAGTCTATAGCCTGAGGTAAAGGGGATCTCCTGCTGAAAAGGAAATTTCAGCTTTCCTGAGTCAATAATAACCAGAGCTGATCTTTTGGGATGAGGGCATATTTGTGGCTCTTGGGATTATGACGGGAAGGGTGATACTCCTGATGGGTGACCTATGGGCTTGGGGAAATATATTTTGAATATTAATAGGTTAAGTGCTCTGATTTTGTATACCAGTAGGTGAAATTACAGAAATCTGTAATTTAAACATGTGGCATTATTTGTGAAATCTCATGAGTAATGATGGATCTACTCAACGTCAGCCAACAATTAGTGAGAGTCTAATTGCAGGACTTTCAAGATATTATTTAACTTTCACAGCAATCTTATGAAAAAGGGATCATCTACATTTTATCAATTACAAAAATAAGACTGAAGAAGTGGCTTCCTCAGAGTTATAAGTGGTGCCTTCTAACTCAAACTTTAATTCTCCTTCCTTTGTAAAGCTAAAAAATATCTCCTGCCTGTACACATGGAGCATGATATGATCCCCAAAGTAATTTTCTGTGATGACCTACTTTGCAATTGGATCATTAATTGACAGGAGAAGTGCATATAACTTCATGTAGTTACCTATTCACAATCAGAATAGTTAACTGAAATAAGTCCCTTCCAGCTGATGAAGAACAAGCAATTCTTACAGGTAGTTGAAAGTTTTCATAATTGGATTACTAAGTATCAAAAGGAAACTCACCGTCCAATCCACAGGCCATGCCTAACGCATCTCAAAGACTTGCTATGTGCCAGGCATTCTGCTAAGTCTGACACACAGTAGGCATCTGAAACATTCAATGCATGATTAGTCCCATGTGACAGGTGAGGATATGGTGGCACAGACTGGTAATTATTTGCCAGGGCTCACGCAGTGGGAAAGAAAGAACCAACATGAGGCAGTTGAACTAAAGAACCCAACCCCTTAGACACTGGAGAGCTTGATTTCCCCAAATTATATCCAGCTTTTCAATTTGATGAATTAGACTGTGAAGGATAAATTCCATCATCACTAAATGGTCATAGTAATAGTAATATATGCCCTGCTAGTCTGAAAAAGTTTCTGTGAAACCACCACAGCAGCTCCATAGTGATCCAGGGATATGTATAAGGAAATCTGGAGCTGTAGAGTCGGTATCTACAACGGCCAAGAGAGCCCTGACTATGCCCATTCTCCAAGTTGTCACTTTTACTCACCTCCCAGGTTCTTCATTGTTCCTTATTTTCTGAAAGTGCGTATAAATCTTGAAATTCTTAAGGTTACTTTGACCTTCTTAGAAGAAAACATTGGACAGAACAAAGCAATCTGGCAGCATACACGTTGCTGCTGATCTCCAACTTGTTTCATAACACTGAGTTCCTAGAAGTGTTTTCCATGACCGTAAACTTTACTTGGTGTTGTGTGGATCCCAGTGTCATGGAAATTATGCATTTGTTTTCTGTGCACAGTGTATTCACAGGAAAGCCTTCCAATGCATGTGTAAATAAAGCTATGATAGCATGATGGCTAAATATACTATTTTTCTGAAATTTGCGGTGTCTGAATTTTACATCAGGAATGGCATTTCCTGCCAAGGTAAATTTCTGGGCTAGATATAAACTTGATAGAACAAAAGCTTTAGTGAAATCTTCACTTTTGTTTTTGTTGTTGTTGTAGTCAACAACAAAAGTTGCCAGTAAGAACCAAAAATAAAAACATCACCAAGTTAAAGAGAGGCACCTGGGGAGATTGGCTAGCACAGAGCTGGCACTTTTTTTTTTTTTTTTTCCTGTAAAAGGCTGGATAGTAAATGTTTGAGACTTTTGAGATCATAAGGTCACTTTTGCAACCACTCAATTCTGGTCTTCTAGCACAGGACTAACCATAGATACCTACAAAGAAATGAGCATGGCAGTGTTCCAATAAAACCTTATTTCTCAAATTGGCTGCTGTTCAGTGCCTTTCCTCACTAAACTCTTGGCTAGGAGACTCCACATCGGAGCTTGCTATCTTGTAGGTACTTCCACCCTCCACTCCCTCCAACACCCACACCCACACCGGAATTCTGAGAATAGTTACCTAAATCCTTTGCACTTCTAAAATTGGGACCAGAAAGCCACATTTTCCAAGTGAAATGAAACTTCTCCTTCACCCAGTCTCACGGTTCACGAGGTTGAAGGGATGTTTGCATTAAACAGGGTGTTCCTTTTTCTGTAACTTTGATTATATCACTCACAGTAAGAGGTTAAGGGTTTATTCTTGGCACTGAACCATAGGTAAGAGCCAAAGGGGCCCTCCACAATGAATCCAGAATAAGGTATTTAGCCTGAAATATGTTACATAGTTGTTTCCCTAAAAGACATTCTGCTCTGATACCCACATACAAGTTGCTCAAAAATACATCTATGTATTGCATACGGTATTTTTAAAATGTGGAGTTTTCTGAAATTTTTGGCGAAGTCTGAATTTCCTATAGGTAATGAAAGTTTCTACAAGGTAAATCACCATGCTAGTTATAAAATTACAACAAAAAGGGGTAAATCAAGAGAATAGGGCCTTAACATCAATCACTACCTTGTTCTCATTTTAAATGTAATATGTAACCTAGGTTGAAATTTTGGCAACTATAGAAAAGCAGAAACAATACAATGAGAATAATCATTTACCACTCAATGATTAATATTAACAGTTGTTTTTAATCCCTCTCCTTAGTTTTTTAACTACCTAGATGTAATTTTATATTTTTCTTTTTTCACATATGCTGATTAACACACTTACTGTGTTTTATCATCAAAGACATAGATACCTCTTTTTAAGATACATACTTGGCCTTCTTCTTGCATTAACAGAGAGAGGAGTTTATTAAAAACTAAAGAGTCAGACTTAGAATATTTCCTTGTTTGTTTCCTTAGAATTTGTACTTTTTTCTCTTTTTTCACATAAATCTTTTTTACCTATTAGGGTCTGGTATTTTTCTTACCAATTTTCATGAGCTCTTTAAACAATAAATATATTGCACATGTCACATTTGCTATAAGTGTTTTATAATACCTATTTTGATTTTATTAGAGTTACTTAAAATTAATTTTAAAGCTTTTCGAAATTTTTGTGCACTCAAAACTTGATTTTTTTTTCAAGATCTCCTAATTGAATACTCATAAAGCTTATGGACTATGTCTGATATTATATTATACTATAACTGTAGCGAGCCCCTGGAGTTTGCCCACATTGCCTGCTGTCTTCTGATCCTGGTCCTCGCCCACATTGCCTTTCCTGGTCTTCCTCCACCTGGTCACCTTTTCCTTGGCCTCTGAGCCTCAGCTCAGACACGACCTCCAGGTAAGTTGTCCCTGGTTCTACCATACTGAGGCCAGCTCCCAATCAGCCCCATGATCATGAGGGTAAACAGCTGATACTCTACAGTGCACTCTGTTGCCAGATGATTTTGCTCAATTGCAGGCTAATGTAAGTGTCTGAGCATGTTAAAGGGAGGTTAGACTAAGCTATGATGTTTGGGAGGTTGGGTGTATTAAATGCATTTTTGACTTTCAATATTTTCAACCTATGGTTTATCAGGATATAACTCCATTACAAGTTGAGGAACATCTGTAAGCACATATTAACTATTAACATCTTGTAACTTCTTATCTTGATATAATTTCAAACTTACAAAAAATTGCAAGAATTGTACAAAATTATGCTGCATACCCTTTGCACGGATTCACCAGTTGTTTACATTTTTCCTTATGTACTGTATCTTTTGCTCTGTCTACCCTGACACATACACATTTATACATATTTACACACATATGTATTGTTTTGTCCAAATTATCTGAAAGCAGGCTGCAGTCATTAAGTGACTTGGTGCCTTAAAACTTTAGGGAGAACTTCTTACAAACAAGGGCATTCTCTTAGAGAACCATAGTACCGTGAACAAAATCAGGAAATTTAATATCCATGGAACACTAATCTTTAATCTACAAATCCTATTCAAATTTCTGCAGTTGTCACGATTATACCCTATAGAGCTGTCTTCCCCAGTTCCGGCATCTAATCAAGATTCACAGATTCCCTGTGTCTGGTTTCCTTTAGTCTGGAATGTATGGCAGCCTTTCTTTATCATTTATGACATAAAAGTCTGTAGAAGGACAGACCATTTATTTTATAGAAGGTCTGTTGGCTTGGGTCTGTCTGTTGTTTTTTCCTGATAGATTTCAGCTGTGCCTTTGCATCAGGGTTGTCACAAAACTATACTGTGCCCTCCATGTGTCATTCCAGGTGGCTCCTGACATTGGCTTGCTCTGCGATTAAAGTGTTCACTTTGATCGCTTGACAAGTTTATGTACTGTGAATTTTTACCATTGTGATTAATACATCATTTGTGATGAGATATTTTGAGACTACGTAACTATCCTGTTCATCATCCAACTTTCTACTACCCTGCTTCCTCTTCCTCATTCTCCCTCCACCCCCATTTGGGGTTTAAATCTCACCCCCTCCCATCTCCACCCCTCTACCCCAGCAAGGAGGGGGAAAGCCGAGTGGGAGAGCAGCCCCCCCATCCCACATCCTTCAAGCTCGAACTTGGAGGTGGGAAGCGGTGAGATTTAAACCAGAGATAAGCTGAGTGTGTAAATCCCCTGAGACTGAACTTGTACCAAATGCCTCAAAAGTGAGGGGAGTAGTCACTAAACAGGCTGAACTCGACAGGAAGTGAGTGGCGTGAGGAAATTTGCTTCGTGTGTGCCCTTCCAGGTTCACTGTAGAATAAACGGTTGCACATATGTTTTGCTCTAGTGAGGAATTGACAGACAAAACACACAAACTCGTCATCAAATAGCAGGGCACAGGTCAGTGGGTCAGACCACCTCAGTGACAGAGACACCAAGACATCGCGTGGTTATCAAAGCCTTAATTAAAGAGAATAATCACATAAAGACATTTTATGATATATAAAATTAAACTATCTGAATAAAAACTGCATAGTCTCAGCTTTAAATGTTTTATATTTATATATACTGACATCAAAATCTACATCTCTATAAATATCTATATCTACATCTATTTCTTACTTTTACCTGTATGTGTACATCTGTATCTGTGTGTATCTGCCTGTAACTACACATCAATAAACACATAAACAAAAAGAACACCAACTTGGACTCACATGGACACTATTCAGACTTGGTCTTTGTCTACACAGAGTGTCCTCTGACCCCTCTTGGTCCCTCTCGCTGTACCCCTGGCTATTAGCAGAACCCTCCTCTCGGATCTCCCAAGGCAGGTGGGAGCATCACCGAGGGTGCCCCCTCCGTGACTGGAAGTCACCAGAAGCTGCTCCAGGTGGGAGCTCTCCTTCCCTCCTTCCCTGCAATCCGACTACGGAGTCACACCCAGCACGTCAGTCCCACCCCACCCTCTCTCCCTCTCTACTGTAGAGCACATTTCCCACGTGTCATGTTCCCCGTCAGCACCCCTAACAAGCGACTACTTTAGGGACTAAGGGTCTTCAGCCCTGACACGCTTTAAGCTGGGAAAGACAGGCTCAAACCCATGTCACTTTCAGATATCCACTCTGCTGGCTGCCCAAGGACAGGACACGAAGATAGGGGGCTGGAGAGGCCCCAGGGAGAAAAGCCCCTACAGTGAGCCAACGTGAGCCGGTGGTGGGGTGTGAAGTGGAAAATGAGGGGACAGATTTCTGAATGGGAGGGGCAGCAGAAGTGATTTGTGTGACTGGTGAGAAAGTCGTCTAAGATGAGAGAAAACGTAATACATTCTTTTGTAGACAAGCTGGATTACGAAAATATCAATCATTATTCTCAAAATAATAATTAAAGCTTTTCTTCTACCCTTACTGCACCTGCTGACTTGTGTGAGTGCGTGTGGGAGGGAGGGACGAGCACGCATGAGAGATGAGAGTGAACAGACTGCTCCACCTTAGTGCACTGTTTGGCTTTACTTACACTGAAGGCTCGCACTAGCAGGATAAAGTGATGCTAGTCGTATTAAAAAAGAAACTACCCACATTTCCTAAAAATAACAAGTCATTACAAATTATGAAGGATCACTTGTGGTTTAATAAAAACAATTTTTACTTGGTTACATGGGTTTAAAATATAAATTAAGAATTGTGGGCCGGGCGCGGTGGCTCATGCCTGTAATCTTAGCACTCTGGGAGGCCGAGGCGGGTAGATCATTTGAGCTCAGGAGCTCGAGACCAGCCTGAGCAAGAGCGAGATCCCATCTCTACCAAAAAAATAGAAAGAAATTAGCTGGATAACTAAAAATATATACAGAA
>NW_012148086.1:2256535-2286728 GCF_000956105.1 Propithecus coquereli
TCTCTGTTTTTGTTTTTTTAAAGTTTAGGTTCTAATTATCTTGGTATTTTCAAGAAAGGTTGATAAATGATAAATTCTGTTTCCTGTAGAATACACTACCTGCAATTCAAGATATTGCTCTTCTACACTATTTCCCATCACTCCAGCTCACTCCCCCTCACCTGGGAAGCTAAAATGTGTTTCCATCAATGAATCTTTCAGATCAAGAGACTTTTCAGCACTTGGAAAACCGTAAGCAATGTGTACCACTCCTGAATTTGCACCGTGTAGACAAAAGTTAGGAAAGCAGCTTGGGAAGCCTTCATGACCCAGATGACATGGCCAAGGGCGGCCCTGTCCTGTCCCTCCAGGCAGCGCTGTCTGAGTGCAGCTGGCGAGTTCGGCAAGGAAACCACCCAAGCAGTGCTCTCCGTGCAGCCCAGCCAGGGCCAGCTAAGTGATAGCCTGATGGCCGTTCGCGCAGCCCCTCCGCAATGCCTTAGAAATCCTCAAAATCCTGGGAAGTAGTTTGTTATCCCGTCTTATAGGTCTGTGGTTCAGAGAGAATAGTCTAGTTAAAATTACAAGTTAAAATCTGGTCTGCAGAGAAGAATGACTCAAGTTTCCTAACTTTTAAACCTTAAATTCCCTCATTTCTGTCAGTAACGTAGGAATCAACTCCTCAGGTGCTGACGTGATTTGATCTTACGGAAAATATTGAAAGTTTTAACATTATTTCTGGATGTGTCTGTAAGGGTGTTTCTAGACAAGATTAGTACTTCAATCAGTGGACTTGGTAAAGCAGATTGCACTGCCCGACATGGTCGGGCATCACGCAGTCACTGAGCGCCTATAGAGCAACATTTGCCTTTTCTTCTTCCCGCCTCACTGCTGAGCTGGGACATCTCATCTCATCTTCTGTGGCCCCTGGATTGGGATTTGTGCCACTTGCTCCCCTTGTTCTCAGGCCGTGAGACTCAGACTGAACACCACCACCTGCTTCCCCAGCTCTCTAGCACACAGATGGTGGGACTTCCCAACCTCATAACCACATGAGCCAATTCCCAAAGTAGTTCTCGCTCTCTCTCTCTCTCTCTCTCTCTCTCTCTCTCTCACACACACACACACACACACACACACACACACACACACACGCACATATGATACTGGGAGTGGTTCCAGAGGAACAGAATTAGAGGAATAGATTTTTAAAGACATGCTTCTTAAAATTGAATCTGTAGTTTCTGGAATTGACCCTCTAATTTGGTTAGATTTAAAGATGCTAATGACTCTACTTCCAGGTGTAAAGAGAGCACCGAGAGTCCACAGTGGGAACTATTTACAGACATGCAAAATGTCCACACTGGATACCCCTAGTCATCCACTGTTGCTATTTCTCCCAGCCTTCCGCAAAGGCACCTATGGCCTTTTACCAGGGGTACTGTGAATTGGAGAAAAGAAAATAATCAGGCCTTTTGGGCAGTACTGGACACCGGCTCTAAACCAACACTCATTCTGTAATAGGAACCTGGAAAAGTCTCTGTGGCCCTCCAGTCAGAGTAGGGGCTTATGGAGGTCAGGTGATCAATGGAGTCTTAGCTCAGGTCCCTCTCACAGAGGACCCAGTATCCCCAGACCCATCCTGCGTTCCTTTCCCCCGGTCCAGAATGCATAATTGGAGTAGACATGCTGAGCCGCTGGCACAGCCCCCACGTTGGTTCCCTGACCTCTGGAGTGATGCTACTGGTCTGGGAAAGGGCAAGTGGAAGGGCCACTAGAACTGCCTCTACCCAGGAAAATAGTAAACCAGAAGCCATACAACATTCTTGGAAGGATTGCCACAATTAGTACCGCCATCATGAACTTGAAAGATGCAGGCGTGGTGATTCCCACCATATCTTCATTCAACTCTGCTGTTTGGCCTGTGCAGAAGACAGACAGATCTTCGAGAATGGTGGTGGATTATAGTAAGCTTAACCGCGTTGTGACTCTACTTGCAGCTGCTGTACCAGATGCGGTTTCATGGCTTGAGCAAATTAACACATCTCCTGGTACATAGTGTGTAGCTACTGACCTGGCAAATGCTTTTTTCTCCATACTGACCCGTAAGGCTGACCAGGAGCAGTTTTGCTTTCTATTGGTGAGACCAGTAACACACCTTCACTGTCCCACCTAAAAGGCATATAAACTCTCCAGCCCTAGGTCCTAATGTAGTTTGCGGGGATCTTGCCCTTCCGCAGGATGTCACGCTGGCCCATTGACACTCATTGATGACGCTCATTGGACCTAGTGAGCAAAAAGTATCAACTACTCCAGACCTGTTGGTAAAACACTGGCCTGTCAGAGGACGGGAAATAAATCCAGTGAAACTTCAGGGGCCTTCTCTTTCAGTGAAATGTCTAGAGGTCCAATGATGTGGGGCACGTGAAGATATCTCTTCTAGGAATTCACTGTAATTAACACAGAAGGCATTATAATGGTAAGCATTAATTTCTGCTAAAACAGATGTGGTAGTTAGAAGAAAATATAGACAGAAACATAACCAAGTGTTCAAAGAAAAATATCTTGTCTCTACTATTGAACGTAACTAAGGATTTCACCAGCCCACAATGATGAAAGATTGGGGTTAACCTCAGAATTGCATTATATCTTAATCAGAGCTTTTGAAAATACAGCCATGAGACATTAACTGCATAAATCATAACTGTCCATAAATTGTTCTATGGTGTGAATTCATCACTTTTAAAGAAATTTTTTGTTGTTTTTTTTTGACACAGAGTCTTGCTCTGTCGCCCCAGGCTACAGTACAGTAGTGTCATCATAGAGATTGTCACTGCAACCTCCAACTCCTCTGCTCAAGGGATCCTCCTGCCTCAGCCTCCTGAGTAGCTGGAACTACAGGCATGAACCACCATGCCCAGCTAATTTTTTCTATTTTTACTAGAAACAGGGATCTCTCTCTCTCTCTCTCTCTCTTTCTCTCTCTCTTGCTCAGGCTGCTCTTGAACTCCTGAACTCAAGCAATCCTCCTGCCTCGGCCTCCTAGAGTGCTAGGATTACAGGTGTGAGCCACCACATCTGGCCTGTTGTCTTCTTAAAGACCCAATTATACACTTTGCATTTACAAGCAGGCTGGCGGTCCAGGCAAGGCCATCCCAATACATATGGAATTACCAAGAGTTGGCATCTAGAAAGATCCATTTAACTACTCAGGACATTTGGGAGCCGGAAGAAAGTGGTAACGTTTGTATTACATCTTAGAATTTTAAAAGCATTTTATTATTTGTCATTTAATATGAGATCCCAGCATCGTTAGAGGTAGGGATTTCCTTTGCTTACATTACTGATGAGAAACCCCAGGCTCAAGGGAGCTGCCAAGTTGTCTAAGGTGGTACCGGCAAACCACGCTGGACTCCAGTTCTTAAATTCTGGAGCCATCTCTTGTTTGCATATTCTTTTCTAGTTTCCTGAGGGCATGGGGAAATATTTAGAAGAGGCTAACAAGGATCTAGTCCAGGGAACCTCAGATATGACCAAAGCTGATGCCAGGTGGGTAGAGAGGGTTAGATTGGCTGTCACATTCAGGAAATTGAAGTTTGCAGAGGCAGGTGAGGGGACAACAGTTCCCATGGTCTCTGTGGCTCATCACAAGACCCCACCCAGGCACAGAGCAGGGAATACAATGCAGGCCAGCGGGGCAAATCCAAACTTGCTTCCCCTGCCCCTCCCCAACCCTCACCGGGCTGCTTTTCACCAATCCTGGCATTCTTTCCTCCTCTATCCATCTGTGCAGGTACCCTGACATTACAGCACATTAACCATTGCTGGTCCAGGCCTCCATGATGAGGGCACCAATAACCTGACTCCACAGAGCCCCAGGGCCTCAGCCAGCAGGTCTGGGGTTTGATGGAAGGCTGCAGTGCTAACAGAAATAAGGATGCCAGGCACCAACAGAAGCAAAACTCCAATTATCTAACACAACTTCGAGGTTAGATGAGACCAAAGCCTGCTGAGCCAACAGGTGACCAGTCTTCATCCCAGCTCAATGAGAGGGCTATACTTCAGACAGATTCCATATCTCACCTGTGCAGGTCTGATTTAGTTTCAACATTTGTCAGCACTGGTTAGATTCTCAGAGTTATTCTTGGGGTTATGAATACTCTAAAATATAGGCCTTGGAAACAGGGAGTCATCATTGTATTATGGCAGAAGAAAGAGACAAGAAAACAATGCCAACATGATGCATAAGTTTGGTGTAGGCTAGAGTGGAGGTGGAGGTGTTCAGGAAGAACTTTCTGGCAGATGCACCCTGAGTTGGAGAACAATGAACTTAGCTTGAAGAAGTTCAGAACAGGATGTCTTCCCTTGCAGTTGGTTGGCTTTGGTCAGCTTAGCCATAGGGAATCCCCTGAAAAGGCAAGGAAAGGCAATGTAAGCCCATATGAAGCTATTCATCCCTATGATCAACAAAGGGATCATGTGTGTGTGTGTGTTTGTGTGTGTGTGTGTGTGCGCAAGAGTGTGTGTGCATGTGACATTTTCTGTTATCAGGACTGAGGAAAACTTGATGAAAACCATATAGGCTCAGCCTCAGGCTGAATCCCTGGGACTCACCAGATGTGACTGTAGAGCCAACCGGAGTGGCCAGGTACAGTCACAGGGCAAAGAGCTCAGAGCTCCAAGGGACTCAGTGGAGCATGTCAGTCAGCAGATGCGAGACATATTTTTTCCTACTCCTCGTGCTAAGTGCAAGTAAAAGCTTTGGAATATATATATGCATTATGCATATATATGTGTATGTGTGTATGTATATATATATGTGTGTGTGTATATGTATATATATTTTATCAATGGTGGAGAGAAGACTGTCTAGGGAACTCACACAGTGGTCAGTTTTGGGGTTTTCTCTTAATCCCACCTATCTAAGACCTGTGGCAACCCAGAAACACAGACAACCATAGTTAAAAAAGCTCTGAAAAACTTGGCTCTATAGTCAAAGGACTAGGGAAGTGGCAGCCTAACAAGACAGGAATACTTTAGACAATCTCTGTTTAACTCCAGCCAACAGCACAGAAATTGCTGCAGCTGCATGCTCATCAGCAAAGGCCAAGCAGGGAGCTTAGACATCCATCTCCGCCCAGCTATAGAGAGGTGCCCCAAGCCCCTCTTGGGGTGTCAGGGAAGGCTGGGTAGGGAGCCAGCACTTTTATCCCAGCTGGGCAGCATCGAGTCCTTTCCTGCTCCTCCTGTTGGTGCAGACCATGTGAGGAGCAGCACAAAGGCACCCCTGATCCTCCCAACCTGGGTGTCATCAGCAGAGGCCTGGTGGGAGCCAGAACTTCTGTCTCTACCCTGACAATGAGTCAGCAACACCCCTTTTCCCTGTTGGAGCTGTGTCTGGAGAAACTAAGTAAAACGTAAGATTTAAATAAGTTCGAGAGTATCACAACATAATAAGTAAAATGTCTAGGCTATAATAAAATAGCACTCATCTTAAGAACAAGGAAAATCTCAATTTGAATGAAAAAAGACACTGACATAAGATGACAGATGTTAGCATTATGTGACACAGATTTTATTTTATTATTTTTTTCTTTTTTAAATTAATTAATTTTTTTTTTTTTTTAAGACAGAGTCTTGTTCTGTTGTGTGGACTAGAATGGAGTGGCAACATCATAGCTCACTGCAACCTCAGACTCCTGGGCTCAAGTGATTCTCCTGCCTCAGTCTTCTGAGTAGCTGGGACTATAGGCATGCACTACCACACCCAGCAAAATTTTCTACTTTTTGTAGAGGTGGGGTCTGACTCTTGCTCAGGCTGGTCTCAAACTCCTGGCCTCAAGTCATCCTTCTGCCTTAGCCTCCCAGAGTGCTAGGATTACAGGCCTAAATTTTTTTTATTTGTATAAATTTATGAGGTACAAGTGTAATTTTATTATGTGCATAGATTGTGTAGTGGTGAAGTTGGGGCATTTAAGATATCTTTTACCTGAATAACATCTGTTGTACACATTAAGCAATTTCTCATCATCCAACTCCTCCCCCCACCCTGACTTCTGCTTCTCCATTGTCTTTCATGACATACTCTATGTCCATGTGTACCCATTATTTAGCTCCCACTTATAAGTGAGAACATATGATATTTGTCTCTGTGTCTGAATTGTTTCACTTAAGGTGATGGCCTCCAGTTCCATCCATGTTACTTCAAAAAAAATAATTTCAGTCTTTTTTTATGACTGAATAGCATTCCATTGTGTATACACATACACCATATTTTCTTCATCCTATTCTTGATTAATAGACATTGAGATGATTCCATATCTTTGCTATTGTGAATAGTGCTGTGATAAATAAAGTGCAGGTATCTTTTTGTTGTAATTATTTCTTTTCTTTCAGTAGATACACAGTTGTGGGATTGCTGGGTCAAATGGTAGCTCTATTTTTAGTTTCATGATAAATCTCCATACTGCTTTCCGTAGAATTTATACTAATTTACATTCCTACTAACAGTGTATAAGAGTTCCCTTTTCTCTTCATCCTCACCAACATCTGTTATTGTCTTTTTTAACAATAGCCATTCTGATTGGTACAAGATGATATCTCATTATAGTCTTAATTTTCCTTTCTCTGATAATTAGTGATGTTGAGCATTTTTTTCATGTGCCTATTAGCCATTCGTGTGTCTTGTTTTGAAAACTGTCTATTCAAATTCTTTGCCCATTTTTAATGGAATTATTTATTTTGTGGTTGTTGAGTTGTTTGAGTTTCTTGTAAATTCCGGATATTAGTCCCCTTTCAAATATATAATTTTCAAATATTTTCTCTCATTCTTCAGGTTGTCTGTTCATTCTATTGATGATTTCTTTTGCTGTGCCAAAGATTTTTAGTTTAATTAAATCCCATTTGTCTGTTTTTATTTTTGTCGTCTCTGCTTTTGAGGTCTTATCATAAATTCTTAGCCTATAGGCCAATGTCCCGGAGAGTTTTTCCTAAGTTTTCTTTTAGGATTTTTATAATTTTAAATCTTTTTTTGTATATGATGAGAGATCAGGGTCCAGTTTCATTTCTCTACATGTGGTATCCAATTTTCCCAGTACCATATATTAAAAAAAATGTCCTTTCCCTAGTGTATGTTTTTATAGACTTTGACAAAGATTGGTTGGCTGTGAGTGTGTGGCTTTATTTCTGGATTCTCTATCTGTTCCATTAATCTATGTGTCTATTTTTATATCAAGGCCATGCTATTTTGGTTACTATAGCCTTGTAGTATAATTTGACATCAGGTAGTGTGATGCCTCCAGCATTGCTCATTTTGTTTAAGATTGCTTTGGCTATTCGGGCTCATTTTTGGTTACATATGAATTTTAGGATTGATTTTTATAATTCTATGAAAAATGATGCTGGCATTTTGATAAAGATTTTAAATATGTAGATTGCTATTGGTAGTATGGTCATTTTAATGATATTAATTCTTCCGATCTGGGAGAATGGGATGTTTTTCATTTGTTTGTGTCATCTACAATTTCTTTCATCAGTGTGTTATAATTTCCCTTGTAGGGATCTCTGAACTCAATAGTTAAATATATTCCCAGGCATTTTATTTTATTTTATTTTTTATTTTATTTTACATAGCTATTGTATAGATTGTCTTCTTGATTTGGTTCTTAGCTAGATCATTATTGGTGTATAGAAACTCTACTGGGTTTTGTACATTGATTTTGTGTCCTGAAACTTTATTGGATTCATTTATCAAATCTAGGGGTTTTTTGGTGGAGTCCTTAGGTTTTTCTACATATAAGATCATATCATCAGTGAACAGGGATAATTTGACTTCCTCTTTTCCAATTTTAATGCATTTCATTTATTTTTCTTCCCTGATTGCTCTGGCTAGGACTTCCAGTGCTATGTTGAATAGGAATAGTGAAAGTGGGTATCCTTGTCTTGTCCCAGTTCTTAGAGTGAATGCTTTCAACTTTTCCTTATTCAGTATGATGTTTTCTGTGGGTTTGTTGTATATGATCTTTATTATATTGAAGTATGTTCCTTTTATGTCTAGTTTATTGAGGGTTTTTATCATGCAGTGATGTTAAATTTTATCAAATTCTTTTTTTGCATTTTTTGAGATGATTATATGGTGTTTGTCTTTAATTCTGGTGATGTGATACATCATATTTATTAGTTTGCCTATGTTGAACCATCCTTGCATCCCTGGTATTAAAACCCATTTGATCATGGTATATTATCTTTTTGACGTGCAGTTGGATTTGGTTTGCTAGTATTTTGTTGAGAATTTTTGTGTCTATGTTCATTAGGGATGTTGGTCTGCAGTTTTGTTTTTTTGTTGTGTTCTTTTTCTGTTTTTGGTGTTAAGGTAATACCAGCCTCACAGAATGAGTGAGGGAGAATTTCCTCCTCTTAGATTTTTTGAAATAGTTTCAGGATGATTGATATTACTTCTTCTTTGTATATTTGATAGAATTCCGCTGTGAATCCACCTGGTCCTGAGCTTTTCTCTGTTGGGAGATTTCTTATTACTCATTCAGTTTCACTTCTCATTATTAGTCTTTTCAGATTTTCTTCCTGTTCACTCACGGGAGGTTGCATGTATCCAGGAATTTATCCATTTCCTTTGTTTTCCAGTTTGTCAATGTATAGTTGTTACTAATAGTCTCTGATGATCTTTTATATTTCTGTGGTATCAGTTGTAATGTCTCTTTTTTCATTTATGATTTTTTTTATTTGGATATTTTTTCTTTTTTTCTCACTTTGTCTAGGTAGTGGTTTATCAATTTTGTTTCTTTTCTTGTTGAAAAATCAACTTTTTGTTTCATTGATCCTTTGTATTTTTTTTCATTTGGTCTCTATTTCATTTAGTTCTGCTATGGTCTTTTTTCTTTCCTTTCTTCTGCTAATGTGGGGTTTAGTTTGCTCTTGTTTTTCTAGTTCCTTGAGGTATGGCATTAGGTGGTTAATTTGTGAGTTTTCTAAGCCTTTTTTGATATAGATTTATAATGTTATAAACTTTCTTCTCAGCACTGTTTTTACTGTATCCCATAGTATGTTTTGCATCCATTTTCATTCATTTCAAAGATTTTATTTTAAATTTCTATCTTAATTTCTTCATTGACATAATGATTGTTCAGGAGCATGCTCTTTAATTTCTGTGTATTCATATAGTTCCTCAAGTTCCTCTTAGAATTGATTTCTAGTTTTATAATGCTGTAGTCTGGGAAGATACCTGACGTGATTTCAATATTTTTAAATCCGTTGAGACATTTTTGTGATCTTATATATGGTCTATCTTGAAGATTGTTTTGTGTCCACATGAGAAGAATGTATATTCTGCAGTAGTTGGTTAAAATGTTATATAAATGTCTATTAGGTCCATTTGGTCAATGTAAGTTCAATTTAAGTCCAATGTTTCTTTGTTGATTTTTTGTCTTGATGATCTATCTAATGGTGTGAGTGGGGTGTCGAAGTCTGCATTGTTATTTTATTGTTGACTGTGTCTTTCTTTAGGTCTAATGCTCTGGTTCTGGTGCCTATATATTTAGAATTATTATATTCTCTTTCTGAATTGATCCTTTTATTATATAATTATCTTTTTTGTCTCTGTTTTTGATTTAGAGTTTGTTTCATGTGATGCAAGTAAAGCTACTCCTGCTCACTTTTGATTTGCTTTTGTGTGGAATACTTTTTATCCACTCATTTACTTTCAGTCTATATGTTTCTTTACAGGCAAAGTAAATTTCTTGTAAGCAGAAGTTAACAAGAAAAATTTATGCTTTTTTGTCCATTCCACCAACCTATACCTTCTAAGCACATCATTTTATTCATTTACATTCAAGGTTAATATTGACGTGTGAGGTTTTGTTCCTGTCATACTGTTAATTGTTTTCTAGTTGTTTTATAAATTTTGCTTCCTTCTTTTTCTGTTTGTTTGTCTTTGTGGTTTGATGGAACTCTTTCATGTTAACATTTGATTCCTTTTTCTTCCTCCTTTGTGTGATTGTTTTATAAGACCTCTGAGTTTTATACTTCTGTGTGTTTTTATGTGGTAAATATTGATCTTTTGATTCCACGTTTAAGATTCTTTGAGTATTTCTTGTAGGGCCACTGAAACACATTTTAAAGTAGACATCATGAATAGACTTCAAGGAATAATCACAACCACTCATAAAATAAACTAATAAAAGAAAGACTCAGCAGGGATATAAAAATTATAAAGAAAAACCGATTGGATTTTAGAACTAAAAAATAGTGTAAATGAAATAAAAATAACAAACTCAATGTGTGGGCTCAGCAGCAGAATGGAAAGGAATGACAGAAGAAAGAATCAATGATCTGGAAGATAGAATCATAGAAATCACCAACTCTTAGCAACAGAGAAAAAATAGTGTAAATAAGTAGACAAATAAGATTCTACACAAAAGTAACAAAATGTCTAAATTTCCTATTAGTAAGGTCTTAGAAAGAGAGAAAAGAGAAAATAGGGTGAAAAGTACTCAAAGGAATAATGTCTAAAAACTTGCCAAATTGTGCAAAATATATGATGTAAACATGCAGATTAAACAAAGTAAATTCTTAACAGGATGAACCAAAGAAATCCATACCAAGATGTATCAAATGCAAACTTCTGATAACTAAATACAAAGAAAATATCTTGAAAACACTGAGAAAAATTACACCTTGACTGTAGCAAAAAATACTTTCAATGATAAATTAAAATGATAAGTTATCCTTATTTTATCCTTCTGACTTCTCATCAGAAAATCATGAAGGACAGAGGAAGTGGTATATTTTTCAAGTGCTAAAAGAAATAAAAAGATGGAAAAAAATCTACAATCCTATATTCAGCAACAATATCCTTCACAGATGCAGGGAAAATCAAGACATTTTCATATGAAGGAAAACTATGAATATTTGTTGCTATCAGACCTTCCCTAAAGGAATGGCTAAAAGAAGTTCTTGAAACAGGAGAATGATGAAAGAAGGAGTTTTGAAACACCAGGAAGAAAAAAAGAACAATGGAAACAGTAAATATACAGATAAATACAATATATTAATATTTTTCTTCTTTTAAGTTTTCTATACTATATTTGATACTTGAAGCAAAAGTTCTTGCATGTTTAATATGACTTTCAATGTATGCAGAGGAAATATGTAAGACAATTGTAAATAGCAGTGGTATAGGCATATTAAAAGAGGTAAGTTTTCTAGACTTCAAAAACTGATAAAATTTCAACTTTCTATATATAGCTTAATGCATAAAGCTACCACTAAAAATACATTCAAAGAGGTACTCTCAAAAACAGTATAGATAAATTAAAATGACATGGTGAAAACCTGAAGACAGAAAAAACAAGAAAATTTTAACAAAGAAGAGATAATAAAAAACTAAACTAAAAGTCTTCAGCACTAAATTACCAATAATTACATAAAATGTAAATGTAATAAATATTTTAATTAAGACAAAGAGATTATAAGCATATTAGAAAATATAGCCCAAATATATTCTATATGCAATAAACTAATTTCAAATATAATGATGCATATAGTTTGAAACTTATAGGATATAAACTATGTATTATGAAATATTAATCAAAAGAAAGCAAGACTTGCTATATTAATATCAGATGAGGTAGAATTTGAAACAAAGAAAATTATCAGAGAGGAATATTACGTAGTGATAAAAGACATACAGCTATGAAATGTGTATGAAACAAGAAAGCTTTAAAACATTTGCAGCAAAATCTGAAAGAATCAAAAAAGAAATAGACAAATATACAATTACAGGTAAGACTTAAGTATTTCCATCTGAACAAATGATAGAATAATTACACAAGATATGCAATGTACCCAAATTTGTGGGAAACAGCTATAGCAGAGTTGAGAAGAAAATTTATAGTACTAAATCTTCCAATAGAAATCACAAGAGATCACAATCAATAAATTAAATTCTTATCTAAAATAACTAGAAAAAGGAGAGTAAAATAAATCCAAAGCAAAGAGAAGAGAGGAAATAATATTAGCAGAAATCAATAAAATTAAATTTAGAAAAGTAATAGAGGAAATCAAAGAAACAAAAAGCAGTTTCCTTGAAAAGGTTAATTGAATTAACAAACCTCTATCAAGAAAAATAGGAAAAAAAATAAAGCAGGCACCATTAAAAATATCATCAGTGAAATAGAAGACATCGCTGCAGACTCTGCAGACATCAAAATGATATTAAGAGAAAACTACAATGTTATACTCTTAAATATGACAACTTAAATGAAGTGAATTGCTTCCTTAAAAAATAAAAACAGCTCACTAAATATGAAATAATTAATTTGAATAGCCATATAACTATTGATAAAATTGAATTCACAACTCTAAAATGCCCCAGAAATAGTCTGCAAGTCTACATTGTTTCCCAGTGGAATTCTAAGAAACATTCAAAGGAGTCACACACATTGCCATTTTATGAAGCTTGTATTACCTTGATATCAAACTAAAAGATATTATGGAAATAGAAACCACAGACTAATATCACGCATGAATACAGATGCAAATATTCTTAACAAAATGTTAGTAAATATAATTCAGTAATATTTAAAAATAATTATACAACATGACCAAGTGGAGTTTATTCCAGAGATATAAGACTAGTTTAATATTTGAAAATCAATATGCGTACCCAAAGTGACTGAGGTAAAAATCTCAATCAATGGAGGTTTATTAAGCCAAAGTTGAGGACATGCCCAGAAAAAACACAAGCCATAGGCAATCCTGTGATTGTTTTTCTGAGGGGGAATTTGGAATTTTCAGTATTATGAAAATGTCCCTCAGTAGGTGGAAGAATGAACCTGTATTGTCTCTGTTCAGCACCTGTGAAGATAAACTTCTAATTCACTCTTTGTGTGGAATCGAACAGACTTAAGTTTTAGGAGCTAGGTGTATCCTGCAGACCTAAAGTTACAATTTGCACGTCCTTGTGTATGGGAGGCCAGCAAGGAATTTCCTTAAGGAATGATCCATAGGGCCAGTCTTTCACAAGTACCTGAAAGCTTTATCTTTTCTTTTGTGTAAGGAGTTGGTGCAATGGCCCTGGGATTTTTATTTTCTTTTATACATTAGCAATGAATAAGTGGACATAGAAATAAATACAATCCCATCCACAATCATTAAAAAATGAATGTGTGAATCTAACAAAATATGTCAGGACTTGTATACTGAAAAGTGCAAAATGTTGATGAAAGAAATTAAAGAAGATTTAAATAAATAAATGTCATATTCATGCAACGAGAGACTTAGTATAGCAAAGATCTCAATTTTCACCAAATTGATACACATTTTGAAGGCAATTTCCATGAAAATCGCAAAAAGTTATTTTGCAGATATATTGTAGACAAGAGTATTTCAAAATTTATTTGGAAATTCAATAGAATCAGAATCGCTAAAACAACTTTTAAAAAGACTAAAGTGGGAGGACTCAGTCAATCCTGTTTCAAGACTTATTCTATAGCCACAGTAATCGAGACTTCACGTCGTGGTGGAGGTACAGACACACAGGTCAGTGGAACAGAATGGAGAATCTGGAAGCAGACACACAGGAATATGCCCGACTTTGACAAAGATACGAAAAGACAATTCAGTAGAAGCAGCAGAGCTTTTTTAATAAATGGTGCTGGAGCCATTGAACATCCATAGGGAAAATTATAAACCTGAACCTAACTCTCACACTTTGTACAAAAATTAACTCAGAATGGATTAAAAAATTAAATGTAAAATATAAAACTTTTAGGAAAAACACACAGGAGAAAGCCTTTGAAGGCTGAGAAGGGCAAGTGTGCTGTGTAAAACACCGGGCCTTCCCAGATCCCACGGCAGGCACTGGGTCTGTGGCCGGCCATTGCAGAGGCTCATCTGGGGCTAAGTGGGAGTCAGGTGCTGGGGAGAGAGGTAAACAAGACAGATGGAGCTCACACTCTAGAGTGCCCTTGGGCCTGAACGTGAGGGAACCCGGGGGGAATTCTGCTTCCCATAAATGTTATGAAATGGGGCTGTGTGGGAGAGTAACTGGGGAAGGGCTGGGCACTCATTCTCTTGCTGTGACATCTGAATTGGGATCTTGCTGCCTTCTGGGGATGCATGCTCCAAGAGGAGGCGACAGAGTTGCCAGGGCAGGAGAAAGGAGTGTATGTGGGATGTTCAGGCCCTGGAGGGGGGCTCCTGAGGCTGGAGGCTGGAGCTTGAGAAGGACCATAGTGGCGTGGGCCAGAAGGGAGACCTGGGGCATCTGGTGGACCCTGCCGGGTCCTGCTGTGTCTGGTAGCTGAGTTCCTTGGATGTGTGAGGAGCACTCAGCTGGCTTTCCCAGCCATGCTGGGGCTTCTAGGAGAGGGTCCGCCCCTGGCCTCCCCACTCCCAGCCGCAGCCTTGCTGACTCCGGGTGCCCAGGAGCCCTGTCCTGACGGGCTCATGCACTCACTCTGGCGTCAGTGTATACGTCAGACTGTCTGTGCCCTGCACGATCGTCTCTCCCGGGGCTCTGACACCTACGCTTTCGTGTCCATGCTCAGAGCCCTCCGAGGAGCCTTCGCAGCCCTCTCAGTAGGATGTGTGCAGCCGAACAGGGGTTCTTGCCTTCCTTCTATTTAAATGCAAGCTTTCCCAATTTCACCATTTGTTTCACTGAGAAACCTCAGCCATTCTTTGTGGATTTTTTGTTTGTTTGCTATTGTCTTTTGTTTGTTTAGGATTTTTTTTTTTTTTTTTTTTTTTTACTATTTTGACAAAATCCTAAGGGCTCCTCAGCGATTGTTTAAAGGCACCATTTCTGGGGGGAAATATTTGTCTTCATAATTAAATTTATCCACATTGTACTAATTTGCTAGGGCTGCCAAAACAAATGACCACAAACTCGGTGGCTTAAATAGCGAATGCATTCTATCACAGTCCTGGAGAACAGAAGTCTGACATCAAGGTGTCAGAGAGCTGGTTCCTTCTGGGGCTGTGGGACTGTCTGTCCCAGCCTCTCTTTAGGTTCGGGGCCCCCGGCAATCCTCAGTGCTCCTCAGCTCTCGGCTGCGTCACTCCAGCTCCTGCCTCCATCTGCACAAGGCCTTCCTCCCCATGTCTCCAGGTCTCGAATGTCCTTCTACTTTCTCTTGTAAGGGCACCATTTATTGGAATGTGGCCCCCCCAATGTCAGGATGATTTCATCACAAGATCCTGAACTTAATTATATCTACAATATTTTGGGAAGACTCTATTTCCCAAGAAAGCCACATCTATGGGCTAGGACTTGGATATATCTTTTGGGGAGCACAACTGACCCCTCCACATCTCACCAATATGGTAGCATTTACAGCCATAGGAGTAACTACCATCACCAGTTGTGGCAGACTTGCTCTATTTTTTCACTTGAGACTCACAGCAAATCAATCCCAGTCAGGTGGGCCAGGGAGGTCCGGGAAACGCAGGAGGGCCTTTGGCTTGGTCTCTCCTCCCATTGAAACCTTTGACGCCATCTTCAAATTTGGTTACACACGATAAGTCACAGCGACATGAAACAAAAGACAAGGTGATCACGCAGCTTTAATCATTATTATAGCCACTATCGTGCTGCAGAGCTCTATGAGTTAATATTTGATAAATCCTATAATTGAATTGTCTTATGATTAGAAACAGACATTGTGTTTTCATTAAAAAAATTACAAAAAGAAATATGCATTTAAAATATTATTTCTGAATAGTTCTATTTCTATTTTCTCTGTTTCTTCTTCTCTCTTTTGCTCTTTTTGAGATAGGCATGGTTCCGACACTGAGCCTTGACAAGGCTCTGGGCATAACATTGTTCTCTATTTTATAGACATGGAAGCAAAGGTACAGAGGGTTAAATCAATCCCATCACAGAGTAGTTTGTGTGGGCATTCCCAGGGCTCGAGTCCAGGTCTGGCTCTCTCCAGAGTAGCCATATTCCACGGAGCCCTGTGTCTTATATATTTAGGAGCATTAGAGGAGGGTTGCCATTATTCTTTCCATTTGAGGAAACTTTGCAGCTAGAGCGGGCCTCTGCCGAGAACTGGGGAGAGTAGGTGGCAGGGGTGGGGTGGGAGGTGGGTGGTTTCAGGGCTGTGGGGCAAGGTCACAGCCACCATCATTCCAGTCCCGGCCAGGCCAGCATTGGGTGCACTAGCTCCAGTGGTGGGACGTGGGTGCCTGTGAATCTGTGCGTTGAAGGTTGGAGGTAGACGGGGCTGTCAAGAGGCGGAGCATCCAGTGTGAGCCAAAGAGCATGTTAGAACCCCTGGATACCTTCCCTGTGGGGGAAAGCGGAGAGTCTCATGCTTAAGTGCCCAAACTTAATGATATTGTCTTAATTATGTACGTCTGGAGATTGTTATGCCTACAGGTTTGGGGCTGGGAGAAGGCTGGACGAAAACCAGTCAAATTTCAGGACAGGGGATCCTATCTTTAGGAGGAGGTCTAGATGAGCACCCTCGCTGGTGCTGGGAGTCAGGCCAGGAGGACACCGGCTTCACAGTGGGAACCATTTTATTTTAGACCAATTTCGGTGAATACCAAGTTCTTGATTGTTTTCCTTTTTATTTCTATGTTATTATTTCCTAACCTGATCTTTTACAAATTTTAAGTGTTCATAAAAATTAAACATGTGTACATCCTTCTCCTGGATTTACCAGTTAGTAACATTGTGCTAAACTGACTTTGCCTCTTTCTCCATAAATTATATATAACAAATATATAAAAGGACACATACACATTCTTTTCTTTGCTAAATCATTTAAAATAAATGGTAGACATTTTAGAGTTTATCTCCTGGGAACAAGGACCTTTTCCTGCATAACCAGAACACCGTTATCACACCCAAGGGATTCGACGTTGAGACAATGATGTCCTAGTGCACAGCGTGAATTCACATTTACCCACTTGTCCTACTAATGTCTATTTGGTTTGATCCCAAGACTCAGCTCCCATCAGCTGCACCCCCGTGGCGTGGCACTGGGTGGCTGTGTTCCTCTTGTGCTGTGGTGTCCTTTAACTTCCCAATACACCCGTGTGTGTGTGTGTGTCTCTCTTTCTCTCAGTCTTTTAATTTTCATGACATTGAAATGTTCAAGAGGTCAGGCCCTGGTTTTTGTAGAATACCCTCAGATATGAATTTGAGTGATTGTTTCTTCATGATTCCATAAGGGCTGAAAACTGTTGGCGAGAGGATTCGGTGCGGTTGACGCAGCATCACAGGCATGAGCAGAGGGCTAGTGCAGCCCTTGCTGGGAAGCTCAAGAGGATCCCTTAGTGCAGGTGGCTCCACCAGACTTCTCCATTAGAAAGTCCTTTGTAAGTCACAAATAATCCCTTGGAAAAACAGTGATGCCTATGAGTGGCATGTTCCCATAGATGCTCCACACAATGCCGTAGCACCCATGACAATCCTCACCTGCGTCAATTCTTAAGAGAGGGTGGCAAAATGGTGACTAAATTTCTAGTATCCTGTCATAGACCAGGTAAGTTTCATCTAAAAATGAGAATGTGCGCATGAGAATAAATACACTATTCCCAACTGAAGTTAGAGCATTTTAACTTGTAAGCTCTTGTTACAGATTATATCACATTTGTCATCATGTTTCCCTTTCTCAATGGCTGGATGGTCTCCATGTCCTGGAAACAGCAGAATCACCCACACCAATTTCCTGACGCTTTCCGTGTCTCCATGTGATAAGGATCGTGGCGCAGGCGCTCTAAGGGCAAAATGCTGCCAGGGGAGGCTGACGCTCGAGCCACTGGGCAAGGAGCAGGCTGGGCTTCACCAGGAAACAAAGCACAGGTGAATCCCAGGTGGTGTCCTGTCACTAGGGCCTCCGGAGGCTACAGCTGAGGGTACCCAGAGTGCTCCAAGCCTGGATCTGGCGGCAGGGAGGGGCGCAGGTGCAGGTGAGGAGGGCCATGCTGAGGGCACAGACTCGTCATGTAGGCAGGAGGAGCATCGTTCTCAGGTGTAAGAAGGGTACCAGTTCCCTGCCAACCTCAGAACAGAGGACAGCTGGGATCGGGAGAGAACAAAAGGAGAGAACAAGGGGACATTCCCTTGGAACAACCCAGATGATCCATAAAGGCTAAGCACGTTACAGAGACGATAAAGTTCGAACTAAAGCAAAAGCTTTAAGTTATAGTGGGGATAAAAACAGACATGACTTGGAGGCTTCTCAAATGTTGAGGGAGTGCAAAGGATGCATGGAAAGCTCCAGACATGATGTTTAGGGAGAAGGGAGAAACCAAGCCCAAGACAGCTCCTGATGATGCAGTTTGGTGATGGCATTCCAGGAAATCATCCTCTCCTGGACATTGACGCCCATGCAGTCATGCTCCCAGAGCCTCTCCTCATAGGGATGCTGCCCCGAACCCACATGGCAACTCCCAGCACTTTCCTCCCCTGGACACCTCTCTTCGGCCTCCATGGGCCGTCGCCTGCAGATGAGGGCCACTCGGCAGGGTGAGCCAGTTTCCATCCAGTCATAACGCAAGACGCCATGGAAACCCCTCTAAAATCACAGTGGGACTTCCCAGAGCTCAGGGATAAGGAAGAAGGTGGGCGAAGGGGGAGGACGCAGCAGGAGATGCTGGGGACTGTCAGGGCTGTGACTCCACTCACAGACGCCAGGCACCACACAGCACACATGCAAATACCACACCGCACACCCCACAAACATCACACCACACAAACACCACATCCCGCACCCCCGACACATACACAAATACCAAACCATGCATACCACACACACACCACATCACACACACACACACCACACCACACACACCATACATCCCTACATACATCACACAATCACTACATCCACACCCCCGACACATACACAAATACCAAACCATGCGTACCACACACACACCACATCACACACACACACCACACCACACATCCCTACAAACATCACACAATCACCACATCCACACCCCCAACACATACACAAATACCATACCCACACACCACGCACATGCACAAATATAATACCCAATACCCCACAGCACCCCCACAACACCACATATCACATATACACATACAAATACCACATTCCGCACATCACACATACACATAAACCCTGTATCACACACACCACACACACAAATACTACAGAAACACATACACACATACTACACACACACCATAGCCCCACTGTCACACCACACACACATATACACAACATGTCACATACACAGCACAAACACACACACACACCATACCCACACCACATGTAGATATATACGCCACACCCCAGACCACACACATCCATACACTCTCACCAAAACACACACACCACAATACTGTTTATTATATCATTTTAATTTATGATCTATAAATATTATATATTATAATTACGTATGTGCATGTCATGTATTCAGAAGTGACCTACGACAAATCTCTCACTTAAATAGCAGAGTCGTGTGGTGACTTCTTAGGTTAGGAGAGCACCCCGTCCACTCCCCTCTCCTGCCTGGAGCAGCCTCTTTGGACTCCCTGGCCCGGGAGCAGAGAAAGGCAGGTTCTCCCTCACCCCGGCTCCGACCTGGCTGGAGCCCCCTCGCTGCGAGGAAGAGGTGCAGAAACACACACTTTTAGGCAATGTGTGACTTGCCGGGGCGGGCAGAGAACCAGGAGGTGAGAGGTGGACCCTGTGGTCTTGCTCTGCAGCACCTCTCAGCCTGGCCACCAGGTGGGGTTCTGGCTTGCAGTAACCAGCACGGTGGGCAAGGCTGTCCAGAAAGGGCAGGGTTTGACCTTGAACTTGAAGGAACGGCAGAGAAGGATGCTTTAGACAAGGGGCTTTTTAGTTTGTGCTATTCCCAGTAGGAACTATTCATGAATTGCCTTTTCCTGAGGGTTTTCCATCTGGCCCAGGGCAACCGTGGGCCAGGGTTCAGAGCCTGCCCCTGGGCGACGTGCACAGCAGCGACCCGGTGCTGATGAAGCTGTTTCTGCTTCCTAGGGGCAGGTTTCTGTGAGCGAAGGACCATCCGGGAGCTCTTGTTACGAGGCTCCAGAGGCAGCAGAAATGCATGTGTGGGGCTTTGGCAATAAATCCAGGTGTGCCCTGTCAGAGTGTTCATGTGCTCACACATTCCAGCAACGAAATGTGGGCTTTTCAAAGGGAAAAACGCAAACAACGACCTCAATGCAATTCAGTTTCCCAAAAGGCTCCATTGCTTCCTGCCCTTCAGTGTCTTTTCCTGTGTCTCTTCATGCTCAGGATAAGTGTCTGGATGTCACCTGGAGGTCTTGACTCTGAATCCCGGTGCACAGCACTCGTAATTCAGGCAGGGCACCGTCACCCTGTGCACCCCCTGTGCTAAGGACAGCGGCTTATCATGTCCTGGGCAGGACACACTACGACCAGCGGGACAGAGGGGCAGGGCACGGCCGGATGAGGAAGCACCTGAAAGCCACGCTTCAGAAATTTGGAATGGCAAGACAATGAGGCGCATGCATGGGTTCCAGGCAGAACGGTGACCCGGTGAGAAGTCTGGTTGATTCTTTTTGTTATCATTATAGTGGTAAAATACACGTAACGTAAAATTTACCAATTCAACCATTTTAAGTGTACGGTGGAGTGGCATGAAGTGCATTCACATTGTTGTGCAACCACCACCACCATCCACAGAATTTTTCATCTTCCCAGACTGAAACCGACCCACTCACGCTAACTCCCCATCCTCCCCGCCCCAGCCCCTGGCAGCCCCATTCTACTGTCTGTCTCTGTGGATTTGACCACCCCATCCACTTCATATAAATTAAATCATACAGTATTTGTCTTTTAGTGCCTGGCTTATTTCACAAAGCATAGTGTCCTCTAGGATCACCCGTGTTGTAGCTTGTGTCAGAGTCTCCTTCCTTTCGAAGGCTGAATATTCCATTGTGTACATTTATCAGACTCTGCGGCTCCATTTCTCCAGCAGCGGACACCTGGATTGCTCCCCCCTTCTGGTTACTGTGAATAATGTTGCCATGAACTGGGATGTCCAAACACCTGTCCAAACAGATATTTTATGGATTCTCACCCTACTTCTTCCTGAAGCATTTAAAGTGGTTGACTGCCTCTTCCTCTTTTTGAGCATTCTTCCTCATTTGGTTTCCTGCAATGACTTTCCCTCACACCCACAGGCCTTCAGCAGGCTGCCAGGTCCACCTTCAAAGTCCACCCCTGATTTGAAAACTCTCACTGCCTCTGCTGCCCTCCAGCCCAGGCACCGCCATACACGGCTCAGAGTGCTGGAGTCAGCTCCTAACAGAGCCCCTGCTCCCACTCGTATGTCTTAGAGTCTGTTGCTCGCATGGTAGAAAGATGGGTTTTCTTAAATACGAAAACCAGATGATGTTGCTCCCTGGCTAAAAGTTCTCTCTTCCTGAGAACAGCTTCCAGGCACCCTCCTGGGACTGAGGCCATTGACTGCCCTCCAACCTTGTTTCCGGCCCTTTGCCAGGACTCCTCTTCTTGCCATGTTTTGGCTACAGGAGCTCTCCCTGGCGGGAGTCCCTCTGCCTGGAACATTCTTCGTTCTCCAGAGGCCCACGTGGCTGCTTCCTCACTGCTCACTCAGATCTCAGTGTGATGCTCCATCCACAGGGGCTCCCGACCCCTGTGGCTGGACCTGCCACCCAGGCCAGTCACCAGCCTCATACTTGTTTTTCATCACATTTATACTATTCAGTACTATATTTTACACTTTGTCTTAATCATGTCTTTTATTTCCTGTACTCTGATGTTTTGACATCTTGGGGGCCTTGCTGACCTCAGGGGACTGCCTTCCCAGGGCTATGTAATTCCTAGAGATAGTAAAGAATTTGCAAGGGCTCTTTTATAATTAAGCCAACCGGTCCGGAGCCCACACCTCCAACCCCCTCCTCTGTGGGGCTCTCACACCCTGGCCACTATCCACCTGCCCTGATCACCCCAGGATCAGGCACTGCACAACTAGGGACAGCCCCTCTGCCTGAGCCCTGCAATCATTCAAAGTAGCTGAGCCTAAGCTTACCCTGCCTCACCTGTTCTTTCCTGCAAAAACCGTGCTCACATTGTCCCCTCCTTCCTCTGTCTCCTCATGAGCCCAGTGCATCCGGTGTGGCCCTGTGTGGCTTGGCTGCCCCCTCCTCATGGAAACTGTGAGTAACAAACTGTCTTTGCAGTGGCAGCCCTCTCCTGATCTGTTGGCCTTGCCATATGTAAATAATAATAAAACCTACAATTTAAAACGCATTTATTTATCGTGTGTCTGTCTTCCCTACCAGACTCTAAGGCCTGTAAAATCAGGGCCTGTTGTCTCACAGCTGTCAGCATAACCTTCTCAAAACAAGAGCCCTGTCATGTTATCACCTGACCAGGGCTGCCAGTGCCACGGCATCGCTCTCAGGGTAAAGTCTCCACTTCCCCCAGGGCCTGGGTCCTCCCATCCCTGTGCTGGAGACTGTTTGTCCGGCAGGATCATTCCATTGACTGTCATTGATTCTAATGCTTCCCGTGGGAGTGAGGAGAAAAAACACGCCAACCCGCTCAAATTCCTCTTCTAACGCCCGTGCCAGGGACACAGGCTTCTACCTGCTCAGCATCTTATCATGCACGAGTCTCCTCACACACACGTTTATTTTCAATCTCACTAAAATTCTGAGAAGTAGGTAGGGTTTTATGTTCCCATCAAATGTAGAAAATGAAAGCTTGGAGAGATGTGGAGAGTCCGAGTCACCCAGAATCCAAGGGACAGCAGGGATAGTGACATTACTCGTGCATGTCTCTCCCCACAGACGTTCCCAGTACTGATTCTGCCACATAGAAGCTGTCTCTACAGAGTAGTATCGATGGATAAAAATAAATGAGGATGTTGCCTAAAATAAACTAGCCCCCCAAAACACTTATTAAATGATCCCACCTCACCCAGTTGAGCTTTCTTCTGCCCTGTATGAGGCCAGAAGATTCATTTGCTTTCTGTGGCCTGTATGAGAATGGTAGAAATATAACCTTTGTCAACTTTTGTCTACTCCAGCCCTTGTATCCCTTAGTCACCGTCCCACCCTCATTAATGGCTTTGGCCCCCGCGCAAACACTGCCAGCGTGCCGAGGCGCCAGCTCATGCGTGGGCAGCCCTCCCAGACCCTGCCCCTCAGGGCCTTGGCTCTTCCCCCTCAGGACCCCATCATACAATCCGTTCCAATTACCCACTTCCAAGTTCCCATCCTTGATTTATCACCCCCCACAGCTGTTTCACCTCCGCTATCACTAATGGGATCACATCGCTTGCTAAGCGTACTCTCCTCTTCCACTTGACCTGCTTGTCGACTACCCTCAGGAGTATTTTCGCCATCACGGGCACTGTCGTCCCCTGACTCTTCTTTTGCTTTTACTGTCTGTAACCTTTTTTTTCTGCACTTCCCTCATTTTCTTTCTTCTTTTGTTAGTTTTTTATTTTACATATAATGACATTTACTCTTTTTGGTGTATGGTTATATCTGTTTTGACCACTGCATAGAAACATACAAGCGTCACCACAATCAAGACACAGAACAGTTTCGTCAGTCCTGAGAATTCCCTCGCGTTGACCTTTGTAGTAACCCTCCCTCCCCAGCCTAACGCCTGGCAGCTCCTGATCTGTTCTGCAGACCACAGCTTTGATCTTTCCAGAATAAAATCTAATCAGAATGTCACTGGTCTTTATTCATTACAGAAATTACGTTCACCCAATTACTCTAGGCAGACATTTGAGAAACACTCTAAACAATTCCTTCCTCAGACTTCACGTTTTATAAATTATTACATCTTACTTAATATTTCTAGAATTCCTTTTTCCTTTCAATAATCTCAGAGAAGTTATAGCAGTTTCAAATTTAACCAGTATGTTTTTGATATTAATGGTCATTATTCTTTAGTTTTATTTGAGACTAAAGGAAGATTTTATTTACATGTATTGCTGGCTTATGTTAATATTAGGAAAAAGAATTGTGAAGATTTAGGACAGAAAAATCTCAGTGTAGGCAAGAGCTTTTATTTGAAAAAATAATTTGATGAAGTGAAAATATTTTCCTGGGATGGGTAAAGATTTTATGAAAAGAGAATTGGTAAAATATAAAAACGAGAGAATTCAGGTAATCTAGTCCATTAGCACTTAAAACCAAAGGATGGATTTTTTTCTACTTTTTCACCGTTCATCTCATATTGTCCAATTACTGAAATATTCAACAGTATTTTTTACAAAACATGGTATTTCATATCTTTTCTTTTGATTTTCCTTCTGAGTGTCAAATTCAGGGTTAGTTCAGGTAGCTATCTTTCACAATAGCTGAAGTACGTTTTTATTTTTAAATTTTATAAATGTGATGAACTGTTAATATATATTGGGAATAATTGAATCTGCATCCTATGATGAGAGTTGCTTAGAATTTGCTACAGTATTTGTGTATAATATATTGTGCTGGATAAATTTTCACTAAGAGACTGGTAATATGTCCTAACAATGTGGCTAAACTGTGTGCTCCAGCTCAGACTACTTTATCCTCCACGTCTTGTGGAATATTATCTAGTGTAAATCTTACTGTAGTTAGAACCTCATTACTAACTAGTGTGGACATTCGATGAGAGGCTCTCACCCTGCACCTATGTACGTGCAATGAATGTGTGAAGGTCTTGATCCTGAAGGAAATGGAATAGCAGGAACAAAAACAAAAGCAGGAACAACATGCATATCCACATAGATAGAGAATATTTCTTGTATCTCATGGACTCTCATGTTTATCACCAAATTTCACTAAATATGGTATTGTGTTGGCAAGGAAACGAATTGGGGATGAAGTCTTTTCCTCAGATGAAAAGAGTGTAGATGATAGGTGTTAAGGGACTAGTGCATTTTCGTAGCCATTTTGCCCCTTTTAAGCAGTAAACAGAATAACTTAAGGATGAGGACAGTTAGGTAGGTCTTGAAGCTGTGAAGCCTCTGGAAAGCCCCAGATCCTGTCATGGTCAAGGACCCACTACCAGAACTGCAATGTTCAGTTCTAGGCTACTGATCTTCTTTGACTTGGAGTCCTGTTTTTATTGGTGGACCAGTGTAAAGAGTGTCTCTGTGCTGTAAATGTTTCCCACTTGAATGCTCCTGTCTATTTCAGACTCGGCCATGCTCAACACCGAGCGTTAAGCCACCTGCCTTCACCTGCACTTATTTCTGATCCTTGCTCATGCACCTATATTAGTATTATCAGCTTGGTGCCTTTCAAAGTATCGTCTGCTCCTGCTGTATGCCTCCACCACACCTCACACAGGTTCTCATTCTCCAGTATGAAGTCAGTCCATTTCATAACTGAACTTTAATCTATTTAATTAGTCTTTAATTTCAATCCAATATCACTTCTTCAGGGAAAATTTCCCTGATACCTCCAGAGTAGGAGTTCTGTATAGCTCTTTGTAGTTCTCCCTAGCACACTGTAACTTTATGGTACATTTAATCTCGTGTTAGTTAGCACAGTTACAGTTTTATATTTATTTACATTTGTTATATAACTATGTGATTAAAGCTCTCCCCACAACTCCAAGCCAAGGCCAGTAATCTGTGTGGACGCAAAGGGAAGCCAGGGCAATCCATCCATGTGAACTGCATCCAGGAGGCTGGGGCAGCTTTGCTGATTCATCATTTCAGGCACATATGTGGTAAGCCTGTTAGGTTGCAAATATCCGATTGTACTGTAAAATGAAAAAAAAAGGTGGTTGCTAAGGAGTAGAAGCTTACCAGCTTTTCTCTCTCAGCCCCTTGGATCTTGCACTAATTATTTCTGTAATGATCATTCCTTTTTTGGAAAGTCTGTCTTTGGACTTGCATTTTG
Organism: Propithecus coquereli; assembly: GCF_000956105.1. Lineage (NCBI taxonomy): Eukaryota > Metazoa > Chordata > Mammalia > Primates > Indriidae > Propithecus > Propithecus coquereli. The sequence goes on from NW_012148086.1 coordinate 2,282,391, forward strand.
AAGCTTTGTGAGACTAATGAAACATTTCATCACCAAATGTGCCCGGGAGGAGCTGGCATATTTGTGATTTTCCTTGGGCCGGTGAGTTACACAGCTAGTTTGACTGTGTTAATACCTGATACATGCATAGTTTGCTCCTGGGCTCAAGGCTTGGAGAGGCAATGAGTGGTGGAGGAAGGTTATCTTCAAAGGTGGTGCTATCAGGGTTTTAGAAAGAACACAACAATAGACATGTCAAGTAAAGTGATGATGTGAAAATGACTGTAATTATCAGGGATAAATAAATTTGAATTGGCCCGTCCTGGAGGACAGCTCATTCTTGGCTCCGTCTTCCCTCTTGCTGTGAATCTTGATATACAATTTCAGGAGCTGTCCATGGAGACCACAGACATGCTCCAAGGCATGTTTTTGTTTTTTGTGGAGAGTGAAGACATCACATTAATTATTAGACATAATCTCACAACTCAAAATCAATTAAGGGAGGGGACTTTTAAAAGTCACAAGTAAATGGGGTTGTGTGTGACTTTTGTAGGTGTTTATGAAAAATAATAGACACTGTACAGATTTCCACCCAACCCTCTGCTCATTTTGATCTGTCAGAGGCATAACCCTTTCCAATCCTGCCTATGATTCTAGAACCTCCACCACAACTCCTGCTTGATTCTGCTCCAAATCGGAGGAGAATGAATCCCTCTCTGAACATACTCGGCACTCAGTTTTTAGTGCCCGTCACTTTCTACTTTGTCAAACTCATGTTTTGCTGATTCATTCTTCTTCCCTTTTCCCTCTCTTCAACAGCACACAGTGTGGTTGGGGGCTCCAACTCATGAATGTGAGTGGTTTACAGAGATTTCAGAAGAGTCCAAGAGGAAGAAAACACAGAAAAGGAAGGACAGAAAGAGCTAGAGAGAGGGAAGAGATTCCAGGTGATGTTTTCAGGTTGCAGGAATCACAGGGGAGAAAGAATCATACTGTCAGTATCAAATTATAGCATGTTTGCAAAAAGCCTGCTGCGTAGACCTGGGTCTCCACAAATGGTTAATTTTTTTTAGGCCCCGGCTTTGCATAAATGGCCATTATTAATTTTATTTTGGTAAATGTGACAAGGTTAAGGATGTGGCTTTGGCTACAGATAATCCAGAGACCATCAAATCCCAATCAGTTTGTCTAAAGTCAAGCAAAAAAAAAAAAAAAAAAATAGATAAACCAGTCACTTTGTTACTTTTCAATAGAAGACTCATGCCCTCATTCCCCTAGAATTGGACCATCAGCTGGATTTGGGGGATTTTTCCATTCTTAATTATTAAAAATAACTCTTTGTATATTTCTATATGCTTTTAAAGAGTTCTTCCAATGTACTTAGGTGGGATACCTAGGAGCAGACAAACAGCATCTAACATAACTTTTAAGAAGCTTGACTCACTCCGCTGGACGGTTCCTCAGAGGGTATAACACTTCATTGCTGACCACCGTCAGATTAGCTTATCTTTCTTGATGTGCTAACAACACAATCCCATTCTTAATTTACATTTTTAATTTCTGATTAATTCAGTTTTAATGTGTAACTTCTAGTGAAATTAGTGTTTAATTTCTAGTAAACTTCATTTTTAATTTCTAGTGAGTTTGAACTTATTTACATGTTTAGTAGCTATTTATTCTTTTGAGACTCCATTCTGAGAGGGAAAGTTTCTGTGATCTTATTTATTTTTGGTCTCTTCATGTTTTAAGAATACTAATGTGCTTAATCTACTATATTTATTGGACATTTTATCTCAGTATGCCATATGCATATTTTATTTTTGAGTATCTTTATATTCCTCCATTGTTATTAAATTTGAAAAGTTTTCTCCAATCTAAAAATAGATAAAAATGCATTTCTATTTCCCCTAGAGCTTTGTTTTTATTATTTTTATTATTTTGCATATTTTTTAATTAATTTATTGTTGAACATGGTGGTTGGTAAACCTCCAAATTAATTGATTTGTAGTTAGCTAAGTCTCCTGAAATAATTACTAAATACTTCCTTTTCTCGCCAATTTGCCACATTTTCCTCATTCTTGGTGAAGTTCATTTACATCAGGATCCATTGTGTGGCTTCTGTAGTATAAATATCTCTGTTCTTATTCAGAATTGTCATAGTTATATATTAATAGAGTGGCTTACTGTCTGGTAGAGCACTATTATAATGTTCTTAAAATTTTATACTATTTCTTCTCCAAATAAGTACTAGAATAATTTTAGCAATTTTTTGATACCGCATCTCTGAAGCAATCCCACTGATTTCAGCTTGTGCTAAACTTAAATACTAAGTAGGAAAGAATTTTCATCTTTATAATATTAAGTCATCCGAATCTCAAACATATTTATTGGTCCCATATGAGCACTATACTTTCTTACTGAATGTGGATCCACAATACTGGCTCTATCTTTTGTGGTTAGAAATGTCATTTGTTTTCATTTTAATTCTTCATAATTATTACTGGCATGTGCTAAAGTTATTGTTTTCTTTTTTTTTTTAAGTCTGATACTCTATCCTACTCTTTTAAAAAAATCCAATAATATTATTTGAGTATTTTAGGTTGGCAATCATGTGATCATACAATCTGTAAATAATGACAATATCATCTGTTCCTTGTTTTGAAACTTTGGATACATTTACTCTGCTGCTTTGTTAAATTTAAATATTAGGATAGAGCCTGAGGAGCCAAGATGGTGGACGACAAAAGCTGCCAGTCAGGGTGTCTCTGCAAAAAAGACAGCCTTTAGAAGAAAATGAAAAAATAAACTAGCAGAAAAACATAGGTCAGTTGAGGGGCAGAAGGAAGGGTGCCTAAAACTACAGGAGACTCCACAGGAAGATGTTGCAGAGGAGAACAGGAAGGAGAAAGATCCCTGGGAGGCTTGGAGACCAGCGACAAGGATAGGTGGAACAGATAACTTTCCCCTCCCTTGCATCTTGGACTGTTGGTGGGCTCCTGAGTGGTTGGACAGACCTGCCACCACCAGCCCAGAGATGGCTGCCACCAGTGAGTGGTGGCCTCTTGCAGAGAGGGCACCAGGCTCCCAGCTCCCTCGGGACACCTCCCCGCTCAAAGACCCAAGCCTATCAGCAGATGCCGAATTGCTCCATTGTCTCCTTCCCCTTCCCTACACGTGGGTGCCCAGAGAGACAATTTAGCCATCACATGGAGGCATCTCCAAGGAATGGGACCTTTCCTTTTGGGACCCTACAGCAGACTGAGGTGTACTCAGACTGCAAGCTCCATACCCACCAGCCCTCCCAGGTGCTGCTTGCCTGGTGACTCTAGGAGAGCGGAGAAAATCCTGAGGTGGAGTGAAATTGATACAGCTTGGGAACCCTGTAGGTGATTCGAGACCAGCACCCTTCCCCGGCAGGGTCAGGGATTGATCTTCAGGGGCCAAGGGACAGGCCTGCAGACCAGACCCTGTACACCCAGGTCACGATCACACTGCCCCAGGGAACAGAAGGGATATCTGTGAAAGAGCCTACTGAGGAGTGTGTGCTTTCAGGGGCAGATCAGCATGCCTGAGCAGCAAATGTCCTCCCAAAATAGGGCTATGTGCCCAACTCAGGTTGCGATCCTGGGCAGGGAACCTCCCGGCCCATGTCACAGCCAGGGGAGAACCATTGCCCTGAGGTCCTGCCTGCTGGCAGAGGCCTAGGAGAAACCACAGAATAGGGGAGGGTGGAAAGGAACGAGACCTGCTCCAGAGTGCAGGTTTCACACAGCCCCATGCCCCACACGCAGACTTTTCAGCTGAGTGGAGCCATTTCAGCCCCTGGCAGCTTTGCACAGAAGCAAAGAACAGACCTTTGATCCCTGCTAACAGCATTTATGGAGCTTGAGGGCAGGCTTAGCCAACCCAGCTCTACCCAGATTCACTACTGGATCTGCCCCCACTGAGGTGGAGAATAAAGACTCACCTGGAAGTCCCAGGGCCCCACCCAACACCTGAGGCACAAGAGGGCCTCTCCAAAGGAAGAAGAGCTGGTTACAGGACCCCAAAACAGCACTGTAGCTTGCTCCTCCCAGCAAGTGCCACCTACTGACAGGGAGGTCATTCTGCACACCTTTATACTGCATCTACTGACTCATCATAAAGAGTGTGGTCGAATCTCACCCACAAACACTACCTACTGGCTCAGAGACTAAATAGGGCATGTCATTATTCAAACGAAAATTTAAAGGCAAGAAGGAACAACTGATCCAGATGAGAAGGAACCAGCGAAAAAACTCTGGAAGTGGGAAGAATCAAATAGAAAGCACACCCCCAAAAAGGAACAGCAGCTCTCTAACAATGGACATTAACCAAACT
>NW_012148086.1:2292982-2294495 GCF_000956105.1 Propithecus coquereli
CCGTGTGAGCTCTGACTGATGATCAGCACAAATACGAGGGAACTTCAAACAGGTCATGAAAAAAAAATGGAATTGAGAGGTAAAATTTAAAAAAAAACACCTTTGTTTCTCAATGTAAACTTTATCAGGTTGAAGACACTTTTGTAAGTGGTACTATCAGCTGAGTAGTCCATCCCTGACAGGGTCCTAGGAATTTAACCGCATCAATGCATTCTTTTTTGCATTATTAACTTAATAGGAATGGGTGCTTTTTAAAGATTTTTTAAGATTAGGAAATAAAACAAGTCGGAGGAGTCAAATCAGAACTGCAAGGTGGATGTCTAATGATTTTCCACCGAAACTCTCACAAAATCACCCTTGTTTGACAAGAGGAATTAGCAGGAGCATTATTCTGGTGAAGGACTCCCTGATGGAGCTTTCCCTGGTGTTTTCCTGCTAAAACTCTGGCTGACTTTCTCAAAACACTCTCTTAATAAGCAGGCATTATTTTTCTTTGGCACTCAAGAAAGTCAACAAGCAAAATGCCTTAAGCATCCCAAAATACTGTTGCCATGACCTTTGCTCTTGGCTAGTCAGCTTTTGCTTTGACTGGACCACCGTCACCCCTTGGTAGCCATTGCTGTGACCGGGCCCTGTCTTTAGCGTCGTCCTGGTAGAGTCAGGCTCCATCTTCTCTGACAATTCTTTGAAGAAATGGCTCAGGATCTTGATGGCATTTGTTTAAAATTTCCACCTAAAGCCCTGATCTTGTCTGCAGCTGATCTGGGTGCAATGGTTTTGGCACCCTTGGATTGAAGATTTGCTCAACTTTAATTTTTTAGTCAGATTGTGGGAGTTGAAAGAATTGAGGTGTCTATGGTGTTGGCTATTGTTTCTGTTGTTAATTATCAGTCCTCTGAATTAGGGCACAGACAGGATTGACTTTTTCCCTGAAAATCGATGTGGATAATCTGCTGCCGTAGGCTTCATCTTCAACACTTTTTGTTCCTTCTTAAAAAGAGTTATCCATTTGTAAACTACTGATTTCTTTGGGGCGTTACCTCCATAAATTTTTTGTAAAGCATTGATGATTTCACCATTTTTCCACCCATGCTTCACCATAAATTTGAAATTTGTTCTTGCTTCAACTTTAGCAGAATTTGTGTCATTCTGTTGGGGCTCCTTTAAAACTGATGTCTTATCCTTCTTAATTCTTCAAATTAGATATTGTCTGAACATGTTATAACAAGTTAGCATGAGGTTATTTTGATGCAAAAAAATTTGAAATTCATGAATAGTGTTTTTTACTATGTATTTTCCATGAACTTTTTGAAGACCCCTCTTAGACATTGACATCTGAGGTCACTTTGATAAATGCCAACAGACGAAAGAGAAAGCTACGTTGAAAGGTTTTTACTGTCACATTGCACTGAGTAAATCTACAGAGAGGATCTATAAGAATACAAATTCAGGTCATAGCAAATTCATGTAATACAGAAGCCATGGTCAAATAAAGAGGAAAAGAGAGAAAACT
>NW_012148086.1:2305730-2306662 GCF_000956105.1 Propithecus coquereli
TGCTGTGACCGGGCCCTGTCTTCAGCGTCGTCCTGGTAGAGTCAGGCTCCATCTTCTCTGACAATTCTTTGAAGAAATGGCTCAGGATCTTGATGTCATTTGTTTAAAATTTCCACCTAAAGCCCTGATCTTGTCTGCAGCTGATCTGGGTGCAATGGTTTTGGCACTCTTGGATTGAAAATTTGCTCAACTTTAATTTTTTAGTCAGATTGTGGGAGTTGAAAGAATTGAAGTGTCTATGGTGTTGGCTATTGTTTCTGCTGTTAATCATCAGTCCTCTGAATTAGGGCACAGACAGGATTGACTTTTTCCCTGAAAATCGATGCGGATAGTCTACTGCCATAGGCTTCATCTTCAACACTTTTTGTTCCTTCTTAAAAAGAGCTATCCATTTGTAAACTACTGATTTCTTTGGGGCGTTACCTCCATAAATTTTTTGTAAAGCATCGATGATTTCACCATTTTTCCACCCGTGCTTCACCATAAATTTGAAATTTGTTCTTGCTTCAACTTTAGCAGAATTTGTGTCATTCTGTTGGGGCTCCTTTAAAACTGATATCTTATCCTTCTTAATTCTTCAAATTAGATATTGTCTGAACATGTTATAACAAGTTAGCATGAGGTTATTTCGATGCAAAAAAATTTGAAATTCATAAATAGTGTTTTTTACTATGTATTTTCCATGAACTTTTTGAAGACTCCTCTTAGACATTGACATCTGAGGTCACTTTGATAAATGCCAGCACACGAAAGAGAAAGCTACGTTGAAAGGTTTTTACTGTCACATTGCACTGAGTAAATCTACAGAGAGGATCTATAAGAATACAAATTCAGGTTATAGCAAATTCATGTAATACAGAAGCCATGGACAAATAAAGAGGAAAAGAGAGAAAACTAAGTATTTTATAATTCTATGTAATTTATACATTGAG
>NW_012148086.1:2315962-2317568 GCF_000956105.1 Propithecus coquereli
TGTACATTTCTATGTAGTTAACTACATAGGTTCTACATTAAGATTTATTGAATCAATGAAAGAAAGAATAAATGCATAAAACCAAGAGTATTTGTTGCCTGTAAACCAGAGTTGGCAGATGCCCCGGGGTCTTCCTGATCATCTCATATTGTACTTAAGAAATTCACAAGAAAGCTATATACGGTGTTTTTTAAAAAATGTTTCTCTTTCTTCCCCAGAACATAGACAGCACACTTCAACTCAGTGATATCATTTGGAAATCTAACTGAGGATTTGTTTGGTGGCAGTCAGGAGGTTTCTACTCCATAGAGGTATCTGTGCTTGCCAGGAAAAAAGGGAAGTCCTGGCTGGAGGAAGCCTTGGACCTAAAGGCTTGTAACAACAGGCTTTAGCTAAGCTTCTACGGGAGATACTGACAAATGCTTACGAAAACACTGAGTTTGGGGTTTTGTTATCTTGAAATGCCTTCCTCTGTCTTATCCAAAGAACATACGTTATAAAAAATAAGACCGCAATGCATACACATACATATACACACACACAGAGACACACACATGCACACACATACATACAGACACATGGCACAGACATGCACACACACAGACACACATGCACAGAGCAATTTTCCCAGCAATTGGAGATGAATGTTTTTATAATATTGCATGGTGAAAACAAATCAAAGTAATATTTTGCCTATATTGGATCATGTCTGGCAAACAGTATTTGCTTGACAGTTTTGACAGGTTATTGAATAAAAGCAGAAGACATTATCCATTTTTTGCCCCTCCAAAATGCCATCCCTCAACTATTAATTATAAGGAGTTTAGGGAACTGAATTGACTCCTGTTTTAGAAGAACTGGTTAAATTCACCATATCATTGCTCAAGTCTTCACTTCTGTTAGCCTAATTTACAGGCCTAGTAACATTTTAGAATATGAATGGAAGGTCATATTTTTCCAGAAGGTTTTTCTTAGAACCTCGTTTCAAAGAAAAGCAAAGCTTCCTGGTACACAAGATGAAAGACTTACAAAAAAATCCTTGTGACGAAGACTCTTTGGACATTGAATAGCTTATTAAATAGCTCTTTGACGAATTACAGTAAGTGTAAATAAATAAGAAACATATGGATTGGATTTCTTTTGAAACATAAATGGATTTAAATGACAAGAAAAAGAACTTTTTGTTTGTTTGTTTTTAAGCACAGCACACAAACAAATACCCTAGAAATATGGAATATTGTATCACTGCTCCAAGAATTTCCCATGTTGATTTTCAACTTATATTAAATCTAATTATGAGGACACGAAAAAAAGTCCGTGACTTTGGATATTTCTTTTTTATTATTCAAAATAAATGCTTGTGAATATAAAGTGTGCTCAAAACATCAATTTTTTTTTTGAAGACATCACATGGCTGTGATTTCATCATTCATTTAATCTGATTCAGGCATGTTCTCAGGTTGAATAGAAGATACACCATTTTCTCTAGATCATTAAAACCATACAGACTTCCATCATCTCATGTCTAAACTTTCATATAATGTATATATCAATAAAATGTATTTCATTTGCACTATTTTTTAAATTTATTTTAATAGTGGAAATG
>NW_012148086.1:2317618-2319347 GCF_000956105.1 Propithecus coquereli
GAAATAATATTGTCTTAAATGGTTGAGTTTCTGTTTTGTGTTCTACTCTGTATACCATGGAAGACTGTGGGCTCATCGTTTCTGTGGACATCCATTTTCTTAAATGACAATCAGTGACTTCAGAAGAATGATTCCCGTGGTCTGCAGTGGCTCTGACATTCTGTGACCAGGCTGAGGCACCACCTCCCTTGTCACTCACTTCCTTCCTTGTCAACCACATGTGGAGAATTTATTGTGCTCTGAAAGCACCTTTAGAATCCCTGAGAAAGACAGTTGCCTTAAACTCGATCTCCCAGAAACAGCAGAGCATTTGAACCATCAACATGTATTTAACATCTGCTGCTCACGGAAGAGAAAACCCAAAGCCCAGTGTTGGCAGATGGAAAGTACTGGAAGTGATCATGTAGCGTGAACAATCTTGTTTGGATTGTGTTGACCCAGCTGTCCAAAGGCTTCTCGTCGTGCACCTGTTGGGTTTTATGGGTAAAGAATCATTTGTCAGCATGGGAAGTTGTATTGTCTTGATTGTCTCCCTGTGTAATTCAGTTTGGAGTCCCTCTGATTGGGCACTAGGCGTTTCTCTCACGTTCCTCTGAATACGTGAAAGAACAGAAACCTTCATCTCTGATAGCCATACCCATGGGCTATATCTGAACACTTTTAGTGTTTTGTTTTGTTTTTAATCTGGTTGGTTTCACATCATAAGAGGATAGAGTCTGAAGTTTCCACATTAGTAACATAGTTTAAACCCTTTATTTTACGGAGGAAGAAAATGAAGCTCAGGAAAAGATGGGGCATTCTCTAAATCACGTGGTTGCCTGGTGTAGTAGCTGATCTCATCTCGAACCCAACTGTCTCTCCCCTGGGCCAGTGCTTTTCTTCCTACTCCATCCTCTCTTTCCTTGGGTTGAAATTCAGGAGTTTTCCATAATGTATTATAAGGATTATGAACAACGATTTTGGCTAAAGGGAATGCTGTTATCTGAACAGTGGGTTATAGCACCAGATGACCCTCTGCTTCCTTGGCGTAGGCCCAGGAATGATTGGAGAAGGGCTTTCTGCTCGGAGAGAGGCAGTGCCAGCTGTTATGACTTAGAGCCAGTTTGGCCAATGGGCAAAAGAGGGCAAAAGAGCGGTTCTGGCAGCCACGTTTTAGAAACATTTTTCTAAACCTGTTAATAAGTAACTTACGGGAATACAATATATTTACAATTCCAAGAAGGTTGAAAACAGACTCCCTCAATTTGAGCGCTTCTGTTTTCTGTATCTAGCATATGAGTAAAGGATGACTAGAAAAAAACACAAACGTGTTTTATTTCTCCTCTGATCTGGTTTGGAGTTGGAACATGTATGCACATGTATGTATGTGTGTGTGCGTGTGTATGTGTCTGGGGGGTCTGTCTCATTTCAAATATCCTAATTGATTTGGTGATTTTTACTACATTAGAAATGGTAATGATAATACTAAATATATCTACAATTGAAGACCACATTTTGACATGAGCAGTTTCATGTTATATGACTTTACCCATTGTAAAATATTAATACAGTGTTTGGAGTGTCAATGTTTGTAGACTTTGAGAAAACACAGTGACATTTCAGGAGCTCAGGCACTGCATAAATTACTGAAGTACATGTCAAAGATTAAGCAAAATAGGTAGTACAATGGCAAGTGCTTACCTGACACTGTAAATTCCTTCAATTTATCTTGGGAAAATTTTCTCTTTTT
>NW_012148086.1:2330612-2332533 GCF_000956105.1 Propithecus coquereli
TAGAATGCTATTCAGCCATAAAAAAGGAAGGAACTCCTGTCAATTGTGACAACATTGATGAACCTGGAGGACATTATACTAAGTGAAATAAGCCAAGAACAGAAAGACAAATACTACATGATTCCATTTATATAAGGAATCTAAAATAATCAAACTCATAGAAGCAGAGAGCAGAGTAAGGGTTGCCAGGGGATAGAGGGAGAGGACAATGAAGATTGTTATTCAATAGGTATAAAGTTTCAGTGACACAGGTGAATGAGTTCTAGAGATATGCTGTACTCTATTATGTCTATAGTTAACAATACTATATTTTGCACTTAAAAGTGTGTTAAGCGGGTAGATTTCATGTCAATTATTCTTACCAAAGTTAAAAAAAAGAAACATCTTAATAATAAATAAACACTCTTGTGATGAAAATTTTCATATACATAACTTTGAATTTCTGTGGAATTATTTCCTGTGCTAGTTTCCTAGGATAGATCTACAGGGTGACATGATTTGGATATTTCCATAGTTATCTCCCCATGTTCTGACCCCCAATCCAAAAGGTGAGGCCATTTGAAATGCTGCCAGACAAGAAGGCTCACCCCACCTCCGCATTCTCTCTTTCCATAGCAAGCAGCTACAGGCTGAGGCTCCAGCCAGAATGTCCACGAGTCATCGTGGGCAAGGGTGAGGATGAGGCACAAGGGGAACATGAGGTGGGAAAGGAGTCCTCTTCATACTCAGGAGCCAGGGCCATTCCCAGATGACCAACTTAGAAGGGGAACCAGTGCGTTTGGAAATCAATTTTATTAGAAAAGTAACCAACAGTGTTCACTCTCGTGTATGTACACGGCTGCTCAGTTATCCTGAGTCAGGTGTCTCGGTGGAAACGATGTGGTCTCTGAGCCATGTACATGAGACCCCTCATCCCAGTCCTCTCTGGACCACGTGGCCCTGAGTAAGCCACCTGACTGAGCCTCAAGCCCTCTCTCCCTGTGTTCCTGTGTGGATCAGTGATAACATGCAGATGTGCCTAACACAGTGCCTAGAATATAGCATAGTCACCGGAGTTTGGTAGAGAAATTAAAGAGAACCATGTTTCTAACACTAGCCCAAACCATTAGCCCAACTCCCAGGCCCATGTTCAGTGTTCCACAAACGCACCTATTATTTCTCCATCATAATCTAACCCTGTATTTGGCGACTTTAGTGTTATTTCTCTTAAGGTCCCAGTTTTTCCCAATTCTTGCCTGCAGTTTAGGCCCGATGAGCTTTGAAAATCTATCTAATGTTCTGGGCCAAAAGCCAGTCATCTTCAAATCACCCCATCAAAGACTGTCAGGTACAGATGCTCCAGTGTGGAAGACACTCTTCTCAGCCCTGGTTAGGTCGGAGCTCAGAGGGGCCTAAATGCATGGGATAAAAGAAGTCAGAGTTTAATGGTTCTTGACTCAGGACTCAGAGAAAGGAAAGATGAAAGGGTGTCGAAAATGGTCAGTAGGTTCCATCCACACATCGGGCCTGTGAGCTGTGAATTATTCTCCATTTTACAGATGAGGAAATTGAGGTTCAGTGAGTTTATATAAAGTACTCCAAGTCACACAGCTGGTCAATTCTGGAGCTGAGATGTAAACCAAAGTCTGCTGAACTTCAAACACAAGCTCCCTTCCACTCTGTCTAGTCAGCTCTGGTCTCTGATTCACCAGGCTTCATGGATCCAGGTAAGCCAGGCTATGTCGCAGCTGCCAACTCGTGTCATGTCCCCACCCAAAGTCACCATAAGTGTCTCCAGAATCAAAGGTCAGCAGAATCAAGAGGCCCCATGATACCCTTGGCTCAAAGAGATATTTAATGTGTTACAGTAACTCTTTTATTGACTAAATGTGTTTTGGAGTTGAGAGCTCAAATTTAAAACATTCTAAATCCCAACCAATCT
>NW_012148086.1:2332583-2334390 GCF_000956105.1 Propithecus coquereli
AACTGTAGAGGAGAGATAGATGTGGAATGTTGTGCTCAAACCCTTATCTAAAGCTCCAGGTCTGAGCTGGGGATTAAAGCTGCTTCTCTATGTCAACGTGACTTAGATTCTTCAGGCTAGAGGGGAATGTTCCTTGTCACTGATAAGATTTCGAACAGACTCCCTTGATTCAGAGAAGAGAGTTTCTCAGGGAGTGAGGCAGCAGCAGTTGCCCAGAGAACGGGGCTGCGGTTCCGACACACCACCGCGGCCGTGTGCGCTTGGGAGAAACACCGCTTCCTGGGAACTTGGAAGTGGGGATTCTCTATGTGTCTTATTACAGTCTTGACAGTGGGTAGACAGATTCATAAAGCTCTGCCGATGCTCGTTTTCACGATAGAAGACTGAAATGGTGCCCTGTATATCTGAAAGCAAATACAGAGAGAGAGCGTGAGGAGACTCGGGGACGCACATATGCAATGAGGATTTCTATAAGAAAAGAAAGACAAGATTCCCCAAATCAAAAGATAGCACCAAATCCCAGATTAAACAAAATCATAGCCATGTCTAGACATGCTCTATAGAGTGGGACTTTGTGCCATCTGAAACAATGGGAAAAACCTCAAAATATTCCAGAGGCAAAGACAAAATAATGGCATTTAGATGACATCGGATTTCTCATCAGCAAACACAGATGCCACACGGGTGGACAACACCGAACGGCTTTTCTGCAGAAGTTCTGTAAACACTGAAAAGTGCTGGGGACCTAAGAAGAGAAACCCAGAAAGGCGAAAGTAAACAATAACAATAATTTTATATTTATGATTACAGAAAATCTTAGTAGCCTGTTTTATTTTGAACTACTTGTATGGCACGTGAGATGTGGATTGATGAAAGGTGTTCTATAAATTTAAAGTGAAACTGCCAAAATGAAAACTGAGCCAGAAATCAGAAATTCTTCCGATTTCCATTGAAAATGATTTCATGACTATGAATACCATGTAATTCTTCTATATCATGTTTGCATGCATCCCTGTTTGTGTAGACTCCTGTAGCTTTGTGTGTACTTAGTCTAATGTACCATGAACCATTTCAGCAATGAGGAAAATCTCTTTAGACCTTGTGCTTTCCTTGAGAACTTTTTCATGTTTATCCAAGCAAATAATTTTGCTATGTGACTTTTAAAGAGGTAATTAATCTCATATTTCTAAATCCCAAAAGCCTCATTAATATAATGGGATGTATCATAAGCCTAAATATATGATATTTACTGAGTACTTATTTGCCTGGTATTGGGATGAACATTCAACACACTGTTTCATTTATTCCACATAACAATGCTGTGTGAACTACTATGTTTCTCATTTTAGAAATTTAGAAATGAAGAAAGGACTTCAGTAGTTAGCTTTCAAAAGATCATAGAGCCAGCGGCAGGGTTTGGGATTTGAATGCAGAACCATGTCATTCTAAAGCCCATGCCTATTGCAATTGAGTTATATTAAGATCTAGATTTTCCATGCCGATTCATAACAAGCCCTCATTTCCCAGAAGGAAAGTGCGATTAGGAGACAAACAAGTTAAAAAGAGACATCCCTGCAACCGTGTCCATCATCCCATGTTCTGAGTTCTGCACATAAAGAACACAGTGCTGCCCAGATGTTCCTCTCAGTTTCCACGAAGGGAAGCACGATGTTCCCCTCCCAGTGGTCTCCCTTCTCCAATTCACTTAAGTAAAACCTGCTTCCACTATTTCTGCCCCCTCTCAGCTTTTCAGAATAGATTTTTCAACAACAGGGAGAAAAAGGTAGATCGAGATCTCAGAATATTG
>NW_012148086.1:2335970-2337504 GCF_000956105.1 Propithecus coquereli
AGAGAAAACTAAGTATTTTATAATTCTATGTAATTTATACATTGAGCATTCTCAGCAGTATTTAAGAATTTTAGAAAAATAATTAATGTTTAATCTCAGTCGTATTAGTGTTTTCTATTTTGTAAAGCATACATAATTAGAATGCTTTGCATATTGTTCTCCCTTCATCCCTTCACGAGCACGACGAGAGCTCAGTTAATTATCACCACCATCCTTTATGAGCTGTCTTTGTCAAACTAAATGTGAAAGGTAGCTGGAAATACGATTATGGGCTGGAAGGTCTACCCAGAACCCATGGCCTAGGGATACATATGCTGGAATTGGAAAGTTCCAGAAACATCTGAGAGATTAGGTATCAGAGCTTTCTTTTTTTCCTTAACAGATGAAAAAGATGAAGCCTTGTGATGTTAAAGGATCGGCTGAGGCCACATGCCTCACATATCCCCAGCACGCACAGAGCACGGCTCCAGCAAAGGCCCATGAGAACACATCTGTAGCAAGTCACCCAGCTCTGGCTCCAGCCAATTGTCATCCTTCATTCTGAAGGTAATTTGAAGATAATGTGAGTTACTTTATGGTGTTAAGATAAAACTATATAGGAAAAAAATAGTCTGTATACCAATAATTAGATGACAAGTTATTGCCTCCCCCCAAATTTTATAACAGTATTGATTTTTTATCAGCACATTTAAACGATTTTATGCATTTAAAAAAGTGAATGATAGTGGTGTTATGATCTTCCTTTGTTTTTTGTTTCTGTTGTGGTGGAAGTAGTTTGGTGGTTCTTTAGATTGAGCAGTGGAGTAGGGGAATACCTACTGGAAAGGTATTTCCTGCTGGAAAGAGCTTTATGCAGGACAAACCTTGGCTGGAGGATCATAGGGCAAAAAGTGCTTTAAATGTAAACTAGCATGTGATTAGATTTTTGGGAAGCCTTCAAGAAAACCAAATGGCAGCACTTGGTATCTTAGTTTCTCATTTCAAAAAATTAGTTTCCCTAACACTTTGCGACCTCTGACCAGTCACGGAGTTCACCTTGCACACTAGAGATGATGTGCGTTTCTGATGCTTGTGGAGAACAGGAGGAGCCCACAAACCTTAACCTTAAAAGCTGAGCTGGGGTTTTGCTCCCTAGAGTAAGACTTTGTCTGGAAACTCAACTGTGCGCTCTAACTGAAGCACTTTTCTGACTCTGCTGAATACCGTTACTCAGAGGTCCGGGATTCAGAAAAATGGTCCTGCGGGTGATGTGTGCAAAAATCAGCTTGGAAAATGTTCATCACGTTTACTGTTACGGGCACTTTAATTCTTTAGTTTCAGATGTCCTTTTTTTAAATATGTGCTTATATTGAAAGTGATTACATACAAATATAAATGCAAATAAATTAATATTAATACTTTGTTTTGAAGGAAACCATCCTTTCTCATTATCTTAGTGCTAGTTAGATACCCATAATCATATGACAGCCACAAAGGAGAAATCATCATCAGAAAAAAAGATATTCAGCATTTCAAAGATAAAATTACCCAGTTA
>NW_012148086.1:2337554-2339877 GCF_000956105.1 Propithecus coquereli
GGTGGCCGAGTGCAGCTTTGGACAGAAAAGGGACAATGTCTGTTTTTTAACCCAAGATCCGTGGATGGATCTGCGCTGTGCGCATGTGGCCGGATTGCAGTCTCCGAGCACATCAGTGTAACATGAGACACACAGGGAGGCCCTGGCTGGGAAGATGAGCAGGAGGCCACGTGGGCCTCTGGGGTCAGCCTCGCTGTTGAGGCTGGGGAGGACCTGCAATGTCTCCAAGCACAAACAGAGCTCGATTATGGACCGGATCTCAAACCCAGATCATCAGACTCAAAGTGACTGGCTGTCCGTGCTGCGCGGGATGGAAATTACACACTAATATGCACTCACTGGAAAATATCAGGAAGCGAGGGCAGCCTGTGTTGTCACAGGAGCGTAAGTGGCAGTACCCTAGTGTAGGCTGCAGAAACAGGAGAGGGGTGCCTTGAAGGTGAGCAAGAGGCCCCTGAGCCCATCCTGGGTCAGAGGAGCAGACTTTTGGTCACATTCTCGGCCACAGCCACCAAACCTGCTCCCTGAAGACACAACTCCAGAGCCGAGGGCACCAGGACACAGCTACCATGTGTTGCCACCAGCACTGCAGTCTGTCGCCACTGGACACAGCGCAGGGCTGTCCCTTCTGTCATTCCACCAATGAATCCACTCACAGCTTGGGGTTGAACTGTCTGTTGATGCAACCCAGGCCCCTAACCTAAGTATCCCACTTCCAGCTTTTCAGTAGGGAAGTAGGTTCTGCCCTTTGAAGAGAAGATGCTCACACACAGGCAAGTGGCTAAGATACTGACATCTGAAACAGAATTATAAATGTGCATTACATCACTACAATCTGAAGGATACCTTGTTTGTCTATGTTACGCTTATTTATTGAGCACCTATTCTGTGCCCAGCATGATGCAGAGCGGAGTGTGGCAGGGATTTACGGGTGAGGGTTATTATGTATCAACTTGGCCTGGCCACGGTGCCCAGTTGTTTGCTCAAACACCAGTCTAGATGTTGCTACGAAGGTGTTTTGTGCAGGTGATTAACATTTACACTCAGTGGACTTTCAGTAAAGATTACCCTTGTTACTGGGGGTGGGCCTCATCCAACCAGTTGAAGGCCTTAAGAGCAAAGACTGAGGGCCCCAAAGAAGGAGAAACTCTGCCCCAAGACCGAAACATAGAAACCCTCTCTGGGTCTGGGTCTCCAGCCTCCTGTCCTGCCCTACAGACTTCAGATTGCCAGCCCCCATAATCACACGAGCCAATCCCATGAAATAAATCTCTCTCCCTTCTCTTTCCCTGTGTGTGTGTGTGTGTTGTGTGTGTGTGTGTATCTCCTATGATTCTGGTTCTCTGGAGAATCCATGACAGCCACTGTCTTCATGGCAGGAATGCACAGTGACTGATAAATGATGAGATACCTGTAAAAGTACGTATTACTGTAAGTGATAGCAAGGGAAGAAAACACGGTGTTGCCCCATAGAACAAGATGAGAGTACCCCAATTTAGATAGGGCAGTCTGGGCCAACTTCTCAGACAAGGTGAGTTAGGATGGAGACTCGGAAATGCAGAGGAGGCTCCTGAATCCAGAGAACCAGCGGGAACACAACCAAGGGAATAAACCCGGTCACTGAGGGTCCTCTCGGTCCTTGGAAGGAGGTCACAGTCTGGAAGGCACTGAAGAGTGGAAAGGGAAGGGCACACGTTTATGGGATCCTGCTAGGTACCTGGCTCTGGGGTAAGCCCTGTACGTAGGGTGTATTTTTAAAATTTAATCCTAGCTACTTCAGGTGGGTATGGTTTTATAATGCCATTTTATACATGGAGAAACTTGCCCAAAATCTTACAGCCAATAACTGGCTCAGCTTTTATTCTAACTCAGTGCTGTTTCATTCCAAGACTCTTTTCCCACTGTGTTGCCCAAATGGTGGAGACAATTTAGGCATTCTGTTTGTTTGCTTGTTTGAAACAACTGCAGGCTTTGCTTATAGTTGAATTTGCGACCTATGAAGCACTGACGCTCTCCTAAGAGCATATTTTCTCTGATTGCTGCTTGAAAGTTCTTCGAGATCTGAATATTGAATCATTTCTTCCTATGCCAAGCTAACATATACTTTCAGGTAAGTATGGACCTGCTGCTGCAGGGATGTTTCTTAGAATCCTAAGAAAGCGTGCTCTTGCTGACGGCGTCACCAGGCTTGCCACTGTCGATGTGTGCAAGCCTAAGCTCTTCTCCCTTCTTTTTAGGGCTGTTCATAATTTGATCTCAGATGATTTTGCAAACTGATCCAATATGTTCCATGCAACTTACTTTCTAATCTCGCTAAAGAACC
>NW_012148086.1:2339927-2349460 GCF_000956105.1 Propithecus coquereli
AATTTGAATGCCACATTCTGTATTATCAACTCAAGGGAGTTGCTGCATAAACACTCATGAGTCTCAAGTGATCCCTGGTAGGATTCCAGTTAGCCAAGAGCATTTGTTCTTGGAAAGAGCTTTATGAAAGGACATGGCTCCCCAGGGGAGCTTTTGGTGGCTTTCCAGGAAGGTTCTGAACTTTTGGAGGATTATGTAGGGCAGCCTTGCGTGGGTGCGTTAGTTTATCATAACTCTTCCTTTGGCATCAACTCACAGCATCGGCAGAGAGTGTGACCAAATCTTTCCTGTGCACGATTCGTGATTGTACAACTAAAATGTTTCAGAGTTGTTTTGAAAAGGTCATATAGTTAACCCAAGAAAAGAAGAAATTAAAACCTTTTCATTTGAAAAGAAAGGTCATGATGACAATTTGAGAATATTAAGCCTATTCTCAAGGAATGTTTCCATCCCTTGTTGGAAACTCAGAATTATCATCTCTGTATATTTTTATGGCACTTTACAGTTTATAAACACCTTTTATTTTCATCATTTGATCATATCATCATTCAGCTCATAATTCCCCAGAATGGCTTTGTGATGTAGTTCTACGTTCCCTGACCTCTGGTGAGCCCATCTGGCCCAAAGAACTACATCTGAAAGGCCAAGCCCAAGGACTCAAGTAGCGTCAGATGCTCTGACCCACAAGGCAGAATTACTCTTGGAGAGGCAGAAGCAGTGAAGTTTGTACTTAGCTTTGATGTTTTGGCACTTACCGATTACACAAAATTTAGCAATTAACACTTCTTTAAGGCTCCATTTTCTCATCTGGAAAGCGAAGATACTAATTCCTACATCCCAGGCCTGTCATGAGGAAAATATGGGATAAATATCTGTGAAATCACTTTGAAAACTGCTCTGGGCTTGACATGGTACCCTCGTGTCTCCTGTTTCAGCCCAGTGGTTGGCTGACAGCAGTACATATTGGCTGAACAAATGAACACATTGGGTACAAATGATGGCTGTCATCATAACTGTGAAGGTTTTATAAATGATCTATGACTTTCAAACTATCTATATATTTTTGAATTATTAATTAGTCAGTTTATGAACCTCTTGGTATTACTCCTTCTTAAGTAAATTTCCTATTTCTTAGAAAATATCACCACTACTGTTCAAGCTGAAAAAAGGGAGGCATCTTTGAATACTTTTTCTTTAACCCCTAGATCTAAACCATCTATAATCCTGTCAAGTCTAAAATCTATGCAAATTAAAATTAAGTTATATAAATGGAATCATACAGTATGTAGCCTTTTGAGAATGCCTTTTTTAAAAACTCAGAGTGACACCTGGAGGTCTGTCCAAATGGGTGGATGTTTCTATGGTCCATCCCTCTGTGTTGCTGAGCAGTGTTCCAGGGCAAGGGCCCGGAGACAGTTCTGTCCCTTGTCTCCTAGTAAGTGTGAGACACAGGCTTGTAGAAACCTCGCTGAATGATTAAAACATGGCCAGGACACAAGTCAGGAATGCCCACTGGAAAGTGTGGATGAAAAGGCAGTTTCAGCAGGGAGGCCAATTTAGTGTGAAGGTACCTCTAGCGCTACATAAAATTAAGCCGAACTTAGAGAATAAGAAATTAAAAGGCAAGGGTTAAGAAGAAAGATACAGACATACTTTATCATGATTTGATTTATACAAATACCATCTAATTGAAAATAGGGGGACTTAAAGAGAAACAAGCAGAAATGGATTATTTTTAATTTGATGATTATGAAAATTGTTCTTAATTTTCAAAAAAGTATCATTTTTTCAGAATTAATGCCAATTTCACTGACGTATATATCTTCATACAGAACTGAAAAGATACAAATGGGGACAATTCAGGGACAAATATGTTTTTCAATGAGTTTTGTTCTCAAATCAAATTGGAATATTGCTGAAATGATGTCATCCTGGGGTACCTACAAAGATTTTGACCAACTGGGAAATACTGGGGGATACTTTTTACTGCAGGTTTTAAAAATCAACATAAACTCTTCGCTTCCAATTTAAAGAGATGTGATATACAATTATGTATCACTTAACCTTGGGGATACGTTGTTAGGCAATTTCATCATTGTGCAAGCATCATAGAGTGTACCCACACAAACCTAGGTAGAGCCTACTATGCAAGTAGGCTATATGCTATAGCCTGTTGCCCCTAGGCTACAAAACTGTACAGAATGCCAGTGTCCTGAATACTATAGGCAATTGCAACACAGTGGTGTTCGCATATCTAAACATATTAATAGGGTATAGTAAAAATCTGATATTAAAATCCTGTGAGACCACCATTGCATGCGTGGTTATTTGTGGAATGAAACATCATTATGCGGCATATGATTGTATATGTATACATACTATATGTACATTCTTTATTTATTATATATAATCTGTATGTGTATATATAACATGTGTATATAATTATGTACCTGTATATTTAGACATATAAATACAAGTATATATATAATATATTATAAAATATATACATATATAAATAGGTGTACATTATGTTTATTATATAATTATATATACTATGTGATAAAATATATACACATATACAAATTATTTATATATGTCATTTACAATTATTGAAAGAGGAGTTTTTTAATATTTGCTCCCTGGGCAGTGAAAAGGGAGGGCTGAAAGGAAACACAAGCTTTCAGAAATTCCCAAAGTGATATAAGGAGAAAAGTTGTATGTTAACTGAACAATGTCACAAAACTGCTCAGCATGGAAATTGTGTGGCAGCAGGGCTGGGCCCACCTGAATCACAGCTGCAAGATCGCCCAGTTTCCAGATTTACCACAAAGCAGACCCAGGATGGCTACAAAAGCTTGGGAATTTCAATTATTTAAAAAGCAGCGCTGAAACTTCAGCGAGAGAGGAAAACACAAAGAATGTTTGGAGGCCGTATCTGGCCCCTCAGTGGACTTCAACACCAGCAGAGTCCAGACAGAGGGAGAGGGCAATGGCTTTGAGAAAACAAAAGTAAGACTGTCTCTGAACTAACTTATTTTAAACGAATCAACATTTTGTGAAGCCCAACAAACCACCTACGCCACACTCTGTGCAAGATATTTTATTGGCAAATTTATGTTAACAGAATGAATGGAGGGTCAGACCAT
Organism: Propithecus coquereli; assembly: GCF_000956105.1. Lineage (NCBI taxonomy): Eukaryota > Metazoa > Chordata > Mammalia > Primates > Indriidae > Propithecus > Propithecus coquereli. Next base: position 2,343,074 of record NW_012148086.1, read on the forward strand.
TCGAGATTAAGGCCCTGTTGCAAGAAAGAGGATGCTCTTTGATTCCCCCGCAGGGTTGGAGCGGGGTGGCCGGACAACCGAGACAAACTGGGAGGCCGAGGGCAGGGAGTAGCTGCTCTGTGTGACCTGCGGCCTCCATCTCTCTCTGTGCAGACTCGCTCACGGGATGCGAGAATTAGTCTGGACGCTCTCTAGTTCTATCCATTGTGTTCCTTAATTTTTATCCACTGGACAGAGATACGTAAATAATGAGCTGACAAGTTGAATACAGTGGAAGCCGTCCTCACCGAAGAATGTGCCATGAGAGCAGCTCTGTGGCATTTGCCGAGCCACCCACTCACTCATTTGATCATTCTTCCCTTTTTCTCCTTCAATCACCGTTTTGAGAATGAGTGGTGGGCCAGGCACTGCTCTATTTATCATAGATACAGGAATAATTGCAACATGAACTCTGCTTTTAAAAACCCTCACGGTGCAGTAGAAAATGCCAATCGATAAGTGGACAATTACAATATAGAGTGGTCAGTGGTCATTAGAATGGAGAGAAGGAGTCTAGCCCACAGCAGGGGGAGAGGAAAGGCCTCCTTTGACGCTGAGGACACTCTTCTGTATTAGTTCTTGTTGGCATCTGGCTCAAAACCACTCTATCCACCCTGCTTTGCCTTTTTGTTCCTTTAAGGATCATTGAAGAACTTGGTCTTAAAATATCCTGAGATGTATTCCTATTTTCTTTCTGTTTCCTTCAAAACGGCCCATCTTATGGTCCTCATCTCCTGGGTCCTGCTTATGAAGCAGGGCGGTGTCTGGCAGGGACACTTCTGAGAGGGTCCTAGAAGTCGAACAGAATGAGCTGGGTTGATTTCTCAGGAAGGCTGAGGCCATGGAAAGACATGTCAGGGAGGAAGCTGAAGTTCAATCCAGGGAAGATGTGCAGGGCCAGGAGTAGACAGAAATATGCTCCATTCCTTAGATCAGAAGTCAGGAGAAGTAGGTACCAACCAAAGTACAGGGTAAAGTGTAGGTCTCAACAAGTGGCTCACAACTAAGCCCATAATGCTCAGAGGATGTTAAGAGTTATGTATTTAAATGAAGTTGGCTGTCAGGTTGATAGGCGATGCTCCAAGACTGGGCAGGGTTTGGAAGATTGATACAGTCATGCCACAAAGAACACATCCAAGGTACCAGTCAATTCCAGGTCTAGGTCCAGAAGCCATCCATAGAGGGGCTTCAGTGCAGATACATCTTCTTGAATCCCATTCCACTTATCAATATGGTTTCTGCCTTGGTCAGGGTTTGCACAGGCACAAGAATAGCTGGACCTGGTCATGGTTCCCATTAAGATCCTTTGATGATAGCTGCACGTGATAAACCTGAGAGAAGCAGAGCCAGCCAGGGCTGTAGACTCTCCCACCTGTTCACAGATATATTCCATCCATCCTCTCCATAGCTCCCGATTGCCCAAATATTTGCAGAAAGAATTGTGTTGATGGGCGTGGTCTTATATGCCATTAAAATGTCCACTGACTGTGCAAACCACTCACTGATTATATCAGGGAAAAGGATCAGGGACTATACTTATAGGCCCATGCAATAGGATAGTTTGAATTTCATTCATTCATTCAAGAAACACTTACTGAGTGCTTTATATGTCTCAGGTCATCTAAGGCAATGGAGACACAGCAGTGAAGAAAATGCACAAAATAGAGGCTAGGGAAGAAGCAGAGAGACATTATATAGATAGTTATTATCTTCTGAGAGGCTCGATGGATTTAGTGTCATTTGATTTTAGAGGGTGGCTTTTTGACTTGTGTGGTTACCCCCCAATCACCCTCATATTTCAGATCTACAGATTTGAGCTACCTCCTGAGGCCTCCTTGATACCACGGACTTTATCTAAATACTCTGGTTACAGAAATAGTTTAAAGGAAGCTATACTGGTTTATACCTTCTGCCATATCCTTCTAGAAACAGTAGACAACTAGTTATTTGCTTCCGAAAGAGTCTGATTAAAATAAAACCTTAAATATGAAATTGAAAGACCTCAGTTGGAAACCATGTTCCTTTTGGCAACCACTTAACCCTAACTTAGTTTCAGTTTTCTAATCTGTAAAATAAGTATATTGTTAATAGGTATCTGTCTGGACTACTGTAAACACAAAATGTAACAGTTAATATAAATGAATTTCGTAAAATATAAGTCATAGTCAAAACAGAGCAACATCAACTGTAATTGTTATCAATACCCTGCCTAGTTATGTTATGTTTGAAATATAAATAAAAGAGGGAAAGCTCTCTCTCTCAAAGGGAAGAGGCTCTACACACATTTCAGAAACAGATGTTTCTACGATCAAACCTAGACTGTGTCTTTCAGCTTTCTAATAAGCATGGCAGAAAGTAGAACAAAATGCCCTCCATTGTTCTTTATCTACTGGCAAAATATGTATGACAAATGGTCAAGAGAGAAGCCCTAAAAGTTTAAAGCAATCATACATGTGTTATTTTTTTAAATTTAAAATGTGAAGAAATATTAATTTCACAAATAGTCTACTAGTTTTGTTTTTGTGCTAGAGTTTCAGAGAATATGACCCAGTTATTATTTTCAAGAACACACAGCCCCATCAGGAACAGGGCGATGTAAACACTAGGAAGCACTGACGGGCCGTAAGAGCTCTCCTGGGACGGGGTACACGATGTTCCCAAGCTGCTGGCCTGGCTGCCCCAGCAGGGGGGCTGGGAGGAAGGAAGACGGCGTTCCCCAGAGCGCGGGCAGTGAGCCACACCGGAGCCTTGCGGGAATGGGGTGGGCGGCGGGGGAGAAGTCGAGATTAGGAGAGAGACGTGTGATTTTTAATATTTCTAGGTCAGTGTTTCACAGCTGTGTTCTGATGCCCTGGTGTGGTGCAGGTCCACGGGCGACGGTGACGGGGCCGGCCCGTGCCCCGGGAACCACGTGAGACCCCGGAGCAAACACACAGCACTCACGACAGTCTCCCGCACCGCCAGCCTAATCCCGCAGACGGGCAGTGGCAGCCACTGCGTTCCTGAGCTCCGGGAACACCATTCTCACTGTAGACCAGTTGTCCTCCGGGTGTGCTGGTCTTGTAGAAGGAATCATGGATGTTACACCAGGAGACCGAGGGTGCCCGGTCTGTATGCGGGGAGTGAAGAAGGGCCATGCTTCCAGGTCAGTGGCTCTGAGAGCGTCCCCGCACCAGAGCACGGGCTTCAACTGCGGACTGTCAAAAATGCACATTCTCAGCCGGGCCCAGATCCACAGTCAGAAACCCTGGCTGGGGCCCTGCGGTCTGAGTTCCAGCAAGCCTCCTGGGGGTTCTAGGACTTGCTCAGCTTGGGAACCTCTGCTCACCCGATGTCCCCAGGCTCCCATGTCCCGAGAATCACACGGACTGCTTGGAAACAAGCCTAAGGCAGAACCACCTTGCTTCGCGTCCCTGCCATCACACAGGAGGACTTAACCAGGTGACTCCCAAGAACTAGACGACGAGGGGTTTCACATTGCCACTTCTTTGCTCCTCCCGGGAGGCGCCTTTCAGAAGGCAGGAGTGGTGTGGACGCAAGGAGCATCCGCCAGGACCCCACACGGCCCTTCTCTCTGGTTTGCAGAGGCCGTGCACTGGCTGTGTAACCTGGGGCCCTGGGCTTACCCTCTGAAGGCCTTGGTTTTCTCTTCTGTAAAATGGGCACAATAGTAACTTCCTCTAGGGTTTTTATCAGAATTAACATGTTGAGGATTTATAAATGTTAAACATTACCACCATCATTATGTCAGTGCATTATGTAGCCCTGGTCAGTGAGCACATAGGTCGGATTCATCAAACTACTGTGACTACTAACCCTGCTGCCCCTAATGCTACTACTACCGCTACTATTGCCATTACCACGGCCACTGCTACGACCACTAACACTACTGCTACTACTGCTGCTAATGCTACTACCACTGCTAGTACTGCTCATACTGCCACTACCACTATTAGTACTATTGCTGCTACTAAGGCTAGCATTGATACTACTGCTACTACTAGTGTTACTACTAGTACTGCTGCTTCTGCTACTCCTGCTACTACTAATACTAATAGAACTGCTATTCCTGCTAATAATACTACTGCTCCTAATACCACTTCTATAGCTAATAGTGCTGTTACCACTGCTACTACTACTAATACTATTGCTACTATTGCTGCTACTAACACTATCATTAATACTATTGCTACTACTGCCCCTGCCACTGCTATTACTGCTATGGCTGCTGCTGGCACTATCACTACCACTGTTACTAGTGCTGCTGCTGCTGCTGGTACAGCTGTTGTTACTACTGCTGTTACTATAGCTAATGCCGCTACTACTTCTGCTGTTGGTACTACTAGTATTGATCTTTGCTGACAGATGGCAGTGTGTTTTTGCAGCAAGAGAAAATACAACTGTAGGGAGAGATGGAAAGAGACAGAACTGTGGAGTCAAGGAGCCAGGAAGAAGTGCAGAGGCCTCCTTTCCAGGCAGTATGTTTGACCAGGAAGCAACCAAAGGACTTTTGAGGAAGAAATAATAAACAGCACCACTGGGAGGACAAGAGTGTGCTTAGCAGGGGCTCCTTCTCCAGCAGGTGACTGCCTTCCATTTCCTCTCCTCTGTCCCCTGGTCTTCACCCCTGGCTTAAAGTCTCCTGCCAACCCGAACAAGCGCTGGCTAGTGAGAGGTTTAGATTGGCGTGTCGTTTGCTGACTAAACTCTCCACACAGATTTTATTGGAGAGTTAGTTTTGTGCCATGATACTGAGTCCTTGTCACGCTAGTGCAATCTGTCCTCTCAGTGACGCCGTGCTTTCTGTCTACCTGTGGTAAGAACGTACTCGGTGCTAGGGGAAGGGCAGCACATGAAAGCAGGCATCCTTCTCTCAAGTTTACATTTTAAATCTTGAGGACATAATCATTTCATACATATAAGCTCCTAATAAAACTCAAATCATGGCATTATGTTGTATTTTGCAAAACTTTCTACATGGATCTAAATAATATGAATGGAGCTATTTTCCTAAAGTGAAACATGGTTGGGAAAAGAGTGGGGACCCTCTGACCAGGATGCTCCTCTGCAGGCCTTTTTACCTAAGTATTTTTTGGTATAATGGTAATACATATAGATTAGAATTTAGTATTTTTAAGAAGAAAAAATCATTCCAGTTTAATCACTCAAACAAAACTGTTAATATATTGCCTTATATTTTGATTTGTTGGTTTGTATCTTATAGTTTCATTTATGCCCTGTGTCATTTTATATCTTGTATAATAATATCGCAGCATTCAAACAAAGTTCCACCTTGTTACTGAGTTGTCAAAACGATCATTTCGACAGGTCACAGTGGCCTAACTTACTCTGCACCACACTTTGCTGAACAATTTTCTTGTTTTGGATTATTTCTAAATGGTTTATTTTATAAATAAATGCTGTGGTTGATATCTGTGTGCTTTTGTTTTTCTGTGATCAACTTTTCTCCATGTATTATTATTTATTTAGAGCATATTCACAGCAATGGGATTTTTGGTACAGTGACTATATAGGCTAATTGATATAAAACAAGAGTTAAGTTCCTCTGTTATATTTCTGGTCACAAAAACAACACCGAACTTCTAAATAAAGACCAAAATACTTCTAATATTAAACGCTGAAATAAATGTGAGCTAACATAAATTTAACAAAGATCAATAGAAACAAGTAAGATGATTATTTATCCGATTGTTCCAGGTCAGGGTCACAGGTGGTCAGAGCCTATCCCCGCAGCTCAGGGCACAAGTTGGGAACAAGCCCTGGACAGGACATCATTCCATCACAGGGCACCCCCCCAACGCTCTCTTACACACGCACACTCACACTCGTACTCTCACATACACTCACACACATGCACGCTCACATATACACACCCACTCAAACACACTCACACGCACACTCACACACACACACACTCTCACTCACACAGGGACCGTGTAGACACGCCGATGAACCTAAAGAGTACAGCTATGGGATGTGGAAGGAAACCAGACTAGTTGGGGAAAACCCATGCAGACATGGGGAGAATGTGCAAACCCCACACAATCTTGGCCCAGAATCAATTCTCTTTCTCATCAACGTTATAATGAAATGATGTTGAACAAAACAATGTTAAACAATGTTATTCGAGGATCTACCATATGTGTATGTGGGAACTGAAGGATGAGTTACCACTAGACTGACAAGAAGAAGAGAATATTGCCCCACACAGAGAAAAAGGCAGGCATGATGGCCAGAGGTAGAGGTGAGAGAAGTCCTGGCACATTTGGGGATGGGGAGGAGTGTTATATTGTAGAATCCCAGAGAGACGTAGGAGCAGGAAGGCCG
>NW_012148086.1:2349510-2352242 GCF_000956105.1 Propithecus coquereli
GAGCATATTCACAGCAATGGGATTTTTGGTACAGTGTCTATATAGGCTAATTGATATAAAACAAGAGTTAAATTCCTCTGTTATATTTCTGGTCACAAAAACAGCACCAAACTTCTAAATAAAGACCAAAATACTTCTAATATTAAATGCTGAAATAAATGTGAGCTAACGTAAATTTAACAAAGATCAATAGAAACAAGTAAGATGATTATTTATCCGATTGTTCCAGGTCAGGGTCACAGGTGGTCAGAGCCTATCCCGGCAGCTCAGGGCACAAGTTGGGAACAAGCCCTGGACAGGACATCATTCCATCACAGGGCACCCCCCCAATGCTCTCTTACACACTCACGCACACTCACACTTGTACTCTCACATACACTCACACATGCACACTCACACACACACTCACACACACACACACACTCTCACTCACACAGGGACCGTGTAGACACGCGGATGAACCTAAAGAGTACAGCTATGGGATGTGGAAGGAAACCAGACTAGTTGGGGAAAACTCATGCAGACATGGGGAGAATGTGCAAACCCCACACAACCTTGGCCCAGAATCAATTCTTTTTCTCATCAACGTTATAATGAAACGATGTTGAACAAAACAATGTTATTCGAGGATCTACCATATGTGTATGTGGGAACTGAAGGATGAGTTACCACTAGACTGACAAGAAGAAGAGAATATTGCCCCACACAGAGAAAAAGGCAGGCATGATGGCCAGAGGTAGAGGTGAGAGAAGTCCTGGCACATTTGGGGATGGGGAGGAGTGTTATATTGTAGAAGCCCAGAGAGACGTAGGAGCAGGAAGGCCGGAAGGGAAATCTGCGATGTGATATTCAAGAGCTGGCTCTTGTCCCCCGTGTAGCACCATGACTGTGGTCAGCACTGAGTACACAATTTCTGAGCATATTCTGGAGGAAACAGAGAGTCTGGAGTGGATGGGGTTGGTGTAGCAGACAGCAAAAACAGAAAGACCAGAATATTCTTTCACATTTACAGTCCACCTCCATCATTCCTGGATTCTGTACTGGAGATTTGTCTACTCACTAAAATGTAATCGATATTATCAGAGCCTTTGTGGTCGTTTGCAGGCAGGGACAGAGCAGTGAAAAGTTGAAGTCACTGACGCGGGTGTTCCCAGCTGAGGTGAACGAGTTTGTGCCTCGCCTTCTTGTTTCAGTTCAGACTATGAACAAGGGCCCTTTTCAAGCTCTAGTGAATTTAATATCCTTTATATTTTTGTACTTTTTGTCAGTGATTTTTGCTGTTTAAAATGGCCCCAAGCATAGTACTCAAGTGCTGTCTGGGGGCTCACTGTGCCAGAGGCCATGATGACTGTTTGGAGAAAGTACTGTATTATATGAGCTTCTCTCAAGCGTGAATTAAGGAGCTGTCAGCCCTTAGTTCAGTGATAATTAGTCAATAATAGATATTAAACAAAGTATCTTTAAACAGAAACACATATAAAGCAAGGTTATGTATTAATCAGCTTGTGAAAATGTTATGACCGGAGGCTTGTAGGAACCTAAGCCTGTATTTCCCCTGGGAGCAATGGGTTTGTATTCCCTAGTCCAGTGTTTGCAGCAACTGTATCTTAAATTTCTATGTTGGAATGTGGGTTTCTCCATAGTTGTGGTTCATCCAACTGAGTTATCTTCCAGAACTCTTTATATATTTTTTAAAACCTTTTTCATGTCAATATTACTATTTATTTAATATCACATTGGATATTCTTTCTGATAAATTTGATGTATTTATATCCCAAACAATTGAATTGGGATTCAATTTTTTCATTTCTTTTCTTTATTATGCTGATTCCTTTCATTCCATTTTCAGAACCCTAGTGTAATATGAATCTGTTTCATTCAAATTTTCAACTACAATTCCCTTATTTTCAAAACACAACAATGAATCATTGTATTAGTCAGAATGGGCTAAGTTTTGCTGCAAGAACCGTCAAGTCTCCAAACTCAGTGGGTTGGAACCACAAAGGTTTATTATTTTTCTTGTATTGCATGTCTATCCCAGGTTAGCTTGGGGTTTTACTCCATGTCACATTTACTCAGAGATGTGAACAGCAAAGCCCCCACTGTTTGGCACGTTGCTGATTGCCTCGTAGAGAAAGAGAACATGACAAATCACACACACACGAGCTTTCAAATATTTCCACCCAAAAGTGATGAATATCACTGCCTCTCACATTTTCCCTGCCAAAACAAGACACAGGGTCACAGGCAAGGAGGCAAACGACTACAGTCTGACCATGTGCTCGGAAGAGAAATTGCAGGACAAATGACAGCCACACTCTGTCGTTCAGTTCATTCTCTGTACACGTAGAACACGCTCACCTTCTCCCCAAGGAAAACAACCTGAAATCCCACTCATAAAGCATAATGTGCATGGGCCAGGGCTGCTGGGAGAAAAAGAGGGATGACATAAGAATTAAAAGGGGAATCTCCTGCCTTCTCACCACATACTCAATACCTGCTCGTGCAGTGGGATTGGAATGACCTCAGCACGTATTCCCAGCGTGCTGTGCAAAGGGAAGAATGGAAGCCACATAAGTACATCCTGGGATGGAGCAATTCGAATTTCCCCAGGCCTATGTTTTGAGAGCCTGCTGCTAGGAGCCAGGGAATGTTCCCTACTTAGATTCTGATTCTTATTCCTGCAAATATCCCTTTGTCTACTTTCCTCATGGCTGTTTTCTCTATCATCT